>NC_136266.1:119623013-120220513 GCF_964187855.1 Myxine glutinosa | reverse complement strand
TCCTCAAGTCCTGTGAAAGGGCTTTGCGTTTGCGCTTGTATCACGCGAGCCAGGATCACTCCGCGCTTCATAAAGCCACGCCCGTCGGTGATATTCCCTCAGCCCTGGTTGGCTAGTGAGGGCTTACCGGCCACGCCTTTGACGGCTGGCTGACAGGCCACACCTTGTTCTTGGCGTCCGCCCCCTTCTTCCTCGAGCCTGACCGCATGGTTAATGGCGTCGTTTGAACGAGCTTCAGCTCAAGGCAGCGAATGCTGCTAACAAGGCGCGTAATGGCACTGCTTGGAGAGAGAGGTCGCAAAATGGTCGAAAGGGCGTACTCCTTATTTGATTGACGCAACGCAGATTCAACTATTGGAAACACGGCCTTATCTAAAACACATAATAATGAAATAACTGAGTTCCTATGGTGGCCTACGTGTTGCTTATGGACTAACACGGGGTGCAACCTTTAACCTTTAATGTCATATTTACAAGTGATTATTTATTTACAAAAGTGTGGGTTCGAAAGCTGCAACAATATATATATATATATGTATGTATATATATATATATATATATATATATATATATATATATATATATATATATATATATATATATTTATATATATTATATATATATATATATATATATATATATATATATATATATATATATATATATATATATATTTATATATATTTATATATATATATATATATATATATATATATATATATATATACATATATATATATACATATACATATATATATATATATATATATATATATATATATATATATATATATATATATATATATATATATATATATATATATATATATATATATATATATATATGTTGCGGTTTTGGAATAAAAAGTTAATTCCACCTCTTAGTTAGTTGCACCACAACATGTAGCCTCGCTTAGTTCAGTTATTTATTAGTGAATGTAAGCGTAGTCCATTCCTGTGTTTAGTTTTGCATTGAGTAGGCCAGTGAGTTTCGGTGTTCTTTTGGCGCTTTGATTTTATGCTTTTGGGTTGGCGCTGAAATGCCACGCGGCAGGCCTGAACAAGTTTACCGAGGCCGAAGGGATGAGCTGCAGGGGGAGTGGCCGGTAAGCAACGAGCCGCCAATCAGGGCTCGAGGGGAGTGGCTTACCACTGCGGCAGGAGGCAGGGCTTGGAACATTCGGGTAAGATCGGGGAGGTGCCATATAACGTCCTGCCCCGAGCCCATTAACGAGAACAGCAGGAGAACGCATGAGAACAGTAGCAGGACGCGCGTGAGTCAGAACGCAGATGAGAAGGCACGAGAGAGAGTTCCCGGCGAGAAGAGGTCAGTTGAGGTCGGTCAGAGTCGTGTGCACGTCAGTTCCCTGTGAGACGAGTTACAGTTCCCCGTGAGAGTGAGTTGGTTTGAGCTTGAGAACGCGAGTGGAGCTGCAGAACGAGGAATTGAATTGCCTATTGTACACGAACTTTCCCTGTACCCTGCGCTCTGCCGCTGTATTAATCGCGCGCTCGAGAAGACGATCCGTGCCGGGCCACAGACGCGCGATCTCCTCCTGCCTGCATTCTCCTACATACGTGCCGTGACCGCCAGAGGGCTACACCACAATCGAGCTGTCCGGGAACGACCGGCAGCAAGGCGCGTTTGGCGCACGAATCTGCTCTTCTTCCATTTCCCCGTGTGAGTGATTGGGCCCGTGTCTGGGACATAGGTTAAACTGGTTAAGCTTCTGCTCTGTGTCCCCCTTTCCTCCTTTATCCTGAATCATTGTACATAATAGTGTAAATAAATTGTGTTCTTCCTCTGATTTGACTGTCCTGTCCCTTCCATCCATTGGCTTCGCATGGTACGAGTAAAACCGCTCGAATCGGTTCCAATAAAAGTAACAGCCCGAGTCACGTGATACGCATACCGCTCGGGCACACTCGATTAAGCGTGGCTTGTGCGAGGCTCGATCCCCGCTTTCGTGGCAGCGTGGGTACCAAAGGTACGTGCGAATTTGTCCCGATACCCTTTTTCACGTTTGCCCGGAAGTGGCGATTCGGTCTTGCGGACGCGAAGACCCAGGGGGGAAAAAGGGGTTTAATCCCCCCCTTTTGTATCAGGAATGGGCTTCAGGAGATCCGCAGCAATATATATATATATATATATATATATATATATATATATATATATATATATATACACACACACACACACACACACACACACACACACACACACACACACACACACACACACACACACACACACACACACACACACATCTCTCTCATACTGTATATTCAAAACATAATGATGCCTTTGAACCCATTGGCTCGACAGCTGGCCTGACTTCACCTACAATTGTCAGCAGGGAAATAATATGTCTGCCGTTTTGGTGCTTTCATAAGGCAAGGGCATCTTTGCAAGTTTCATGTTCACAATTCTCATGCCCTATAACTTTTCTGGTCAGTGTAAAACAACCAAAAGGACTATTAAAAGTATCATTAAATATTGAAAGGTTGGAGCCGAAAGGCATCACAGGCCTTGTGCAGGCTACAATATGTGGAGGCCTCAGGCTTCAGCCTACGGGCCAGAGCAAATGCAATATGTCTGAGCTATATAACCATGATGTATTTTGAATGCAGATAAGCAGTATGCATGTTTTCGCTTCATGTACATAAACTGGGTTTTTTTAGCCGCGTCGCAGACGCTGCTCATAGAGTGCCCTCTGCTGTTGTTGTTGTTGTTGTTGTTCTTCTTCTTCTTCTTCTTCTCCTTCTCCTTGTTCTTGCAGAGAAGACAAAACCTCAAAGCTCCACCCATTCTGGGAACCATAGCTCTGCCCATTCTGGGAGAGGCTTCATATAAACAAATATCCACCATTTTATTAACTCGCATAGCTTTGAGGCCTGTTTTGTAGGCCCGTGGTGTCTTCCTCTCTCACACAGTTTTATTTCAAATCAAATTCGATATATCATTTCATTTTTCAGTCGCTAACATAGTTTTAGACTCTGTTGAAAAAAAACGGGAAGAAAATCCGATGAAAGTTGCCCTTTATAGAACGAAATGAATTCTCAAAGGCCTGTAACTTCAAGTCCATTCAGATATATATATTTTAAATCGCGGCATGGTCAGTCATACACCGCCCGAAATAACAGACGGGAAAATGCCGATATATATATTTTGTTTAAATCGCGGCATGCTCAGTCATACACCGCCCGAAATAACAGACGGGAAAATGCCGAGATATATTAAAAATTCGTCCATTTGATGACAATCGTCACGATGAAATATTTAATTTATACGTCGTCACAATAATGTGGAGAGAGGAGCATAGCTTCGTTCACGTGTCGCTACACACGAGAAATTGCCGAGATATATTTTTTTACAATCACGGCATGGTCAGTCATACACCGCCTGAAATAACAGACGGGAAAATGCCGAGATATATTAAAAATTCGTCCATTTGATGACAATCGTCACGATGAAATATTTAATTTATACGTCGTCACAATAATGTGGAGAGAGGAGCATAGCTTCGTTCACGTGTCGCCACACACGGGAAATTGCCGAGATATATATATTTTAAATCGCGGCATGGTCAGTCATACACCGCCTGAAATAACAGACTGGAAAATGCCGAGATATATTAAAAATTCGTCGCCACACACGGGAAATTGCCGAGATATATTTTCACTTTGCACAAAAATAACATCAAGTAATCGAATCAATAGGAATGTCCTGTGCCTATAACATCGACGTTATAGGCACAGCTGCATCTAGGCATTGTGTAACATCGACGCGGCTTTTGTTTTAATTAAAACTTTTTGTACTTGTTATTTTTCAGGAGCGATCAAAACAGCAGTCTGTTGCTAATACACCAGCCAAAAATCATTGAGCTCAGGCCGAAAAAAAATATTGCTGGTCTCTGGTCAGACCAACGAAGGCTGGAAAGGGTGGAAATGCTAATGGTTCGGTGGATGTGTGGAGTATCGTTGAGAGAGAGGAAGACAAATGATGAATTGCGGAAGATGATGGGAATAGAGCCTGTGATGGATGCTGTGAAGAGAAACAGTTTGAGATGGTTTGGTCATGTGTTGAGGAAGGATGAAAGTGACTTGTTGAGAAGAGTGATGGAAATGAATGTAGAAGGAAGTAGAGGACGGGGAAGACCGAGAAAGACTTGGCTAAATATGGTGGAAGAAGAAATGCGGGCAAGGGGGCTAACAAAGGGAGATGCAGAAAATAGGGCAAAATGGAGAAGATTGTCATGGGGACCGCAAGGATAACCCCCGTTCTTGCAGGGAAAATGGCCTTAAAATGCCTGTTGTTGTTGTTGTTGTTGTTGTTGGTGTTGGTGTTGTTGTCTGGTCAGACCAAAGTTCCAGAATTGATGCGGCGATGCATTTTTTTTTTTCTTTATTCTTTTTGAAAAACATGGATTGCACATATAAAGGTGTTGTTTTTTGTGTCCTCATGCCTTGCGGTCCTCCTCATCTGCTGTGGCGCCGTCCAGAGAGAAATTAAAGACAGCCAATGGGACAGGTCGGCCTTTTTGTAAATAATGAACACAAGCTTAATAAGTTATTTTAAAATGTATTTATTCTGAAAATCATTAAGTTCTTCAAGGATATAATATAGACTGCCATTTCGTTCTCGAGATCGCCTCGCCGTACTGTCAAACATTCCAATGCGTCAATCGCGTCAATGCTGCGCATGCGCAAGTGGTCTAACAGGCCGATGGTCTCCCACGATCTCTTCTCCCAGTCCACCAGATTATCACAGACACTTACAACTTCATGACAAACGAGATAGGATCCAGACCTAACTAACGAGACCACCCGCAGCTCTCTCGGCCTTCTGGTTGCTTCACACGAACCCGACAAAGAACGTCTTCGTTTCAATAAATGACAATATCCAGCCGATTGGATTCATGACGTCACGGCACACAAAGCTACTCATATCTTTGGAACGGCTGGTTGGATTTTGACTAACTAAACGTAGTTTTGTGGGGGAGAACCGTGCGTGAACGTCGATACCAATGGCGCGAACGTCGATACTCACAGACCCGTATTCCCCAAGATAGCGCGCCGGCCCGGCAACAACGCGCGTGCGGTTGTAGGTACCGTTGGTAATTTGAAAAAAAAAAAAAAAAATTGTTGACACGCAGGGTCAAAATCGATGCGCGCGCTGACCAGAGACCGGAAATATATTTTTCTCGGCCTAAATAAACTGCTTAGTTTTCAGGCCATATAATGCTTTGGCCATCCATCTTGCATAATGCGAACCAAGCTTGTTATAAATCCCACTTGATGAATTGGATTATAAATTGCACTCGAGAGGAGGGATGCCACCAAGAAAGTTGTGCCATATGCAGACATTATGCAAGCCACAAGGTAAAACTTAAACTTTATTGAGTAACCCTTAAATGATCATTTATATGCATGAAATTATTTAATTATTTATTTGTATGTTGGAATGAAATGGAGTGAAGTGAGTATCTTGAAAATCTGAACTTAAAAAAACAAGGTGTGCATGCATGCCCTCATTTGCTTTCTTTTCTTTGTTTTCAAAATTAGGATCCTTGGCATAGATCATGGGGTAGGGACCAACAAACAACAACAACAACATGCATTTTAAGGCCATTTTCCCTGCTAAAGCGGGGGTTAGCCTTGCGGTCCCCATGACAATCTTCTACATTTTGCCCTTTTTTTCTGCATCTCTCCTTGTTAACCCCCTTGCCCGCATTTCTTCTTCCACCATCTTTAGCCAAGTATTTCTCGGTCTTCCCCGTCCTCTACTTCCTTCTGCATTCATTTCCATCACTCTTCTCAACCAGTCACTTTCATCCTTCCTCAACACATGACCAAACCATCTCAACCTGTTCCTCTTCACAGCATCAATCACAGGCTCTATTCCCATCATCTTTCGCAATTCATCATTTGTCTTCCTCTCTCTCAACGATACTCCGCACATCCACTGAACCATTTGCATTTCCACCCTTTCCAGCCTTCGTTGCTGCTCTACGTTCATTACCCATGTCTCGCTCCCATGAATCATAACACTTCTCACACATGCAGCATACACCTTTCCCTTCAGCTACAACGACACTCCCCTCCTCATTAGCACACCACTCAGTTCCCGAAACTTCTTCCATGCACATCTCACTCTAGCAACTGTTGCCGAGTCTGATCCACCTTCTCCATTCAGCATGTCTCCTTGGTAACAAAATGTTTTCACACCTTCCAGCTTCATGGCGTCTCCAAGATCCAACTCAACATTTCCTCCATCTGCAGCTCCCTCTGTGCACACCTTACATTTGAATGTAGCTACCACACTGGTTCATGACCCTCTCAGACCACTACATTTTTGATGAACCCACTCAGCGCACATTGTACATTGAATGGAGTTCACTCCGACACCCTTCCTGCACACAGCACATGGCCACTTCCCAGTTCTTTCCACCTCACCACATGCTTTACCACTTGCCATCACCTTTGTCTTTCCGATATTCACCTTCAGACCTTTTGTCTCCATACATTCCTTCCACTTGTTGATCTTTTCCTTCAGTCCATCCATACTTTCCGCAATCAACACCAGATCATCTGCATACAACAACTCCCACAGTAAACCCTCCTTTATGTTCTGAGCCAGCACCTCCATCACAGCTACAATAGTAGTGGACTTAGTGTTCGTGTTGGTTTTAGCCTGGTGTTGGCTTAGCGGTTAGGGTGCCGGCTTGGGATCCTTGGATCCTGGGTTCGAATCCCGGTCGATCGCTGAATTAACACCAGGGGGGTTGACTCAGCCTGTCATCCTTCCGACGTCGGCAAATTGAGTACCAGCTTGTTGGGTGAATGATCCCGGAATGTACCCCGGTTTGGAATAGGTACACCGTATCCCTGCACATCGTAAGAGGTGACTAAGGGTTGGCGCCAGGAAGGGCATCCGGCCATAAAAACATTGCCTCAAACAGGGAACCATGATTGTCATGGGGCCCGCAAGGCTAACCCCTGCTTTAGCGGGGAAAATGGCCTTAAAACGATCATTCATTCATTCATTTTTTAGTACCGACCCCTGATGCACTCCCACCTTCACCTCAAACTCACCACTGTTCCCGTCCTTCGTCCTTACAGCTGTGCGTGCTCTTTTGTACATTGCCATCACTACTCTGATCAACCATTCCTCCAGGATCCTCTAGGATTAGGATCCTTGGCATAAATCATGGGGTCCGGACTGCATGTCAATTTATTTTTTTCCCCAAAATAGCATGTGTTATAAGTAAAGGTTTTTTTGAAGAAGTGAACTGGAATATTTTGTGCATTGATATTTGTCATTCAAAAGGGGGTAGGGCGGTTGGAGAATGTGGGAGGTTATCATTGCTGAAAGCGCCATTGGATAATGTTCTGGCAGGCCTCATCAGTTTCTGGCACTACTGAGGCTTGATGCTTAAAATAGCCCCTGGCACAGAATTGAGCTCGTTTGCACCCTTTGCTATCCGACTAATGGATTTCCTTGCACAAAGCTGCTTGTTAGCTTGGAGGCGAGCACTGTGCCGCCGTTTGTTTTCTTTAAGAACGCTCTGCATTGCCTTACTGGTTGGTTATATTCATTGGTCACTTGTTTTTTTGTTTTTTTTGGCAAGCAAGAGGTGACTTCATTAATACATTTCTTCAAAATTATTCTTATCGTATTGGTAATTTCTTTTCTTTTCTTTTTTTTTCATTCAGGAAAGTATTTTGGCGGATGTGTATTGATAAACATAATAACAATGAGTTGCAATAATTGTTTGCTATAAATCACGAATATCCTTTTCCCACAGTAGATGAAAAGCATGTTCTGTTTTGATAAGTGGCAATATTGGTTTGTTTAAAACTAAACTCTTGATGATTTATGTCCTGCCTCTTTTTACTCTTAATATTGCCTGCTTGAATGGTGGGGTTGGGTGAATGGGTAGGGGAAATCGAGCTTATATTTTTGGCGCAAAGAATTTGGACATTCTTCCAAGAGAAAAAGAGGAATGAAAGATACACTTTCATTCCTCTTTTCCCCGCCTCTGAAACAAACTCCCACACTCTCTTCAATCCCACTCCTCCCTCCAGGTCTTTAAAACAGCTGTTCACCACAATCTCTTATCTTCCCCCATCCAAAATATTGACCTTTTCTAACCCCGTTAATGCACTCCATATTCAACTCTTTCAATCTCCGACTTCTTTCCTGAAACTCCGAGTGGTGTCCATTTGTTTAAATCCTCCCCCTTCCACAGATCTACAACTGGGTATTGAGGTGTTTTTAATAATGTGGCTGTGAAGTATATTGAATTATGTGGTGGTGAGGTGTTTTGAATTTTACGTGGTGGTGAGGTATTTTGAAGTACATGTTCTTTACGAGCCTGTGATGTGTTTTTAATAATGTGGTTAGTTGGTGGGTTAAATGTTAAATAGATTTCAAAAACCAACGCCGTGGGTGTGTGTGTGTGTGTGTGTGTGTGTGTGTGTGTGTGTGTGTGTGTGTGTGTGTGTGTGTGTGTGTGTGTGTGTGTGTGTGTGTGTGTGTGTGTGTGTGTGTGTGTGTGTGTGTGTGTGTGTGTGTGTTCATATATGCATATGTATAATGTCGTGGCCAAAATGATTGGCACCCTTGCACTTTTTTCAAATAATGCACCATTTCTTCCAGAAAATTGTTGAAATTAAAAAATAATTTGGTATCCACAAATGTATTTCTTTGGTTTGCAGTGAAACAAAACAAAACAAAAAGTTGAAAGGATTACTAAATCTCAGCTTATTCCACACAGAAATCCTAAAATGGCCCGGACAATATTATTGGCACCTTTAAGAAGTCTTTAGAAATAATTAGATTTCAAGCAGTTGATTTTCCTTTACTTTGGAATTAAACTCACCTGTGATGAGTTGCAGGTGTCTGCAATGTAAAAATGACTCATTCAACCAGTTTGAATAGAGAAAAGGAGGCTTTCTGCTGTTTTGTGTCACTGTCTGTACCACAATGAGCATGGAGAAAAGAAAGAAAACCAGAGAATTGTCTGAGGAGGTCAGACACAAGATTGTAGCTACGTATGGACGATCGCAAGGCTACAGGTCCATCTCCAGAGACCTTGATATTCCTGTGTCTACCGTACGCAATGTTATCAGGAAGTGTAAGGCCCATGGCACTGCAGCCAGCCTCCCTGGACGTGGCCGCAAGAGAAAGCTTGATCGAAGATTGCAGCAAAGGATTGTTCGAATGGTGGAGAAAGCACCTCGATCAACTGTCAAACAGATTCAAGCTGACCTTCAGACACAAGGTATGACAGTTTCAACTCGCACCATCTGTCACCAACTGGATGAAAGGGGGTTCTATGGTAGGAGACCCAGGAGGACCCCACTGTTGAGACAATGAGACATAAAAAAAATCCAAAGCACACCTGAACAAGTCAAAATTCTTCTGGGAGAATGTCCTATGGACAGATGAGACCAAATCGGAGCTTTTTGGTGAAGCACATCATCTCTATGTTTACTGAAAACAAAAGAAAGCCTTAAAAGAAAAGAACACCTTCCCTACAGTCAAACATGGAGGAGGTTTAGTGATGTTTTGGGGTTGCTGTGCTGCCTCTGGCATTGGGTGCCTTGAATGTGTGCATGGTATCATGAAATCAGGAGATTACCAAGGCATTTTGGAGCGCAATGTTCAACCCAGTGTCAGAAAGCTTGGTCTCCGTCGAAGGTCATAGGTCTTGCAGCAGGACAATGCAAGGGTGCCAATATTTTTGGCCACGACTGTACGTTTCATGGCCTTTCTTGGTGGCACATGAGTGCATCCAATGGATCAATAACCAGGATGAAACTTCCACTGCTGGCGTGTTGTTCACTGCTCCACTGACATGGTGCCATTCTCCACCGAACCAGACCATCATTCCAAATTTCTCACCAATCTTCCCATGATTTAGCCCCCGATCCCATGAGTGTGCTGCTGAACTTTCCATCCTTTCATTATATGCTCCATTGATGGTGCCACACACTAACGGCACACATTCAGCGACTGCATGAGTCGTTGTGTGTTGATTGTGTTTTTTTTTTGTTTTTTTTTCTTCCTGCAAATCAACCTTTCTGCAACTCTTTAACATATGCTGTGTGTCAACTTGCTGGAGTTTTGGGGTTGAAAAGAAAAGTGAATTGAGAATTTTTATTCACATTTACAGTTTAACATCTTTTAACATCTACAGAAGATTGATCTTTTGTTGTTTGGCGGTTAACCTTCATGTCGTTGCACATAAGAACTTTACATTACGATTTTTATCCATGCAAGTATGAATTTGCAGTATTTGTTGTACTCATACACCCACTTCCTATGAGAGTGGCAGGAAGTGTCATGTTATTATCTTATCTGGTGTATATAGATTACAGTAGATGTCTGCTCTGGCCTCAAGAAAATAATGGATGTGTTCAGTTGCCAAGTTTCTTGTGGAGTGCTTGCTAATTGGCTTAAGCACACAAGCAAGAACTCCATTCAAAGCCATTGATAAGGAACGACTGGATTGGCAAGTGCCAGCTAGCTGCTTAGTAACCGAACACACCCCGGGTTTCCTCTTTTTCACTTTCGTGTTAAACAGGTGTAGCAACTGTTTCAAAAGGTAATCATACATGTTGTTTATAATATGTTTTACTTCTTGTATGATTGCTCCCACAAAATACCATGATAAACTATTTGTACACGTTGACACGACATTTGTTCAAGCAGGAAAAACCCCTTGGGGAGAGGGGATATCATTAGTATTAATATTGTTTTGTTACACCATATTCGCCTCTCCCCTCCATCCTTCTCTCCCCTCTCCCTTTCCCCCATCCTCCTTCCACTCATAAAAGCATAAGGGCTTTTATTGATCATTACATATTTCTTCATTACCTCATCAAAACATTGGAATATTGAACTCTTTCCCCCATTTTATCATGCTGTCACTGACTTCACAGAAACTGTGATTGAAATAGCAAAAGCATGGCTCCTACACGTCATGGCCCATCACGGTCACCTGTCCAACTCACAATCCCATGAGATATGCAGAAACTCTGTGGAATTGCAACTCAAGTGACCATGATCAGCCTAATTTTGCTAATAAACCACCCTTAGCCAATTAATCTTTCTGATGCATGTACGCACATTGTTGGAGGTAAATAATGACGTGTTTTCTTTCCTAATCTTGCAAGATTCCTGCAACTCCTCGGACAAAGACCTTGATAATGACATGGGTTGCATCGTCCCTGGTTGTCTTTTAAGAGAAGATAGTTAACAACAATAGCAAGGACCCATGGAACATGTGCAGGACAAGCCCTTGCTCAAGAGAATGGCACATAGTTATTTGAGAGGTGTATTATGCACCTAACCGCTCCCTCGATCACTGAAAATATCCCAGGTTTGAAGCAAGAATATGCCTACTGCCTATGTGCATATATAATGCATCGTGGTTATATAGCTTGGATATATTTCAATTACAATGGCCCATACGCTGACAGCTTAAGGGCTGAATTCTGAGTCCAAACTTACTATGGCCTCCAAGGCGCCTATCAGTTCCAACCTGTCGAAATTTGATGATCCTTTAAACAGTTGCGGAAGCCAGCATGAAGTGTGGGCTGAAGATTATCATGTCAAAAACCAAAGTAGTGATGAACCTCCTTAAGTACCTCATGAAAAAATCACAATAAATGCAAACCAAATATAAGAAATAGAAGAATCCATACACCGAAGGTGAAGCTTTAGCCTCAAGAAAAATAATCAAGAACTAGAAATAGAGAAGAATTAAACTTGGATTGAGAAAAGTATGGAAAACCCAGAAAGATCATGAGAGGTAGCTTACCAATATGTCTGAAAAGGAAAGTTTTAAAATCGGTGTATTATTCCAACTATCATCTATGGGGCAGAGACCTGGGCGTTGACGTAAAAAAATGGAGGAAGAGTTAACAGCAGCACAACACAATATGGAATGAAATACGTATGTTAGGCGTCACTTACAAAATAGACAAATAAATGTGTCAGAGAACAAGCCAAAACTCAGGATATCTTAGAAATAATCAAAATCAGGAAATGGAAGTAGGCAGGACACATTAGCAGAAGGCCAACAACAATAGCAACAACGTGGAGACCTATCGATGGCACCTGGAATAGTGGAATGCCTAAGGAGGGATGAAAGAGCCAAATATCAGGGAAGAGTCAATTGGATCAACAAAGCAAGAGACAGAGCAACATGGCGTCAACATGCTGAGGCTTTCGTCCAGCAGTGGACTGAAAATAGCTGCTGATGATGTTACACAAATATCATGAGTAAAATGCGGCTATTCAATGAGATGTTACTTCCTAATTGTGTACGCATTTGTATTTTGAACATCTGAAATTGTCAGAGTTGCAAATTAAGGGAAAAGTATATTCACCAATTATTTTAACTTGTTAAATTTTTTTTTAAACTATCGTATTTATTTATTATATTTTAACTATTGTATTTATTTATTATATTTTAACTATTTATTGTTGTTATTATTTTAACTTGTTATTTTAACTTGTATATAAAGCCACAATTGGTATTCCCAGAGGACATCTGTGTGACAAGGTTGCGTCCTGACATTGTCATCTGGTCAGGTGCAACAAGACAGGCCATCTTAGGGAAATTTTCTGTACCTTGGGAAGAGAACATGGAGGAGGTGCACGAGAGGGAGAGAGGAAATATAGTGAGCTGGAGGCAAAATGTCGGGAGAAGGGTTGGCGAGTTTCTTGTCAGCCATTTGAGTTGGGTGTAGAGGGTATATTGGCAATTCCTTTTCTGCATTTCTTGTTTGGCTTGTAGTGTGTGGGACAGAAAGAAGGAGGATGTGTGACAAAGTGGCCCAGGTTGCCTTGGAAGGCTCACTTTGGATATGGAGGAAGTTTATGGAGGCACGTCGAACGGTGTAAGTTAAGATTGTGGGTGGTGGTTCATTTCAGCCTAAAGGGGTAGTGACTGAGCATGGAAGAGAAATGGAGGTGTGTGTGTGTGTGTGTGTGTGTGTGTGTGTGTGTGTGTGTGTGTGTGTGTGTGTGTGTGTGTGTGTGTGTGTGTGTGTGTGTGTTTGTGCGTGCGTGTGTGTGTGTGTGTGTGTGTGTGTGTTTTTTTGCAGGAGTGGGTGTGGTTTTGCATGAATGTGTTTTTGTTTGAGTGGGTGTGGTTTTGCATGAATGTGTTTTTGTTTGAGTGGTGCATGTTGTAAGGGAAGGTGGTCGGTTGGTTTTTTTGGGGGGTTTTTTTGGTTGGTGAAAGAGTGGATGTGGATGTGGATTGTGGGAGTGGGGGTGGTTTTGTTGTTGTAGTCTGTGTTCTCCCTTGTGGGCAGGGGTATGTATGCATCCAGGTGTAGCTGCTGCATGTGGAGGCATATGTGCCCCTGCTGGCCCACATTAGCTGACCGTATCGAGGTTGAAGGGCCGAAATGGGATGATGCTGAGTACCTCAACTGAGGACCCGGTCAGTGAGGCACACTTGTGACCAGGTGTGTTTTGAAATTATGTTACATCCAAAGGGTCTTCACCAACTTCCCTCTTTATATGTTGAAGTGTGTGTGTGTGTACGTGCGGGGGGCGGGGGGAATGAGTATGACATGGTATGGCATCAAAACGGTCTGGACCTCTTAGAGAACTGGTCCTTCCTTACTGCAATACCTGAGCATGACGTAGCGCTCAATTGGGGCTATCGTCTCCTCATCACTCCCCCCTCCCTCAACCCCTGGTGTATTTGGCAGGTAAAGGAATGCTGGAGTGTCTTGGCAGTTAGACCATTTCTGCGAAGCAGTGTATTTCCCCTTGCCGTGAAATGCAAAGGATGTGTCACATTCATGATGACATTTATGTCACATGAGAGGGGCCCTACTAATTTTGTCACCTAGGTGGAATGCAATGACCTGAGCTGGAATATACCAGAAGTTGTTGCCCGTACCGAAGGCAACCCACAATTCTGTGGCAGCTAGTTCTGAGAAGAAGTTGATAGCAGGCACTATTACATCTGTGTCTACAGTGCGCAGCGTGATTATGTCATGGCCTTGCCAAGCAGCATCTTCACCATTACGTAAAAAGTACGTGGCGGCTTCCTCATGGTTGCAGGAGGCTAAGGGATGATGCATTTTCATGTTGTCCATCCGATTGTATGGCACATCATCTCCAACTGTTGCCACAACCTCCTTTTCTCAATTTGTCCTCTAAAATATGCTCAGCAAGGAAATTGAACAGTTTGTTTTCTTGTTTTGTTCCACATTAAATTGCAGCCAGTTAGTTGGCAGTGCTCCCGTCGGACTGACCCTCCTCATTGCTTTTCCTCATGGGGTGAAAATATTCACGATGACAGCACCGTCACTCCGTCAGTGATTATGGCATTGGTACCCAGGATGTCTGGCATTGGTGCAACAAGGCTTTCTAAGCATGCTGCAAGTTTAGATTTGTTTCCACTGTTCAGCTCACCCATTTGTGATAAGGACGGTGGCCACGTTTGATTTTCATGTGTAAATAAGTCATCGAGATTCCCATCTCTTGTTTGACGGGCATTATATAGCCCAGAGAAGAGGGAAGTCATTCTTGAGAGACGATAACTTGATTTTCATCTGTGGAACCTCCTCAAACAATGTGTGAGAGAATAGTGGCAACTTGTTTTTGTTTATTGTCGCCATCATTTATTTGGTTTTGTCGGTGAGCCGTTCACACACAAATGGCTTGTATTGCTCTTTTCCAAGTCTTATCGATGCTCCTCACTGTTCCTGCCTAGTCGTGACTGGCAAATTATTCGGCGTGAGGTACCAAAATGTCTTCACCTTCCACAAGAAAGGGGTTGCACGTTTCCTCAAACAGTGGCGAGTGCTTTGACTTCTTTATGGCCTTTTGACTTCTTTACATAACTAATATAATGTGTTGGCTCAGTTGATGTAATAGACATTGCGGAAAATGGTGGTGAAACCTGGAGTTGATTTATTTGTACGACTTTTACAATCTTTATTTTATTTAAATTTAATTACCTAGTTGAAGACGAGTACATAAATCACCTGTCAAAATACTTCCAAAAACCTCCAGTTTTACAGTACAGTACTCTAATTTAAATAAAGATTTAATGGGGTGGTGTATAAGGGTGGTATTCAGGACTGCTTCTGGACTACTCCGTCATGCACGTACGTGTACGGGCAGCCAGCGTGCAGAGTTTGTGCGGTCCATGGCGAAGCACCAATCGGCTATCTTTTCCAAATTTTCAACAGAGGTGGAATTTTCCCATTCTGACCTTAGGAAGATGAGGATAAGAAGCTCCAACTGCAGAGTGATGTGCTCATACTTGAAGTGAGAGCTTTGTTCCCAGGGGGCAAACCCCCCATTTTTTGTGAAAACAGACACGGTCTGCTATAAAAGGTTATTGTATATGGTTGGATTCCTTCGACCCCCAGCAACAACTTCCAGGTGGACAACCTTTCCAACAGGCTACTGTAACTGTGCAATTCAAGATGGCGTCCAAGATGGTCGCCATATTTTTAAATCTCCATATTGTCGTCAATTGTTATCTTATTTTCATGTGTAATACTTTGTTTCTCTGGTTTTCAAGGCCAGGGAATCTATTTATGATGGTTTCAGAGTGATATGATGTGTTTTATACCATGTACTAGGCCTAATATTTATTACATGTTAATATATTATTTTAAGGCGACCATGACACAGAAAATCTACAATAACAATACACAGTAGTTTACTGTTGTTGTAAGAACAATAATGGTACAGAAAGGTACTAGTTACCAAGAACAGATTACAGTCATCCCTCGCTATATCGCGGTTCACTTTTCGCGGCTTCGGTACATCGCGGGTTTTTCTCGCTAGTATATGTAAAATTATATCGCCGATTTTTCGCTATATCGCGGGATTTTGCGGTATAAATGTATTTTTATATACTATTATTTTAAATATTTTTGTGGTAAAATAAGCATTTTCTAGCCTAAAAAATAAAAAAACGTAAAGAAATAAGAAAAATACAGTATTTAAAACATATTACAAGAAATAAAATACTGTACATACTACATAGTGTACAGTAGAAGGGTAGACAAAGAGTCGTGCGTATGGAAAACGCAGATGCGGCAGCTTGCGCTAGTTACCCACGTAATGGGTAACTGTAATGCTCTTTCTGGCTGTGCAGTACATTCATCATCGTCATCACCTTCATCGTCATCAGTACTGCACAGCTAATTCATCATCATCTTCATCACGCAAGTTGTAGTATTGAAGAGCCGGGGCTCTTGCTTGATACGGACGAAATGACGGGCAAGACACAAACTCGTCCGAGAAGATATTTATTCTCAAAACCAACTCGGGAACACTGAAAAGCCCGTTTATCGGGCTGCATTATAAAGCACAACCAGAAACCGAAAGCCACGCCTCTCAAGCGTGGCGTGCTTCGGTGGTCACGTGATCAACAGGTGTAGCTGATTATACCCGCAAAGCGCAGCACGCTTTAGCGGCCACGTGACCAGCCACTCTCGCGCCGGGGATCCCCGCCGGTGACGTCACCGGCTGGAGCAAGGAGATTCTGATGCTGGTCTTGCTTGGGGAACCCATGGGTAGCTACAGTATCTTCAATGGTGAGTACCCATTAGAATTTTATATGTTGTTAAAATTACGTATGTTTAAGAGTGTAAAAAGTGTTTAAGAGTATAGGAAGTGTTTATAAGAGTATGGGAAAGGTTAATAAGAGTGTGGGGAGGGTCATAAAGCTTTAAAATATATATAAATAATAAAATAAAAATATGGTCGCTACTTCGCGGATTTTCGTCTATCGCGGGGGGTTCTGGAACGTAACCCCCGCGATAAACGAGGGATCACTGTACATGAGAAATGAACTACTGCATGTGCTTCACAGTTTGGAATGCAAGCCAAATGGCTGAGGCAAATATTTGTAAAATTCATGTCAGTGATACACGCCACAATGTTGCATCCTATGAACAGGTCTACCACTCAATATAATGCTGCAATACAAGTGTCCATGTGAACAGCTGATGGTATACAGTTAATTGTCACTGTTTGAGTCACTACTGTCACTGCTGTCACTGCTGTCACTGCTGTCAAATGCTGCAATGTATTTCACTTGGCTGCACTTGGTGGCTGATCCCTGGCAACGACATACAATGTAACAGGCCACGTTCTTCCTGGCACAGGAACAGTTCCTGTTGCAGCCTTTGGTGCAGCCATATGCAACAGCCTTTGTAATTGTCTGTGGCCAGGCTGATTGAGTTGACAGGACTGGAACTAGTTTCCCATCCTCCAGAGCCCAACCATAATCCACAAATGGGGGAAGCTGAGGCTTGGCCACATGTGCAGTCTTATCTATAATAGTTGCAAGAGCTGCATGCTGTAGATGTAGAAGGAATGTATGTTCTGTTGGTGGGAGTAGTTTCAGCATGGTTGACCTGTTGATCAGGAATTTATAGGCTCTAAGCTTTCCAAGATCACAGTCCTCAAAGTCATCAGATCTGTTAGTGTACACAGCAATGACAAGTTTGCGTGCCTGGTTGATGAGGTCTGATGTGATCTGGTTGCGGTTCTGACCTTGCTCACCAAAGTGTTCGAGCTCAGTTATGTCTGTGGTATAGCTACGGTTCAACCAGGTCTTTTTGCCAGTGAAGAATGGGTAGCTGGTCGTATCCCTTCCACTCAGGCTGTGGATGAAGGGAAGTGCACGACATTTCGAAGGTCCTAGTGACCTAGCCATTTGGTGTATGGGCAGATATGTCTCTGCAGCAGTTCTTACCCACAGTTCAGGAAGATCTTCCAGAATGCTGGCAGCATAGTAGATACAAATGATGATTATATCTGTGTCATTGCCATGAATGACCACCCTATCAACACCTTCATTCTGGACACTATAAATAGCATGAAGCATTACTCTGGTATCAGCTCCAAGGCAGTGATGTCGGTGGCTGACCCCTCTGTGACCAGCATGCTCTTGGTTTCTTCATTGAAGCCTCCACCTAAGTAAAGGCGAGTTGAGCCCAGTGCTGGATTTAGCTGTTCACTCTTGCTCCATGTCTCACACAGGAAACTCAGAAGGGCTGCTTTGTTAGCTGACACAGAGAAGAATTCCTGTGGGTCAGGGGCTTTGTACTGCTCACTGACCTCAAACACCTTTGCTTGCCTGGATTGGCCATACCTGTGTTGCTGTTCTGCTGATTTGAGGCTTTGTTCACTGTGTCGGTCGCAGCAGAAATGTATGATCTCTGTGCCGGCAGGCACATCTTTCAGCAGCTGCTCCTTGTAGCGATCAGCAATGTTTCCAAATGTCTCATTTTTCTTGAAGGACCAATGGCGTATGGCATGCATTGCATCAACCACCACTGTCGTCTTCCAGTCTCCTTGTGGCAGAATATCAGCACTGGTCACTTGAGTCTCCTCCTTCAGTGTTTTCACTAGACTAGCCTTTGTACCTGCAGCCCTCATGGTTCCATCTTCATTGAATAAAGATGGGGGTACTTTACTGCACTCGTGTTTGCCAATAAAGTTGACGACATCGACGTCTCCACCACTGGCATTGATCTGTGTTATGCGAAGAAGGGCAGTGACTTCATCACTCTTGCCTGTTGCACTCTTCCCTGTCGACTTTTTTGGCTTTGCATTTTGGGTGTGGAATGTTTTCAGTTTCACAATGGTTGTTTTCTTCTGATAACCAGATATGGAACTGGACAGTGCTTTCAGACCAAGTTCCTTCACACCTGTGAGATGTTCCTGCACTGCAGCATCTGCTGTTGTAATATTATATAGTCCCTTTGCACCAAGTCCTTGACATATTATGCACTTTGTGTAGTCTGTCAGTGTCCTGGCGTCTCCTCTTGGGTTCCTTTTTCAGTGACAAGCTTCCTTCCACCACCCGTTTCTCTGCCTGGGTCATCATCGTACCTCTCATGCAATCACCTGCAACAGCAAAACCACCACCATGTTATGCATACTAGCAACTAGAGTAGGCCTACATGCAAGCTATTGATATGCTACACTACATGCAAATTTCTGATATGCTCGACTACATGCACACTACACAATGGCCACACCACTACAGATCACACAGTTTTGGACATTTCTGCCCACATGATTTTTATGAGACAAATGGCATAAAACACATCATATCACTCTGAAACCATCATAAATAGATTCCCTGACCTTGAAAACCAGAGAAACAAAGTATTACACATGAAAATAAGATAACAATTGACGACAATATGGAGATTTAAAAATATGGCGACCATCTTGGACGCCATCTTGAATTGCACAGTTACAGTAGCCTGTTGGAAAGGTTGTCCACCTGGAAGTTGTTGCTGGGGGTCTAAGGAATCCAACCATATACAGCAACCTTTTATAGCAGACCGTGTCTGGTTGACCACTCTTGCTCCCTGGGTATTGGTTAATTCGATCAGTACACCAGTCATCAAATTGAACATCACCTGGGTGTTCTGTATGTGCCCTATGGAGGAGGATGTTTAAGGCACAGGCCATCGCTTGATGTCTGCCATTATCATCCGAGAGTCAGGTTGCCTACGCCCACTGTCAATAGATGGCACTGCTGGCCACCGTGGGGTGCTGGTGCAGTGGCTCACTATCTGAAAGTGATCATTGTGGGGAGTACTGTATGTGTACCAAGTTTGATGCTTTTACCACAATTTGTGCAGTTCATCTAATATTTTACAGAAATCTGCCCCACTCATGGGGGAATTCCAATTCCTACTGAATTACCCATTTCAGGGGAAATTATCCCATCCGTAATTTCGGGGGAATTAACCTAAGGGCTGGTTCTTCACTCGTTTTTCAAAATCTCAAAACTTCCTTCCTAATCAAGATAGACAGATGATTTGTGTCATTTTAAAGCTATTGAAGAAACAAACGCATTTTATTCTAAGGAAGCACCCTTAAGTGAAGTATAAAAAGTTTCCTTTTTATGTTCCCTTTTACCCAATCTGTAAAATATCCTGGATTTTATTTTTCTAAAATGTCACTTGCTGTACAAGATTCCCTGATGGCTTGATCCTAGCTACTCAAAAATGTCCCAATATTCTTTCACTTCTGTATGATTGTGTGCTTCACTTCGGCTCTTTTTGGAGGCCATTCATGGATGATATCAAGTCTGAAAATATTTTGTCAATATTTTTTGTGAGAAATAAATTGGCAATGTTTTTTATTCATCTTTGTGCATTATCATCTCACCATTTACTTCCTTGGTCGTTCCTGCAATGCTTTGATCACTGTCCCTGCTCCTTTCATTGAAAACTCGTATGTTGTACCAGTCACAGCTTTTGGCTCAACAGAGGTCAGCACATGTCATTCATGATAACCATGGACCAGAAGGATGGATGGCAACAAAGTATAAAAAATAAATAAATAAATAAGAGGAAGGATTATTTTGGTTGAGGAAGTTTTGAATTCACGATTCTGTAGTTTGACATTCATCCTATCCTACTGTATTAAAAATAAGGCGTATGTATGTATGTATGTATGTATGTATGCATGTATGTACACCTGAAAATCATAGCAAGAAACAGGACTGGGCCGATCTCCACAAAATTTTGCATACGTGCTGGTACTACCCATTGTTAAACTCCTCCCTCCCCCCCCTCCCCCCCCCATCTCCCTGCCAGGTGTGGGGCAGGGGGGAGGGAAGACAACTTATGATTTTCGCCTGTACATGTGCTACCACATTGCAACAAGCGATTCACTGCAGATGGGGGATTAATAGCCATGTCACTACATATGTATATATATATACACACACACACGCCCACACACACGGTGATCCAAAAATACCTGGACAACTTTAGTTGTCAATAGATTTTGTACCACAAATGATAGTGATACCCTTTGTTTTATATGATGCAGAAACTGAAAGTTTTCTTTATTTTCAGGCCTGGTGGTTTCATTTAAAAGAAAATGACGGCTCCACAGGAGAAAGCTCAGTGCGTCAAATGGTTCATTGAGATGAGATCTCACTCACAAGTTCAGCGTAATTTCCGTACGAGGTATGGAAGGAATCCACCATCGCGGACTCGTATCAGAAAGTGGTACAAGAGGTTTAAGGAGACTGGAAGCTGTCAGAAACAGAAAAGTACTGGTTGACCAAGCACGAGTGCGTGAATCATTTCAACAAAGTCCCAGAAAATCAATCCGCCGCTCATCCAGCGAACTGGGACTAACTACCAACCCTCACAAATGTTTGTCTGCAAAATTCCCAACAACCAGGAACAGCTCATGTTCCAGTGATTCACAATTGTCTTTAAAATATTCAGAATTGTGGACAGCTTTCTGCTGGTGAAATTAATTATGGCGATTGAGAAATGCAGGAGAGCATCACCTTCAGCGTTGAACCATCAGTCTATTCCCATTTTCTGAACTTGACAGCTGAAGCCTTCCTTCTCACTTCAAGAAATCCCCACACAATGCTGGAGGCAGCACTCCTGCCAGAGAGGGTTGTGCTGATGTTCACCAAGGCAATGGTGGTAGTGTTTGAGAGAGATGCCCATTTTATGTGACCTTCTCCATTTCTGCACCAATCATTTTTCATTTAGAATGTTGATAAATCCTCACTATAATTAATGGACCTGTGTGTGTGTGTATTTGTCACGCTACTCCTCCTACAGTTCTGGGCCGATTACATCCAGACTTGCTAAATATGATCAGCATGACCCCGATTCGTGTATAGGGGTGTTTTATCTTTGCCCATGGTCTTGGGGGAGCGGCAGATGGTGATGCAAATTCTCTATGTGAATGTGTATTGTGTAGCACCGCCTCAAGGTGGGAGAAGATATTACTAGTCCACAACCTTTATAGTACATTCTTCCTGTCTCCACCTTTCCCAGTGCAGTGGGGTCTTTTGAATTATAAGCAGTCGGCATGGTTTTTCTTCATGCACGTAACCCGGGTTATTTGTTTTATTTTCGGGTGTGGTTGACTTGCCGGTACAACACCCAATAGAAGGATGTGTCAGAAGAATGTGTTACATGCTCTTAGGGCGGGTACTCTGTTTGTGGTGCAAATGCACTAAGTGTGTTCCTGGCTACTGAGTGAGAGCACACTGATTGGACACCATTCAGCAAACATGCTGAGTTCAAACATGCTGAGTTCAAACATGCTGAATTCAACTGCAGTGCTTATCCTTAAAAGGTTGGAACACTTCTTAAGTTCCTTCTTTCATATGACGAGATGCTTTTGCTGTATTTTTCTAACAACAAACCAGGTCCTTTTTGCCAGGCATTCAGCAACTGATCTCACTCAAGTAGAAGACATTTACCAACTCAACTGTTTCTGTTGTCAGGTTTTTGCCTGTCCTTGGAATGTAGTTCTGAAAGAATTTGCTTCTCTTCAACTAACATTTGCTCTCTTTGCCAATGAAATAGGTTGCGCCAAACACGGCGGCCATTTTTCGGATGCTATCAACTTTTGGGAACAACTGTCCTGCACTTTGGCTTTTTTGCTTCTTTTGTCCATGTTTGTTGAAATTATCTTCAAGCTTTGTCATCTCCTGGAAGTCTTTATCACCAGTAGATACACTCTCGCCTTCCAGCAGCTTTTCTGGAGCAATAAATTGCATTTCAATGCAGCATCTGTTTTTTCACTTTGGTGGGATACATTTCTTGGCAGTTTCCACTTTGTGGATGGAGATTCCCCAATGATAGTGTCTTATTCAACATAAGAAGTTTATGATCTTCAACAAAAACATCAGTGTTGTCCCTGACTATGCTGAGCTCTGCCAAAGTTTGACGAAGATGGTGATGCAGTTCCTGCTACAGGAGAGGCAGAAATTGATTCAAGAGCTTTTGTGTGATTATGTCAAGTCTCCTCGGGCAATGATGACATTGCCTTTCTATGGCTGATACACACATGTAAGTGTGTGGTACAGACGGGGGTCATCACTCCCTTCCGTCTCTCTGCTGGCCGTTGGGGAATTCACCGTCTTCCGCCCGTGCTGCTGGAGTCGACTGGACTCTCATCCACCAGATGTGCAGAGCCATCTGCCATTTAATCCACATTGCTGCGGACCGTTACCCTGGTAAGGGGGGCTGACAGGTACTACACCTTGCCCACAGGTGATCTGGGGTTATGCAAGGCAGGGGCATACATCTCCCTGAGTTATCAGAAGACACCCGCGTACCCATGTCTGCACAACCCTGTCTGCCCTGTCTGCACAACCTATGTTTCTTGATCAAGCCCCCAGTTAGGAATATTTTTATTTTATTTTATTTATTTTGTACTAGCAAGTTCTTGATTCACTTTTGTTTAGTCCTTCAATTAATTTGTCCCCCAAAAAACAACTTTTCAAGTGGTCTGCACACTTTCTAACCAGGTACCAGTCTTGAAGCTATTAGACATAATGCTAACATTTACTTTTCCCTAGTCCAATCATTGAACTTGTTGTTATTGCAGCCAATTGTTTTATTAGTTTTTCATTTGTTAAGCTTCCATGAGCAAACACAAAGATTTATGATTTATTTTTGGTTTTCAACTAATTACCCTCACCTGAGGAGAGGGTATATTGCATTTGAGTCCGTTTGTCTGTCTGTCTGTTTGTCTCTGTTTGTTTGTCCGCACAGAATAAATATGATTTTCTCTGCAACCGTTGGTCCGATTGACAGGAAATTTACACCATAGGTGCGATTCCACCTGTAGAATTTTAAAATGATAATTATGACATCATAGGTCACGTGGTTCGCCCGCCATCTTGGAAAAAAACAAACAACTTTGCACCTCTATATCTCCGAAAGCACTGAATAGAAAAAAAATTGAAACATGGCTCATTGTAAAGAACTCTCCATGGAGAATAAGATATGTTAATGATGATGTCATAGGTGCCTCCCTTATGACGTCATAATTCAACAAGTACAAAACTTCATCTTATGAAGATGAAATTTCTTGAGCATCATGTAGGCATAAATTGGTGGAGAAAAAAAAAGTCATCGGTCAATTGGTTCGGCCGCCATCTTGGAAAAACCGAAAACATTTGCACCTCTATCACTGAAAGTGCTTCATAGAAAAAATTGAAGAACTCTCCATGTGGAATAACATCTGTTAATGATGATGTCAAAGGTGCCTCTATTATGACGTCATAATTTGACAAGTGCAAAACTTCATCTGATCAAGATGAAATTTCCTGAGCATTATCTCGGAATAAATTAGTGGAGAAAACTAAATGATGACGTCATCGGTCACGTGTTTCGGCCGCCATATTTGTTTTAACACAAAAGTTGCAATCTCTGATTGCTCTTTCTTGTTGCCCAATTTTTATTTTTTTTATTTTTCCTTTTTTCCCTTTTTTTCCTCCTTCATCTTCTGTTCTTCATTCTTTTTTCGCTTTTTCTTCTCCTCTACCTCGTCCCCACCTTCCCAACGTCTTTGGGAAGTTGACCAGGGGAAGCTTGGCCCAAGCCATTCATGAACCAGCTGACCAGGCTGGAATTTGTAACAGCGAGACACCCATTTAACATCCATCTGAGGAACAGCCCACACAAGGACGAATCATTGTGCCTGTGAAACACCAGTATGATCGTTTATGGCTCGGTCGAGATTCTAACCCAGGCTGGACAGCTTGGAGGCGAGAGTGCATACCTCTGTGCGATCTGGCAAGCCCACAAATACTAACGACTACTAATGAATGAATGAATGAATGATCGTTTTAAGGCCATTTTCCCCGCTGGAGCGGGGGTTAGCCTTGAGGGTCCCATGACAATCATGGTTCCCTGTTTTGAGGCAATATTTTTATGGCCGGATGCCCTTCCTGACCCCTACCCTTGGTCGCCTCTTACGATGCGCAGGGATACGGTGTACCTATTCTAAACCGGGGTACACACCGGGACGAGATTGAATACTAAGGAGACTACTAAGGAGACTACTAAGAATAACGACTACTAAGGAGCAATAAAATAAATAATACTGCAAAAGTTACGAGGTCACCAAACCTAGGATGGTACAGAGGTAGCGCACTCACTTTTGAGCGGTCTAGTCTGGGTCTGTGGTTGAGTCTTGGGCCGATCATAAATTATTGAATTGTTTCAGCACAGAGAGAACATTGCATCAGGAAGTGCACTGTCTCTTTGGATGGGCATTAAGCTGGGTGTTTTTTTTTTTTTTTAAGCAAAAATTTGTCTACATGGTATTAGTGTACACTCAGTTGCAGCCTTTTCTGTTCCTGATCCCTGTAACTACTTTAGAAAAAAAAATGAAGGATCAATTGTGTTTCAGAGCCGTGATTGTTTGAAAATGACGGTCATTCAAAGAATGGTTCCTGTTGTGAGAAAGTTGAAAATGTTTCGCATTGTAATCTGTGACGGGTCATATTTCTGATGGTTTCCAACATTTATTTTCAATTAAAGTTGAACGCCACATATCAAACTGGTGGAATAAAATGTTGATCTTGACTCATAAATCGTGTCCTGGCTGTGCTGTGGCACAAACGGCACCATTCGTATTCTTGGTGTTGCAGATCATTTCCAGTAGCCTGTTGAAACATTCGGAAAGTTCCTTTTTTTGCATTTGGGCACTATGTCTGAAAATAACGTTTATTTATTTTTTTCACTTGTTAAGAACCAAATGCTGTTGCTTTATTCTGCTTGACCATGCAAGATATAAAAAGCTTTTCCCCAATGGTATTTCCTTTCATTAGCACGTTGCTTGAGCGCATGCGTACGCATGCATGGCATTTGCATTCCATTGCTTCTTTATTCGCCCCATGCCATGTCTGGCTCACAGATGACACTGACCTGTAATTGTTTGACATGTTCTTGGACTATTTCTGTTGCCCAGCTGACTTTGTCACAAAATGCCGGCGTCATTCCTTGAATAGAACGCATCAGGTCCATCCCAAAATGTACCAGCTATTCTGCATCCCTTGTGTCCACAATTAGCTAATTTTGTCCTCAGGTTTTTTTTCTTCACAATTTGACCTTGATTGCATTCCTGGCATTAAGCTTATTCAGCAGTGTAAGCACTGTGCTCTTGAAACTGTGATTGTAGGTTCAAATCCTCTGCAGTTTCTTTTTTCCATTGTCTTCTCCTGTCTTTGTCATTCTTTTGATTGTGCATTGCAATCTCCTCCACGAGTTTGGCCTTGCGTCGACCGTTTCATATCGTACAAATTAAGCGACCTGACGGGTTTTTTTCAGTCTGCATATACTGATTACGCGTGTGTGTTTGTTGTTTTTATTTTATTTTAATCCAGTCTCATTGCTTTGTGAATTCTCAATACAGTACAAGCGAAGAACCTGTCTTTATGAATGGATTAATTCCCGCCACAATTTGCATATTTTAGTTTGATTTGCAATACCCCCTTCCCACTGAGAGATGCCGTATGCCATATATTTACATAAAAATAATTAGGGTGCTTCCTCTGTCCCCCAAATCTTCTAGACTGAGTTTTATTTGAAGTTTAACCCTTCCCATGCACACCCTGAATACGACCACTAGCTTAGAATTCATTTTATCCAGTGGTTCAGGAGTGCATAGAAGTGAAACAAATGCGCAAACAAACAAACAAAAACACGATGCCAACTAGAGAGTTCATAGAGCATGATACCCGACACGGTGTTTAGGTATATACAGGAGGGCCTTGCCGTTCACAGGAGTTACATTCATGAAAATCCTCGTGAACCACAAATCCGCAAACTTAGAGGGTAATGGGGAAAATAGGGTTCACGCCTTCAACCACAAAAATTTGTCCCACCTGGACCTTTAATTAACCTGTTCGTGCATTGTTTTTGTGTTGTTTATTTCTAATGAATAAGAGTTTTATATATTTGTTTATTTATATATACACACACACACACACACACGAGGGCCAGTCAATAAGTAACCTTACAATGGCGATATAAATTTGAGAATGTAATGTGTGTAGTTGTAGACGATATATGTTATATCTATGGGTAAGAGTCATGTTTTGCCTGCTTTAGATCTGGCAACATTGAGCGTATGATGTCAGTAGAGCAGATCCAAGATGTGACGACTCACACCCGAACTGAAAGAACGACGAGTGGACCCATGTGAAGAACTTCTGCGATGTTATAAAACAGAAGGTGATGCTTTCTTGCAGCGTGTAGTGATTGGGGATGAAAGCTGGATCCACAATTTTCAGCCAGAAACGAAGAGGGCAAGCAAAGAGTGGCACCATTCAACTTCACCGAAGCCCAAAAAATTGCACACACAGCCGTCTGCCAGGAAAAATGATGTTGATGCTCTTCTTGGACAGCCGAGGCCCACTTGCAGAGCACTACATGCCCAGAGATACGACAGTCATCAGTGCATCATACTGCGACCTCCTTAAAAATCATCTGAAACCAGCAATCAGATCAAAACGTCATGGACTACTCACTACCGGTGTTTTTCTGCAACGTGACAATGCTCGGCCCCATACTGCCCGCGCTACAGCTGCAACAATCGAGGACCTCCATTTTGAGTGTCTTCCTCATCCGCCCTACTCTCCAGACCTCGCCCCTTTGGATTACCACATCTTTGGGCCACTTAAAGAGGTGCTTGGTGGACCACTTTCCGATCCAACAAAGAAGTCCAAGAGGCGGTGCACGAATGGCTACACAAGCAGCCAATATATATATATTTTTATAGAGGAATCCAGGCCTTAGTAAAGCGCTGGAAAAATGCATTGAACGCAATGGAGATTAGGTTGAAAAATAACAGTTGTTACACACGTACATGCAATAAATAAGTGAAAAAGATTTTGATGTTACTTATTGATTGCCCATCATGTGTGTATGTATGTATGTATATATATATATATATATATATATATATATATATATATATATATATATATATATATATATATAATATACATACATGTATGTAAAATCGAAAAACACGGTGCGTCCGTGAGGTTGTCCGTGAAGCGTGTGACTATATGTCTATTAATTACGTACTGCGTGAAAGTCTGTTTAATCCTGTCTATTAATTATGTACATCTATTAATTTACCACTATTGGAATATACCTTTCAACCCTTTAAACTGCTGAGACCCCTTAGACTTTTGAAGACTTAAGACCATGAAGACCTAGAGGACCCAAAATTCCCCAACGACCCTTAAAGACCTCGAACACCAAGAAGACCCAAAGGACCTGAAGATCCATAAGACCCTTTAGACCCATTAAACCAGCTTGAGCTTTTCACCACTTGGACATTTTTAGATTACAAATAAATACTAGAACGCCACTCAGTAGAGTGCATACTCCCGCCGTGGGTTTAGTTGGAATAATAAGTTTTGTTTAACATCCCCTCTCCCCAAAACAATAAATGAAAAAGAAAGTAAGCCCTAACTGTCAGAGAATTTATTTTGATATATCTCGGAATTAGAGGAGAAAAACATCATTTAAGAATTAGAATAAAAGCTTTAATGCAGTAAAACAGAAAAAATCTTTCCCAAAAAAATTTCCAAAATAATTCCTGGATCCGGAATAATATCCTGAGCTTCACCAAAAACTAATCAATTCTTCCTTATCCCAAGGGCAATCATCCCACCAACTTTCATCCAAATCCGTTCAGAACTTTTCCAGATATCTTGCTCACAAACACACGAACACACACACACACACACGGACGGACACGATCGAATGCGTTACTCCCGGAAAACCTGAAAATCAGAGCCAGAACCAGAATTATTTATTTGGTCTGGGAAGCCCATGCGAGGTTTCTTCTTCTTCAGCCTCTCACAACCCTGGGTGAATATGCGATCTTTTTTTTTAAAAGTTGGAATTTTGCCAAATCTGTTTTATTCGTCTGTTGATATACCTCAGCCATTGACAAATCTGGAACTAAGTCTTTATAAATTCATCAAATACTGACACCGCGAATGACATTCGCTGAACTAAATGTTGATATCTCTTCTGAGGTAAAAAAAAAAAAAAACAGTTTTAAAGCATTATACGTATCAAACGATACATTTTATGAAACGGGGAAACCTAATACACACTTTGCTGGTTTTAAAATGACAGAATATGTCTTTATTAGAAAAAAAAAAAAGAACATTGAATATGACGCTGCTAAAAAAAATACACCACTCTAACGCATAACCACGAGTTTAAACTACATTTACAACAAATATGAAAACTATTTTCATATCACAATGTTAAATATAGAATATATAGAAGATAATGTTAAAAAAAAATGAGCCCTATCTTCGAATGGTAAAAAATCCTTCAAAAAATTCCTGGATCGGGAATAATATCCTGAGCTTCACCAAAAACGAATCAATTCTTCCTTATCCCAAGGGCAATCATCCCACCAACTTTCATCCAAATCCGTTTAGAACTTTTCCAGATATCTTGTTCACGAACACACACACACACACACACACACACACACACACACACACACACACACACACACACACACACACACACATACGGACACGAGTGAATGCATTACTCCCTGGCGGGAGTAAATATCACCAATATTACAAATACATTTGTACAAAAGAAATGTTTGTATTATGATTGGTGTAAATCATGACAAAAGCAACTCAAGTTCAGTCATGTCATTATCCTCAGTTAAAATAAGCCCGTGCCTCTGCGGCGACGACCTGTGGTGAGGAAAACGTATCGAGCCAAGCCACGCTAGTTAAGAACATAAAATAAAGTTTATTTTCTTGATTTATTAAAATCATGAAACTTACCTTTAATAATATTGATGATAAACTTGATCCAATAATGCGATGGCGATGATGATGTTGGTGACGATAAAGACAAGTTGATGGAAATGATGATCAATGGTGATGATGTTTGTGAGTTTGAGGGTGTTATTGTGTTGATTGCCAATGTTAATTAGGTGAATAAATGTGGAAAATAGTTCGCCAACCCACGAGTTTTTTTCTTTTTTTGAGAGTATTGACCGCAATGCGCAAACCTTGCCTCAGTAAATTCATCACAATAGAGCAAATACACAAAGAAGTGAAATGAAAGGTAAGGCCCTTCCTGTACTTCGATGTTAATAAAATAATGATTTTAAAAGATCATTAAAAATTCAGAAGTTCAGCGTTACTGAAGCTGTCTTGTACATCAACAACCCTTATATACTGTATATACACCATTACAATCTGTACATCAACCACTTAGCCTGGTTCTTGGAAGTATTATGAAGGCGATTTGTGTTTTACAGTGTTCAAGTACATATTTAAATTTGAGGAAATGTTTAAAGAGGTTTAAAGGTGTATGTATGTACAAATAAATTCCAGCTTTTACCGCCGTTTTACTTAGTGTCTATTACACCACCCTCTCTAACACGTTACATTGGTTTTTCGGGCCTGTCGTATGTGTGCATTATGACGTCTTTAAAAACAGTAAGTTTCCTGTTTGGAACGATTTTCAATTTTGTTTGACTGCCGAGCAGACATTGTTAAAAATAATTATCTTGCTCCTCTCTGCGTGTGGTTGGGATGAATTCTGAGCCAAAGTACAGTTAAACTACAAGCTTGTCTTCCTATTAGTGTTCAAAATATAACATTCAATTTAAATAAGCTGTTCCTCGATCATAATCTGAGAGGACAGACGGACAGACATAAACCGTATAATGGGATGTGATACAGATAATAAGGTCTGTTAGAAACATGTTGAAAGGTTTGTCTTTTCTCAACAGCACCTGCACAATGAATATTTACACATGAGGATGCTTAGATCAATATTAAGCTTTTCACAAAAGGAGGAGTCTGCAAATCTACAACATAACTTTATTTACTGTTAAAATTGTTCTCAAATGTTTTGCTCGTCTTTTTAATGCAAAAACAAACGGGGTAGCAAACAAGCAAATTTGTGCAGACAAACACGCATGTAACCAGACATTCAGACAAACACGACAAATTATAGTATGAGGTTTGTTTGTTTGTTTTTGGAAACGTGCATCATTTTACTAACTCCTGACATCATTTTTTTCAACCACTCTGTGAATTGTTTATGCCACTGTTCATGTGACTTGCCACTTCTGATGTTTTGAAATAAGTGTAATGAAATAAATAAGTCCCGCTAATTTCACCCCAAATCCACTTTTTTGAGGTGACTTTTGTCTTCTTTCCTGGAAGTCCTTGGTGTCCTTGCGTTTTATACCTATCCTGCCTCCCCCAGGCCCTCTCCCTCCAAAAACATCTCCCGATGTCCCTGCTCTCAAATGTTGTGTTTGTGTGCTTCCCCCCCTTCTCTCCCCATCTTGGCGACCGCTCCCCTTTTTATATACTTTGTTTGCTTGTTTTGTTACTTTGATAAATGTTAGCTCTTTCACGAGCCTCGACTCTGTATACAAAAAAAAAACAAAAAAAAAACGTGCATGGTCAGAGGAGACTGTCTGCTGCGGTGGGGAAGGAGGTAAAGATATATTGCTTGTAATGTCATGAATCTCCATATTATATTTAATGTAAATAAACTTGTACAGTGCAGCAGCTGAAACCTCAAATATTTTTTGTTCCTGAAGTTTTCTTTTTCCTGACGTGTCCAAATGCAACTTTCTTTTACGGAGGACATCATTTTAATTGTGTCTCATTGTCTTCAGTGATGCTCACAGCACCGTCGCAAGATTATTTTTTGACTCGACCTGTGTTGGTGAGGCTTTAAAATTGGCCTGACCATTGATGCCAGTCACCACGCATCATGTCACATGAAAAAGTCAACCTCAGGCCTCTTTAAGATTCTCCCTGAAAAGAAGATTCTTTATATATCAAGTACTTGGACATTTATTTGCACATGCCAAGCTAGACCTTTTATTTTATGGTTGGTCCACATTGTTACCCTCCTGGTTGAAGTGATTTTTTTTTTTTTAATCATTTGGTAAATGATAAAAGTCTGGTGATTTTGTTTCATTACTTCCACCACCAAAGGTGGATTGAGGTTATGTTTTCACCCCTGTCTGTCTGTCTGTCTGTCTGTCTGTCTGTTTGATTGTCTGTTTGTTTGTGAACAAGATATCTCAAAAAGTTGTGGATGGATTCGGACGAAACTTGGTGGACCAGTTGGGTGTCTGACAAGGACAAATAGATTCGATTTGGTGAAGATCTGAATATGGATTCGGATATGAGAATTATTTAATTATTAAGTGATTCTTCACCATTGAGTGATACGGCCAACCAGGCGGAGGTCTGTTCTCTACTGAGTGCCGTTCTAGTTTTTAGCTGTAATTATAAACGAAATGAAACCTTCATTTAAATGTTTTCATTCCTTGGGTACATTGTCATTCTGGGCATGTAGGATGGCATTATAAAGGATTTGTGGTTTTACATATGTGAATGGTTGATGTTTGTGTTTGACTATCATGCAATTAATTTATCGTTAGTCATTTGGCTTCTGTATTCTGCGCAAAAATGGAAGAGCACAGCATATCCATTTTTGTCGAATTTCCGCTTTTACATGAAATCGCATCCACCACCTCTCCTCTATCTCTCCATAGAAGTCATACCTCTCAGAGAAGCGTAGTTTCTTCAATAGGTGGACTCAAAAACAGTAACTCTGCATGAGGTGGGCATTGAACAAATGAAACAAAATATCTCAAAATCGCGAAATTGGACAATCTGTGTTGTTTCATTTTTAGGCCCTTATTATCATGGGATCTGGTTATAACTGATTAAAAGGTAAATTATTGATTGAAGAGAACTCTGTAAAGTATAAATGCCTGAGCATTGAACTAGTTTTTGCATTGACTCTCAGCTACTCATGAAACGTTGGCCAGTCTGGCAGTGTTTATAGTTGCTACACGTTTTGGACTCATTGTGAGCCTCAAGGGGTTTGATAGCAGTTGCTGTGCTTTCGCGAATGATAAACGTATGAATAGCGAGGCTTTCGTGAATGATCAACGTATGAATAGCGAGATGCCCTTGAGTTTTGATGACCATGTGCTGATATTAAACTTGTATCGGGCCTTTTTGGCATAACAGACATCGTGTTGATTATCATGAGAATGCTGTTTTTCAATGTTTCTTTTTCTCTCTCCCTCTCACAGGCCTTTTGGCATTAAGTGCCACTCTCCGATTCCTCTCTGCACTTGTGAATTGGAAATGCCGTGAGCCAAGGGCAGTAGCCCGATCGGCTATCTGAGGCAAGAAGGAATGGGCTTTAGACCAACTCATCTCTTTGGAGGCTCTGTGCCTCTAGCTCCTACCTTCTGTGATCTTGGCACAGTTACAGAACGACTGCTGTCATAGCTGGGTGATTGTTTTCTACCAGGTAATGGTGCAGTTTGAATTGCGATGAGATGTTGTGAACATTTTAAGTTTTCACTTGTCAGCCAACAATGATTGTTGTTTTATGCAGACCATTTAGCCAAGGAAGCTGAATGTGTATTGGGGTACCAGCTGAAACTGCTCCATATTAAACATTAAAGGAAAACTAAACTCTTATCTTAAACATCAGAGGAGTACTATATCTGATCAAAATTAAATATTGCACTTTGTATCCTTGTTACCCCCACCACCGAAGGTAATTAGAGGTAATGTTTTCACCCCTGTCTGTCTGTTTGAATGTTTGTGAACGGGACATCTCAAAAGGTCGTGGACGGATTTCGACAAAATTTCGTGGAGATGTTGGGAATGTGACAAGGATGAAATGATTAGATTTTGGTGAAGATTCGAATGTGTATCCGGATTTGAGAATATCTAAATTTTAAAGAGATTCTTCACCATTGCGAGATAGGGCAAAGAACAATATGTAGCACCATATCTCAAAAAGTTGTGGATGACTTGTGACAAAACTAGGTGCATGAATTGGTTAGGTGACAGATTTGGGTTCAGGTCCAGATCCAGATCTGGCATATTGGTGAAATTGCAAAACGTAACCTGGTCAGCCTGGCGGAGGGATGCGCTCTACCAAGTGTCGTTTTAGTTTTAAAAAGAGAACAATTAAACACGAAATGCAACTTGATAAACTTACCAGTTTATATCTGTGGAGACAGTCACATGATGACTTTATGCTGGAATTTATTTGAGTGTATGGCTCAAATGCTGTGAATGAATGAATATGAATGAATGAATGAATGATCGTTTTAAGGCCATTTTTCCCCGCTAAAGCGGGGGTTAGCCTTGCGGGCCCCAGGACAATCATGGTTCCCTATTTGAGGCAATGTTTTTATGGCCGGATGCCCTTCTTGACGCCAACCCTTGGTCGCCTCTTACGATGCGCAGGGATACGGTGTACCTATTCTAAATCGGGGTACACACCGGGATCATTCATCCCAGCAAGCTGGTACTCAAATTTGCCGACCTCGGAAGGATGACAGGCTGTGATGCTATCTTTTTTCTTCAGTTTATATGGCTCATGCAAAGGCTGTCCGACACGCATGCAGACAGACGCCAGACAACACAGGACTTGACTTCAGACAAACACAGCAGTGACCTGGGGAGAATTGACTTCCTTGTACACTCTGGGCACTGGCAGTGACATTTATTGACAGTGCTTTGTTTCTCCATAGGTGGCAGAAAACTGTCTGGCTTGGCTCTTGTACGGTTCAGAGAGAACAGTACTCAGACTTGTTTTTATTTAATCCTTTTTTAGAACAGCCCTCAATTAAACTCCTGTGAGATTTGTTTCAGAGCCAATTATGCACTCAACATCAATGACCACAAAATAGAAATTACATTGACGATGCGTTATGTGAGGAATGGTGCACAATCCAACCGCCCAACTAGGAAAACCTAACGGCGAAGCTTAAAAGTTATGATCCAAAATGTGATATAGGGCATGGGGAAGAACTACAAGACATCAAATGTCTTTGCATCAAAGTTCCAGGCAGTGTAATATCAGCGCAATGCAAATTGAAAATCTTGCTTCCGTTAAAAATGGGTGACGCTACATAAAATAATTTATTTGGCCGATTCGGATTTTGTGGGATTCCGTTCTGGGTTATTGTCCAGGTTAGGGTTATTACCGGACGTGACATCACGTGCCGTGATGTGTACCAGTTTATCAGGACATCCATCTTGCTGTCCATCCGCCTGTTGATGATGTCTCGAAAATAAAGCTGTATTGTTTCTTTTACCATGACTTGTCAACATAACAGGTTTGTGTTACTGTTTTTTTCTCAGAGGAAAAAAAGAGACTAGAGATATTGGTGAATGAATGAATTCCTGTTCTTATTGCTCAAAACTGAGGAATGTTATTATTTTACGTAAAACTGAAAAATCAATCTTTGATACATTTTCATGACAATAGGTCACACACAATTCTGACTGTTTACAACTGATGTTAACATTTGAACATTACCAGTACAGTTGGGTGGGGTACTAACAATCATGGGAGTCTCAAGTGATGGTGCAGGGTGTCAAGGACACAAAAGGTATGCTTGGACCCCGATATTCCCAGCCTTGCAATTCAACTGATTCGGTCTGACTTGTGATACAGGGAATTCTCATGGGGACCTACAATCAACCTGCTGAGCCCCAGGGATTCTGAGAACAATTGACGCTTTGTTTTTCCAATGGCAAGTCACAGTGTGACCGCTCATCCCTTATTATCTTCCTTTGGCTCGCTCCCCTCTACAAGCAAGAACTGATCCGTGGCAGTATCCCTCCTCACCACCAAAATACTGACTCTTGTATCCCATCAATTTGGTGTGGCTTATCCTCCAAGGAAAAGCTTAAAATCCTGTTTTCAGCTTTCCGAATTGTATTAGGCTCACAGTACCCCTTCAGAGGACATGTATCTACATTGTATAATCCCTGAGAAGGTGTTGTTGTAGTTAAACACAACTCTTTTGTTTGAAAAATTTAGCATCTTTTTCTGTTGGCGCAACCTTGTGGCAGACACTTATTGGTAGTTTTTGAGTGATCTGTCAATTGTAAGTTGTGCAGAATCAACCTTGAGGGAGGTAGCAAGTCAGAGCTGATTCTTCCTTTTGTATCTAGTTTGAAAAGCCGAATATTTAATTATTTAATGGTTATAAATCACAGTTTCAATACTCAAGGTGGATGGAGGTTATGTTTGGATGGAGGCATTACCTTCAATACTCAAGGTGGATGGATTATGTTAATACTCAATACTCAGGATTATGTTTCAATACTCAAGGATTATGTTTTCACCCCTGTTTTTGTCTGTCTGTCTGTCTGTGAGCATGGTGTCTCAAAAAAGTTAGGGATGGATTTGAACGAAACTTGGTGGACAAGTTTGGTGTGTGACATGGACTAGTTAAGATTTTGGTGAAGATTTGGATCCGGATCTGGATACTAGAATTTTAGTGACTTCACCATTGAGACATAGCCAAAGACAATCTAGAGCAGGATATCTCAATGTTATGGACGGATTTGAACGAAACTTCGTGGAAAGGTTGGGTGTGTGACAAGGACGAATTGGTTCGATTTTGGGGAAGATCTGGAGCAAGATACGAGGATAAAAAAATTTTTTTATAGGTGATTCTTCTTCATTGAGAGTTAGTGCCAAAAATGATATATAACATGGTATTTCAAAAAGTTGTGGACTGGTTATGACAAAACTTGGTGGGAGAGTTAGGTAGTTGACAAGAACAAGCTGATTCGATTTTGGTTAATATCTGGATGCAGATTCGGCTTATAAGTGGAATACAAAACGTAAACTGTTCAGCTTGGTGGAGAAATGTGCTCTACCGAGTGCTGTCTAGTTTGCATTGTGATTGTGCATATTTTTCTCAAATAAAAAATGAAGGTTGTGAGTTATGCTTCTTTTGTGCTACTCTGACTCTATGTTCAAATACATTGTCCACGATTTTCATAAAATGTGCATTCTGAATTTCAAACTTCTCAAATAATCGCAAACGGGTAAAGATAAAAAGATAAAATAACTAGAACGGCACAAAGTAGAGAGCATACCTCCGCCTGGTTGGCCATATCACTCAATGGTGAAGAATCACTTTAAAAATTTGACTAGCTGGATCTGAATCCGGATCTTAACCAAAATTGAATCTATTCTTCCTTGTCACACACACAACCTGTCCAACAAGTTTCGTCCAAATCCATCCATAACTTTTTGAGATATCCTGCTATGTATCGTTTTTGGCCCCATCCCAATGGTGAAGAATCACTTAAAAAAATTAAATAATTCTCATATCCGAATCCATATTCAGATCTTCACCAAAATCAAATCTAATCGTCCTTGTCAGACACCTAACCGGTCTACCAAGTTTCGTACAAATATGTCCACAACTTTTTGAAATATCCTGCTATGTATCGTTTTTGGCCCTATCTCCCAATAGTGAAGAATCACTTAAAAAAATGATAGTAGCCGGATCCGAATCCGGATCTTCACCAAAATCTAATCATTTCTTCAGTGTCAAATATGCTACACCTCTGCCAAATTTCGTACCAATCGGTTCACAACGTTTTGAGATATTTTGTTCACAAACAGACAAATGAAAAATCGGTCAGAGACCGAGGACTTGCCGGAATGTATTTTTTTATCGGTCATTTTGGACAAATATGGCGGCCGAACTACGTGACCGATGACATCATCATTATTTGTTTTCTAAACTAATTTATTCCTAGATTATGCTCAAGAAATTTCATCTTGATCGGAAGAAGTTTTGTACTTGTCAAAATATGACGTCATAATGGAGGCATCGATGACATCATCATTAACACATTTTATTCCCCATGGAGAGTTCTTTACAATGAGCCATGTCTCAATTTTTTTTATTCAGCACTTTCTGAGATATGGAGGTGCAAAGTTTTTCGGTTTTTCCAAGATGGCGGCCGAATCACGTGTCCAAAGACGTCATCATTATTTTTTTTTTCTCCACCAGTTTATGCCGACATGGCACTCAAGAAATTGCATCTTGATTGGATGAAGTTTTGTACTTTTCGAATTATCGAATTATGACGTCATAATGGAGGCCTTGGGCGAGAGAGAGTTAAAAATTGGGCACAGTCTATTCCAGGGCAAGACAAATATGTGTGTAAAGTGTGGCGATTCTAGGTGCAACGATGTAGACGTAGTACTGTGCACAAACAAACAGACAAACCAACCAACATACTTGCCGGAATCTTTTGCGTCAAGTAACAAACAGACAGACAGACGGGTGAAAACATAACCTCCATCCACCTTTGGTAGCGGAGGTAAAAATCGGATATGCGATAATGCAAGTACATTAGGAGACACTGATGGGTGTACCTTCGTACAAATTTGAAGGGCATTTAGTAGCAATGGACAAAACAACTGGTACTTTATATGGGATTTGAGCATCGTGGATGTTTACCAGGCTAATCCCAGTTTTTTTTTTTTTGGAATTTCCATTGCCTTTGATTCTTTGCATAGTTATAGAGACACCTTTGTTTCCTGTATTGATTGTTATTTAGGATTTAAAGTACATTGGCTGCGACTACAAAATCAATATGTATAACTTTTGGGATGTTAAACTATAAATATTGTTGTTTCATAACAACGCGGTGTCTGAAATGTCTTTTAAACAATTGTGAAGGGTTAAGAGTTTTATTTGGAAAAGTGTGCTTGAGGAAATTGTTATTTGACTTTTTATGTATTGAAATGTGCATTATGCATATTTAGGTCAAGTGGCACAGTTTTTCTTATTATTATTACTATTATTATTGTTATTATTATTATTATCAGATGCATTTTGAAGGAAGTTAACTAGATGCTTTCCCATTTTAGATTTGAGCTGGATACAAAAGTATTGACAACTTAAATAATTAGTGAATTTTGATGCACTTCCTTCATTGTGATTTGTTGCAATAAATGGAACTTTGTGTGTTGGCTAAGCAGGATACTTGGAGGCTACATCTTGGTGATGAGTGGATACAAAGGGTCTGGGAGTCCATCGAAGGAGCAGGGCTCCATCTCAGAATCCACCATGTCTGGAAATGGGCAAGGGATGATGGGTGGCACTCAAACGGTGTGTGGAATAGATGTTGCAATTTCTTCAAAACCAAAATGGACAAGCCTGGCTAACAACAGGGTGGCAGTGTCAGCATTGCGGAATCAAGTGGTGAGCAATGGGTTGGAACTTTATGGTGACACTGTGATGCCTATGGAGGGTTCACCAGTGAGTACTTCATTGGTCACACAGTTTGCATCTACTGTGGCATTCGACAGACAACAAACAGGGACATGGGACGCTTCAACTGAGTTATTGGACAGACCTGGAGTCGACGATTCAGACCATGTGTTGATGCAAGAAGTGCACAATTATGAAGCTGAGGTGGCCATATTGGCACAGCGGCTTTCTCCAGATACACCAACGATAGTGATCGACTCAGAAGTAGCAGCCCTGTCAGTTGAACCAGAACTTGCAATCACTGCCACGCCAAGCATCGTCATAGATCTGGATGGACCCTCCTCTGAAGGGACAAGAAGCCAAAATGGATCCGATGAGGGCCATGCTATCTCTTTGGCCTTGCTTCTGCTACCATCAGAGCATCAAGATGATGACGATGAACAAGCGAAATCTACTGCAGCTGATGGACAGGTACGTTTACTATTGCTATTATTTTTTTATTGCTTATTTTGCATTATTACTGTGTGCATGCGAAGTGAAAGGCAGAGTTAAGCAATTGGTTCACATCTGTCTGTCTGTCCATCGATCTATGAGCATCAGTTTATGATCGAGGAATAACTTGATTTCAATTGAATGTTATATTTTGAACACCAATTGGAGAACAAACATTTAGTTTGTCAATACGTGCCAAACATGTCAAGCTGTAAGTCAAAATAACGTTATTTTATTTAATTATTCCACAATAGGTATGACATTCCAAAAACAAACAAACAAAAAAAAACACATTTAGCGATTCTTTTGGCAAGACTGGCCTCCTGATCCTTTATCTTGGATGCTTAAAGAACACAATTATGTATGTCAGAAAATTATAGGCCTGTGTCTGTGATCCCTCAAATTGTATTTTGAGATATGTTGCCAGTGGCACCCAGAGTATATTCCTGGTGTTCAGGTGAGAAAGATTGAAGAGATTTTCCATCACATCTTGTGCGAATGTAGACACCCTTATTAATTCCACTAACTACATATGACAACAGACCAGAAAAAGATTCTGAATAGTGTTGGTGCCAAGACGGCACCCATGCTTTACTCCATTGAGAATGGTGAATGTTTCAGACTCCTTGCCATCAAAGATAACACATGCCGTCATACCATTGTGGAATGACTTGATCAAACTAAGCAGGGTGGAGGGACAGCCAAGAGATTCCATTAGTACAAACAAACCACAGCAGCTGTCCAGGTCAAAAGCCTTGGGGAGATTAACAAATACTATATGAAGTTCCTTCTGTTATCTACATTTTTCTTGCATCTGTCTAAAGGTAAAATTGTATCTCCTGTTGATCTACCAGCTCGAAAACCACATTGTCCCTCAGGATAGAGATTGTGGGCCAGCCTTTACAGTATGGTACTTTTGCAGTCTGTTGAGCACGACACAGGCCATGATTCTACCTGCTACACACAGCAATTAAATGCCTCTTGTTGTAAGAATCAGATCTACAACATTGTCCCAATAGTGAGTTTAGTTCAGAATCTATCTCTAGCAACACCTGCAAGAAATCAACAAGCATCATATCAATATACAGTAATCATAGAAGTAAGGATGGATTTGCAATTAGTACAAGCAAGCTTGGATCATCGAGTAATACGCACCATCTGAGTATGCACTACACCACACAGAATAAATGTCACAGGAATGATCGGAGCGCTGTCCGTCCGAGTTCTTATGGGAGCCCCTCAATGGTCAGAGGCAGCATAGCACCTGGGTTCAACTTGCACACAATTTCATTACATTCTCCCCTACGTTAAAACTACACCACCTCTAGGGCAGAAATCTGGTGTTGGTGTTGGTTATCAGCCTGGTGTTGTCTTAGCGGTTAGGGTGCCGGCTTGGGATCCGAGGATCCTGGGTTCGAATCCCGGTCGATCACTGAATGAACGCCAGGGGGGTTGACTCAGCCTGTCATCCTTCCGAGGTTGGCAAATTGAGTACCAGCTTGCTGGGATGAATGATCACGGTGAGTACCCCGATTTAGAATAGGTTCACCGTATCCCTGTGCATCGTAAGAGGCGACTAAGGGTTGGCGTCAGGAAGGGCATCCGGCCATAAAAACATTGCCTCAAACAGGGAACCATGATTGTCATGGGGCCCGCAAGGCTAACCCCCGCTCTAGCGGGGAAAATGGCCTTAAAACGATCATTCATTCATTTCATTCTCTAGGGCGGAAATCAAGCTAGCAAATCATAGCAGCAGAGTAATCAGTTAGCAACGGTCCATGTCAGTCAGTCCAACCATAGCGTCGGGGCGGCGAATTTCTCTCCCGGCGCGTGTCCGATAGGCACCGGATACCACATTCCCGAGGCCGGAATCCCCCACATCGGAATGTCCACTTAATTCGGGTGACGGCGGTGGCCCCACAAAGCCATCCGGATCGGGCGCATGTGGCGATGGAGTAGCCGGTAGATTCTCCATTGTCGGATCAACTGTGCCGTAAGCCGGCGGATCAACTGTGCAGTAAGCCGGCTCGTCAATATCCCCGCATGGGGCAAGATGGCGCACCGAGACTGTAGACTCCCGTCCATTGGGCAACAGTACACGAGCGTGCTCGGGATTGGCTTGGAGAATGCGAACCTTGTTAACGAGCGGGTCATATTTACTTGAGCGAACCGCGCGTTTGAGGAAAGCCGGTCCGGGCTCAGCAAGCCAGCCCGGCAAAGGACGGGTACCGTCCGAACGACGCGAGTAACGGAACATACTGTCGTGGGGAGTTTGATTAGTAGCGGTGCACAATAAAGTCCTGATCGAGCTTAACGCCCCGGGTAGCGACCAAGCCCATCGGTCCAGTCCTAGTCCGTGGGACTTCAGGCTCAGAGTAACGGCTCTCCATATAATGCCATTAAATCATTCCACCTGTCCGTTCGCCTGTGGCCTATACGGAGTTGGATTGCTAGAAGCGATATTACGCTGGAGCAAGAAGTTTCTCACATCCTGGGACAAGAACACCGCGCCTCGATCGGTGTGCACATAGGCCGGATTCCCAAACATAGAAAACAAATTCTGCAGACACCGGATAACCGTAGCGGTAGACATATCGCCGCACGGGAAAGCAAAAGGGAATCTGGAGAACTCATCAACTATCGCGAGTAGATAACGAGAACTACTTGAAGCCGGTGAAGCCGGCAGGGGTCCTTTGAAGTCCATTGCCAATCTCTCCCATGGCCGAGTGGCCTGGACCAGCGTACCCATCCGAGGGTTGTCGAAGCGAGGTTTGAGTTCAGCGCAAACGGAACAAGTGCGACAGAGCCGACGAATATCCTCAATGGAATACGGCAAGTTACGACTGCGCACATAATGAGCGAAACGTGTCACGCCAGGATGGCACAAGGTGTCATGAAGGATGCGCAGATCCTCAAAAGAGGTAAGGCTCACACACACCGCAGGCCGTGATAAAGCATCTGCAACGAGGTTATCCCTCCCCGGGCGATATTTGATAGTGTAACAGAAATCGGCTTGCTCAATCCGCCAGCGAGTGATTTTCTCATTCTTAATGCGTTGAGCATGTTGCGTGTCGTACATAAAGGCAACACGGCTCAGCTGTTCAACAGCTGTTCACCACCATCTCTTATCTTCCCCCATCCAAAACCTTGATCTTTTCTACCCCCGCTAATTCACCCCAGATCCACCTTGTTTGAAATTCCAACTTCTTTCCTGGAAGTCCTGGCAGTGTCCATATGTTCTATACCTCTCCCACTGCCCCCTTCCCACGCCCCCCCCCCCCAAAGCCCTCGCCCTCTCTCAGATCTCTCGATGTCTCCATGTCTCTCGGTCCCTGCTCTCAAATGTTGTGTTTGTGTCCTTCCCCCTCTCTCCCCATCTTGTCTACCGCTCCCTATGTTATATGTTTTATGTGTCGGTTTGTCTTTCTGTGTGTTCATGTGATTAATGTTCGCTCTTTCACGAGCCTCGATATTGTATACAAAAAAAAAAAAAAAAAAAAAAAAAAAAAAAAAAAAAAAAAAAAAAAAAAAAAAAAAAAAAAAAAAAAAAAAAAAAAAAAAAAAAAAAAAAAAAAAAAAAAAAAAAAAAAAAAAAAAAAACACTCTGTTGATCCGTGATGATCTGAAAACATCGACCGAGCAAATATGCACGCCAACGCCTGATCGACTCGATGATGGCATACGCCTCCTTTTCGACAGACGAGTGTCTTCGTTCCCGCGGAGGAGAGAGTCCTTGAAAAGAAGGCCACAGGTCGCCCCCCTTGAGAGAGTGTAGCAGCTATCGCGTGGTCCGATGCATCGCTTTCCAAAACAAAGGACTTGTTTTCGTAAATCGTCGACACAGCGGCGCCAGCTATGTCCGACTTCAGGCCATGGAAAGCGGCCTCAGCAGCGTGACTCATGGGGAAATCTTTGCAATCCACAAGTGGACGAAGCTTCTCGGAAAAAATTTGAACCCACTTAGAGTAATGAGCAAACAGCCCGAGAGCGCTTCAAAGAAGCACGATCGTGGGGCGGGGCCATGTCGAGCAAGGGTCGCAGACGCTCCTTATCCAGAGCGACAGAGCCGTGGGTCACGGTGTACCCCAGGAGATCTATAGTTCGAGCAGAATAGCGACATTTAGCCTCGTTCATAGTCAGTCGATACTTGTGCGCAACCTCGAGGAAGCACTTCAGATTAGCATCATGATGTTATTTGTCGTACCCACAAACCGTGAGATTATCCAGATAAACAGACATTGGTTAAATTCTCCCTTAGTAATGAGGTCGTCCATGGCCCTTTGGAAGCAAGAACCCCATTCGTGACCCTGAAAGGCAGCCGGGTGAACTGGTACAACCTTTGTCCGGATTGAAACCCAGTGTAGATGCGATCTGCCTCTGAGATTGGAATCTGATGATACGTACGAGATAATCTTGCTCATACTCACAAATTATGCTATCCCAATATTATATCTAGTTATTGATTGATAGACAATGTTTGTCAGCTTCTTCCTGTTGGAAATGAACTTTTTATTTTTGATAAGATTGTATATCTCTGTGTGAAATATTTGCACGCTTGCGAATCCTCGATGCATGTGAAAACCTGTTTCACAGATAATTCGTCAGATGTGATACTTTTGCTGTTTCGGAGTTAGGGTTAAGCTTTTTAGTTGGGTTAAGCATCAAACATGACCTGGTTGTCTTTATTTGGTTGTATTTGTTTCAGAGGCGGACAGTGACACCTAGTGGAACGAAAAAACGAAGCAAGGTAATGAACTTGTAATGTCCTCTTATTTCTTTGTATCATGCTATTTATTGGGTCGAGAGATGAAATGCTGGGCCAGGGACAAATGGTCTGCAGTGATTTTAAAACTTATTTCTTAACATAATGTTACAAAATTATTGCACTGTATACATTTCCTCATGGGGCATGGAAATTATTTTCAAGATATAACCCATGAGTTTGCATTGACAGTGTAAAACGTTTTTGGAAATAATTATTTGCTTTCCGAAGTCAAATGCACAATATCACGAGAATGGCACTCGGTAGAGCGCATACCTCCGCCAGGCTGAACAGTTTGTTTTGTATCCCAATGATAGGCCGGATCTGGATTCGGACCTGAACCAAAATCTAATCGGCTTCTTCTTGTCACCTAACCAACTCGTCCACCAAGTTTAGTCATAACTCGTCCATGATTTTAAAAATGTGTTTTATATCAGTTTTCGCCCGATATCTCAATGGTGACGAATCACTTTATAATTAAATAATTCCCGTATCCGAATCCATATTCAGATCTTCACCAAAATCGAATTGATTCGTTCTTGTCACACACCCAACCGGTCCACCAGGTTTTGTCCAAATTTGTCCATAACTTTTTGAGATATCGTGCTATGTATCGTTTTTAGCCCTGTCACTCAATGGTGAAGAATCACTTAAAAATTAAATAATTATCGTATCCGAATCCATATTCAGATCTTCACCAAAATCTAATCGATTAGTCCTTGTCACACACACAATGTGTCCACCAAGTTTTGTCCAAATCCGTGCATAACGTTTTGAGATATCCTGCTATATATTGTTTTTGGCCACATCTCCCAATGGTGAAGAATCACTTAAAAAATTAAACTAACCAGATCCGAATCTGGATCTTCACCAAAATCTAATCATTTCGTCCTTGTCACATACACTAACTCTCTGCCAAATTTCGTCCGAATCCGTCCACAACCTTTTGAGATTTTATGTTCACAGACAGACAAACAACCAAACAGACAGGGGTGAAAACATAACCTACGTCCACCTTCGGTGGCAGAGGTAATAATGTTAAATTAAATTTACTCCCAAAGATAAACCAGCTTTTAGAAAATATAATTTTACCTCAACTTGTTTCTTTTCACAAAATCAGTCCTTATCTGTGAATCAACAGAAACGGTTGCTTCAGCCATTCAGCCGCAAGGTTGTCTTTTTTTTTTTTTTTTTTTTTTGTATACATGATCGAGGCTCGTGAAAGAGCAAACATTTATCACACAAAAAATCAAACCGACACACAAGATATATAAGAGTAGCGGTAGACAAGATGGGGAGAGAAGGGGAAGCACAAACACAACATTTGAGATCAGGGACATCGGGAGATCTGTGAGAGGTGGGTGGGGGGAGGGGGGGGGGGTAGAGTGGGAGAAGTATAAAACACAAGGACACTGCAAGGACTTCCAGGAAAGAAGTTGATATTTCAAAAAAGTGGATGTGGGGTAAAATTAGTGGGGGTAGAAAAGATCAAGGTTTTGGATGGGGGAAGACAAGAGATGGTGGTGAACAGCTGTTTTAAAGACCTGGAGGGAGGAGTGGGATTGAAGCGAGTGAGGGAGTTTGTTCCAGAGGAGGGAGGAGTGGGATTGAAGAGAGTGAGGGAGTTTGTTCCAGAGGAGGGAGGAGTGGGATTGAAGAGAGTGAGGGAGTTTGTTCCAGAGGTGCGAGAAAAGAGGAATGAAAGAGTGAAGGTGAGCAGAGAGTCTTGATTTTGGCAGTTTAACCATAAGAGGGTTGCAGGCAGATCTTGTGTGACCTGTAGGAATATTTGGGGAACAGAGCACAGAGAGAGCTGGGGGGGTGGGGGGGGGCAAAGGTTATTGTTCTGCAAAGGTTAATAACTGTTGATTTAATGTTCAGTTGCCGAATGTTTGACACAGACTCCTCCACCAATTATCTTCTGAGTTGCAAGGGGCCATCCAAAATTATCCACATTTTCACAGTCCTACAAAGGGCAGCACTTTGCAAGAACCCCCTTCCCCCACCACTTCCTCTCTTCCCCACTACAAAACCTCTCCTCCCCCAAAGTAGTACTTTTCCACATTTTTTTTAAAACCCAGAATCAGGCTTTTAAGTCAAAACAACAAAAGCATGGGCAGACTTTTTCTTATTGGTCAAAACTAGATTTTATACTGCACCATATCACTTTTTCTATCCTCACGCTTTAAAAAAAAACAACTCATGTCCGGCAAACTATCTCCTAAACAGTTGTACAGATATTCACCAAACTTGGTAATTATGATTGCCACATGGCGCAAAGGTGGGAGAGCAGTATCATTTTTGGCCACGCCCCCTGGGGTGGGGTCAAAAGGTCAAACAGCAAAAATATATATAATTACGGGCACATTTTAAAACATTTTTAAATGAAACTTTGTATATGCAATCAACATTGGATGACATGAAATAGTTAACGATTTTTTGGGATTTGACCCCAGGTCATTCATCAAGGGTCAAAACAGAAGAATTTTTAAAAGTCAAAATCTGATACTGGGTCATCCAAGTGGAACTTTTTTCCATCTTTTTTTAAACTTTGCTTTATGTGGGAGGCATGGGGATTTGTGATGGCATGCCATTAATTTAACTCTAGTTTGTATATATGTGTGAGATATTTTTTATTCTCCAATGGACCATTTCGCTTTGATAAATGTTTTCAAATTTCAAAGCTTTGTCAATTGAGCCGCACCACCACTGTCAGGTATATATACATTATAATGCGCACACACACACACACACACACACGTAAAAGGTAATACAGGGTACCACTGGCTGGCCATAAAATCACAGCATGGCTCGCTGCGAAACGATGTATGTCATGTCGCTATGATATGTGTGGTGATTTTGATCAAGCTATAGGCTCGGCATGAGGCCCAGTGTCCAATGAGTTTATTTCCTTCATTTTATTGATCTGCGGTTTTTATTTATTATTATTATTTTTTCATAAATTGTCGGTTAAAAATCGACATTTTCAAAAAGCATTTGAAGTCTTACGTGAGTAGCAATGCAGCCCCTTTTTACTCTTTGTACAACTTTGGAAATGTCTAATGTTGGATGGACCGTCAGGGACTCTTATTGCAAAAATTGCTACAATTGATAGACTTTTCAAACCATTCCTCAAAGAACTGTTCGAATGGATCCAATTTTGATTATCCTTTGACAACGTATGCCCGGGAAAGCCTTTTGGCCCTTTCTCTCAAAAAAATCCCTTGTGGTTTCTCAGTTCATTGAGTAAAACTGCATGAAGCTTGCACACAAAGTATGGTTTCACCCATTATATCGTTTTGTTCTACTATCCAGCTGATTGAAAATTGTCTCGGAGATTTATATTGGATTGGGAGGCGGCAATGTGTGGGGGAGAGGGGGGGGTTTTATCTTTTTTACTGATGATATTTTGAATCGCACTGTCTTCTTTTTTGTTTTATCGCCAATACTCTACTTTGTGGTGTCAGTCAAACCAACGATTATTGCCTGGCTTTCCGATACACAATAATTTTCCACAAAAAATTCCCTCACACTTCCTGAGAAATTGACGGCGATGCAGACCAAATACTAGGTGTAATATAACGGAGCTGCTAATTGCTCAGGAAGTTCCTTGTGATATGTTTGTAAGCAAGAGAAAATTAGCCTTAGACTATATATAAAACGACCTCCATTACGAGCCATGAAATGTCCATGAAAAATAAATAGATAAATATATAAAGCATATGGCAGCCGGTAAACTGGCTTCTGGGGTTCAAAAGGGTTAATAACACACTATTGCGTTTATTTGCTGATGCACCATATTTCTACTTATTTACAGATACAAATTGGAAGTTTGATCATGGGGTGTTTGTGAAACTTTTAACAAATGCTCATTGTGTTGCGAGTTCACTTCTGGTGGAGTAAGAGCATACAATTGGTGCACTTTGTGGTTGTTTTTCTTTTTCTAATCTTCCAATATTCAGATCAAGTTGAAGAGGCAATTATTTATGCAAACTAGAATGGCACTCGGTCGAGTGCAGGCCTCTATGAAGCTGAACAGTTTTTGTATCCCATTGATAGGCCGGATATTCATCTGGAGCTTAACCAAAATCGAATCGGCTCGTTCTTGTCACCGACCCTACTCATCCACCTATTTTTGTCATAACCTCACCAAGTATTTTTGAAATATCATGCTATATTTGTGGCTAATTATGTGTATCATGCTATATCATGCTATATTTGTGCCCCCCTTCATGTTCATCTTTTGGTTAAGCTCCCGGTGTGTACCCCGGTTTAGAATAGGTACACCGTATCCCTGCGCATCGTAAGAGGCGACTAAGGGTTGGCGTCGGGAAGGGCATCCGGCCATAAAAACATTGCCTCAAACAGGGAACCATGATTGTCATGGGGCCCGCAAGGCTAACCCCCACTCTAGCGGGGAAAATGGCCTTAAAAACGATCATTCATTCATTCATTTTCATTCATTTAGTTTTTGGCCCTTTCTCTCAATTATGAAGAAACACTTGGTGAAAGATTAAAAACCTCGTATCCGACTGGTTCCGGATATTCACAAAAATCGAATCAATTTGTCCTTGTCACACACTCAACCTGTCCAACAAGTTTTGTCCCAATCAGTCCATAACCTTTTGAGATATCCTACACACACACACAGACTGACAGACAGACAGCCAAACAGGGGTTAAAACATAACCGTTGGTGGCAGATGTAACTAACTCTTGTGGGGCTTGCAGTTTGGAAAACATCATTGATTTAGGCATTTATAGCATGAAGAAACATCTCGGATAAAGATGATCCATTGAGGAATATTTCTTTTAAAAGCGGTTTAAAAATATTTCATCACATTTTTTCTTTTTTGCATTGGTTTCCTGCAATTTTAAGCTTCTCTGTGTATGTAACCTGTGTGTATAACCCTTAACTGCTGTTGTGTTTTTTTTTTTGGGTTAGGATGATTAATTTTGTGTGGAACAAATCACAGTGATAAATTTTAAACTCAAAATAAATGTTGTATAGTACTTCACGTCTCAAAAGGACTTTCATGTAGAACCAAAACTCCGACCGAGCATTAAAGAAAGCATTTGCATTGTATTTGGCATAATTAAACACCGTCGATCTAACTTAAGGTTCCAAACATTGCATTGAGCTTCTCAACCAAGACTACTTTGTGTCATTGGTGTTCGTTTAGCCCTCCTTTCACCTTGGCACCCCCAAAGCATGGTTGCAATTGCATTATGGATTTATTGTCTTCAACTAATTTCCTTGAACTGCTCTTCCAGGACTTGGATAGAGTTGGGGCTTTGACAGTGCCAGAACACAGGTTAATGCGATCAACATCATGGATTCTGTAGAACCTGTCATGCAGTCATAGTGGAATTCGCCAGCGCATTGCTGAACTGGTGCTCATCTGAGTCAAATATGTTGAATTAGGACTTGTACAAAAATGTTAACAAGTCTCATTGAATGTGTCTAATCTGTATACATCAGAGCCATTTCAGGCAAGCCTGGTCAAAAAGGCTACTTTCATGGAGACCTATGTCCGCAAGACCTATCCAGACAGTGACGCTGCTCACCTCACATTAACCCAGTATAGTCTTTCCACGGCAGCTTTGAGTCGGTTGACATTGTTTTGACCTTGAAACACAAGCACTTTGATAAATTGATCTTCTGAATTTGTAAATGCCCTATTTGTTGTCATCCCTTTTTTCGCTTCACACTGCCAGTTTCCTGTTACCTCATCGAGAGATTAACCAGAGCTGACTGTTTAAATTTCACATTTGATGCAATTTGTTCATGTGAAGTCCCGCTTCATGATCAAGCTCCGTAGACATAATTAACACAGTTTTGCAATTCTGCCCACGGCACCTAAATTTACTTCCATTTTTATTCTCTTCCACCAAGTCAAAAGTAGTCATTTGTCAATGCATTCCCAAAGCTAGATGTCTGATGGCTTTCCAGTGGGTGGTGCTTCAACTCCAGCTGCCATGGGATCGTTGTTATGTTCATTTATTCCGTTCATCACAGGGTTGTTGTTCTGTGGCCCTCCTGTCTTAGCCAATGTCATTTCATCCCATCACCTCTCATTGGTGGGTATATCTACCAGTTGTTTAATAAATTAATCGTGCGTTTTTATTCAACTTTATCAAATGTTGGGAAGAAAAATGATTATGTGATTTCACTATTGAAAGAAAGACAAACTGTGTTGATTGTTGAAAGAAAGACAAGTTGTTTTCCTCACTATCATTTATAACCACCGTCATAACCTGTCCACTCCACAATTTATAAGCCTCCTCTCCCACAATTTATTAAGCATATGGGAGGCCTTATAGCTGTTGTTAGGAAGGGCATCCGGCCATAAAACTGTGCTTTAAATAACATCATCATCGTTAGGAGTTTGCAGCCTAGCGACGTTAAGAGCTCGTTTGGCGGATGTCCGATCTTACTGGAACAACGACAGCGAGCCACTGCATTAACCAGCAGCACCTGTGGTATGCTGTAAAATAAGGGCAGTGCACTATGGGTATTCCCTGTGCATCCGGCCAGCCGCTGCACCACACTTCCCTCCCGGTTGTCGGGCTTCGGCCTGCCACTGGACTCTGGGTTGTTTGGCGAGAGGGAGCGACTGACTTCTGCGCAAGGCCTGTTGCTCCTAAAACGTTCGCGCAGTCTGTTTCAACTCTTATGGCTCACAAAGAACAAAATAATTCGATATTGTCAGCACCGGTTTTCGCCCCTGGGGCCGATGTTGGCATTTATGCTACTGGGGAGGGTGCTTCGGGACACATCAATGGCTGCCATAATGACGGTGCAGTCCTAAAGCCGCAAGGACGGACTGCTCTTGATGAGTGCAGGAAGAGGCGGGCCTCCATTGTGTCTTCGTTATTTTTTGCATCGTGGAATGTTAGGACACTGTTGGATTTAGATGCCGCAAACAGACCAGAACGCAGAACGGCTCTCATTGGTCTCGAATTACAAAGGTACAACATCGCCGTTGCAGCTCTTCAGGAATCCAGATTTTCCGGTTTGGGCCAGCTGCGCGAGGCCTCCAGTGGCTACACGTTCTTTTGGTCCGGACTACCCAGAGGACGACGCCGGGAAGCGGGGGTAGCTTTCGCTATTCGCGACGACATTGCCAAAAAAATGATATCGACACCTGTTGCCGTTAACGAACGCTTTATCTACATGCGGCTTCCTCTCCTCTCTGAGAACGCTACTGTCATATCAGCCTACGCACCAACGCTATAGGCAACGGCAGAAGCAAAGGAGACCTTTTACCAGACTTTATCCTCGATCCTCACCAATATTCCGGAATCGGACCAAATAGTCCTCCTTGGGGATTTCAATGCCAGGGTTGGGAGAGACCATGCCACCTGGAAACACGTTATTGGTCTCCATGGTATTGGAAATGTGAATGCGAATGGCAACCTCCTTCTCGAAACATGTGCAAAATTTGGACTGGCAATCACGAACACCATGTTTCAGCAACCCGACAAGTACAAAGGAACTTGGAAGCATCCTCGGTCAAAACACTCCCACATGATCGACTATGTGATCGTGCGCCAAAAGCATCTGTGGTACACCAAGTTAACACGCGTTATGCGTGGAGCCGAATGCTGGACAAATCACCTGCTGGTTAGGAGCAAGTTACGGCTTCGAATCGCTCGGCAACATCGTTCTGCTGGTCAAAAGCATCAGCCGAGAATCGATGTGCGTCGACTGGTGACAAGCGAATCTCTCCGCGTTGAGTATGTAGATAAAGTCTCAATGGAAATGTCTCAAATGGTAGACTCGTCATGGTCAAGTTTCAAGCAGGCTGTCCTGAAGGCTGCGGCCGACACAATTCCATCAAAAACGAGGACACGCAATGACTGGTTTGACGAATCTAATGAATCGTTAGGTGAGCTCCTGGACACGAAAAACGCTGCCCTCCAGAAAGCACTGTCGACCGGCAGTCGCGCTGATAGACAGCAGTTCCGAACTCTTCGTAGTGATGCAACCAAATGCATCCGTAAGCTGAAAGATATTTGGTGGGCCGAGAAAGCAAATGAGATCCAAGGCTACGCAGAGCGAAAGGAGTACCACAACTTTTTCTCCGGTCTGAAAACGGTTTACGGACCCAAACGAAATGGTACTTTCCCGATGAAGACACTGGACGGTGAACTACTTACTGACAAATCGCTAATCCTCGCACGCTGGCGAAGCCACTTCTCCGACCTTCTGAACAGATCATCGATAGTTCATGATTCGGTGATCAACGAAATCGATCAGCGTCCAATTCAGAACCACCTGGCACATCCACCAACACCAGCCGAAATCGCAAAAGCTGTGAAACAGGTCAAATGTGGAAAAGCCCCTGGTTCGGACGGTATTCCGATCGAGCTGTTGAAGTATGGAGGCCACGATCTGGTTACAGCGTTGTCGGTGTTGTTCAATGAAATTTGGGAGGCCGGGGATGTGAATAGCGTGACACAAAATTAATCACTTTGTTCAAAGGAAAGGGCGATCGCTCAGATTGTGGAAACCACCGCGGAATCTCGTTGTTGAGCATAACAGGCAAAGTCTTCGCGAAACTGCTGCTCAATCGACTGGTGGACAATATCAGTGAGGCAACGCTTCCGGAATCACAGTCCGGTTTCCGTTCAAATAGGAGCACAATTGATATGGTGTTCGCAGCGAGGCAAATCCAGGAAAAAGCAATGGAACAAAACCAGGATTTGTACATGGTCTTTGTCGACCTGATGAAGGCCTTCGACACGGTGAACAGAGACACACTCTGGAAACGTCTTGCTCGCTATGGATGTCCAGACCACTTCATCAAGTTGCTGCGGAGTTTTCACGACAAAATGAGAGGCAAAGTGGCGGTAGACGGGGATGAGACGGACGTATTCAGCATTACGACGGGAGTAAAACAAGGCTGTGTGCTTGCGCCAACCATGTTTAGGGTCTATCTAGCGGCAGCTATCGAGCGTGCCTCGAACGATCTGGAGCCTGGCGTATACATCCGTTCTCGTGCTGACGGAAACCTCTACAACCTCCGACATCTAAAAGCCTACACAAAGACCAAGACTATGGTAATACGTGACCTGCTGTTTGCCGATGATACAGCCTTGATTGCCCACACACAAGAGGAAATGCAGTGTATCGTTGACCGTTTTGCTGAGGCCATGGAGGCGTTTGGTCTGGTTATCAGTTTGCAAAAGACCGTGGTTTTATATCAACCAGCACCGGGAAGCCCGCACGTTGAACCAGCAATTACGATCGGGGGTCACGTATTGTCAGTCACAAAAGAATTCACGTACCTGGGCACGTGCTTATCGAATACCGCAACCATGGACAAGGAAATCGACCAAAGAATCCGCAAAGTGAGTGTTTCGTTTGCCCGACTATACAGCAGAGTCTGGAAAGAATGTGGGCTCAAAGTGAACACAAAATTAGCCGTGTACAAAGCAGTTGTCAACCCCTCTCTCCTGTACGAAGCCGAATCTTGGAATTGCTATGCACGCCACCTTCGCAGACTGAATGGCTTTCACTCCCGATGCCTACGACAAATTCTAGGCATCCATTGGTCCGATCTCGTGCCGGATACAGAAGTACTCGAGCGAGCTGAAATGCAATCCATCACATGCACCCTGCAAAAGGCCCAGCTCCGTTGGGTCGGCCATGTGTTGAGGATGGACGCAGACAGGATCCCACGTTTTATTTTTATGGGAGAACTGCACGAAGGAGAGAGATCAGTGGGCCGGCCCAAACTGCGTTTCAAGGATACACTGCGTGCACATTTGAAAGAATGTGACATCCCGCTCGACAATTTACAAGCTCTGTCCAGTGATCGACCGAAATGCCGTAGCTTGATCCATACACGATGCGACTCCACGGAAAAGGGTCGTATAGATGCCGCCAAAGAAGCCCGCAGAAAGCGTAAGGAACGCGAGCGGCAACCGGTGCCTGCTGACTCTAAATGGATTTGTACAACTTGTGGACACCGATGCAAATCGGCACTCGGACTGTATAGCCACAAGCGGGTTCACAAGAATTGAACACCAACGCCGTAACGGCGGGGCGACATGATAGCTGTTGTAGGGTTGTTTTCTAAAATCGGCAACCCCAATTTTTAATATTACCACAGAGTTTTTAGACCCGTAGGAGTACTAAAACACCATTTCTAAAATTATTTTTCTATTTATTTGTGTGTTTGATTTTTTTTTTCTTCCCTGCACTCTCAACATTCCAAATTTCCAAACTGTATCAATTTCCGAGCTGTATCTTGGAGTCAACTCGGACTGTCCGAATGAAATTTGCATCAATAATGTGAATATAAAGCATGTGGTTTTGACGGTTTTTTGACATTAACGTAATTTTAAAGCCATGACCTAATTATAGACATTTTTCACCATAACTCGACTGAAGTTTGTCCGATCGGAATGAAATTGCCCTCATTATATAGCCGAGAGAAAGTCACATTTAATCTTAATTTGCATCGAACCCACCTGGTTAAAGATCAATGTCTTGCTCACCTTGGAGTACTGAACCACCATTTCGATTTTTCTCTTTTTTCTGGCAATTTCTGTGCTGTATCTTGGATCCATCTGGGACTTTCAGAATGAAAATTAACATCAATAAATGGAGTAAAAATTTTGCAGGGTTGGGATAATTTTGCAGGGTCGGGATAATTTTGCAGGGTAAGATATTCTAGTTTTGTATTTTTAGTTAATTTTCTGAAATTTGTAGAATATGTTTTTCACTTGGAAGTTGTGGGTTACGATGTATAAATATAGGTGAAAAACGTCTGATTTAATGCAATTTAATTCTGGGTTATAAAGCAACAAAATGTGAAAATTTTGAAAGGGGGTGTGGACTTCCTATAAGCACTGTATACCTTACTTTGTGATTTTATTTTACCTACAAGCAAAAATCACTAACACCATAAAACCTGGATACTTTATTAACCTGCAGCTCATTTCCAGCTCAGAGTTCCTTCATCAACAATATATTTTGTCTGGATACGTACAGTGCTGTCGGAGCTTGGGTCGCGATGTATTGGCAAATACTGTAATTTAGGTTAAGTTTTGTATTGCATAGCATTGTGACTGAGTTTTTTGTTCATTTCGTATTTGTGACACTTTTGTATATCAAAACTTTTTTTCGGAAAGGGCAATTAATGGTTGTGGTTTATCTGTTTGTTTGTTTTTGTTGTTGCCATTTTCATTTGTTTGAAATCTGGCAAAAATATTGCATGTGAAATACAAAACAAGAATTTGAATTTGATTTTTATTTGACACTAGCAGGAGTACCCGGCATTGCCGGTGGTAAGGGGGCGAAGGAGGAAGCAGGCGAAGGAGGGGTGAGGAAGGGAGTGGGGGGAGTGGAAGGGGGAGGGGAGAGGGAGGTGAGGGGAGAGGGAGGGGAAAGTTATGCTACATATACATATTTTGAGGGGGGTTGGGGGGAGGAGGGGTGGCTTTGACAGGCCCCTCGGTTTTGGGGTAGGGGGAGAAGGGAAAGAGGAAATATTTTCCCATGTAAAGAGTGCTTCATAACCTCATTGTTGCACAGGTAAAAAAGGAAATTGTAATACCCTCTGCCATTATCATCAGGTGGCGCTACACTACACATTTACGTAGAGAATTTACTCCTCTCTCCCGGTCCCCCACACCTCTGCATGAGGCCGCGACAACATAGCCGATGCTACCCCCCAGACAAAGTTGTATTTGTACCCCGAGTAAAGTATAAAAGCGTTTTTAGCTGGAGTACCCGGTGTTGCTCAAGCCAAAAAGAAACATCAACATATTTGAAATGATGGCAAATATCATGGAAAAGCAATTACCTCCAAATCGGAATCCATCACAAATGTCAAATCATCATTTTACTTTTTTGTTGAATATATGCTGAGTGAATGTGCTGTTGATCACGTTTCTGAGTTAAGTATGATGACGTTCAGGAAGAAGAAGAAACCTTACTACCAACTTTGACTGCTTCTGGAATTGTTTTATTATTTGTTGAAATGTCTGGTAATTATTTTGTATTTATTTATGCGAATGTGAACTTGTATATAACTGTCAGTAATCAAAAAGGCTTTGGCACTCTAGAATGATTTTTTTTTTTTAATAAGTAAAAAAACGAACCTTTTTTTTGCCTGAAACACTCCCAAGCACTCACTGATGAACCTCTGAAAGTTTGACGAAGATCCGTTCAGCAATCTCTGAGAAAAATGGCGACACACACACAGACAGACACACAGACCAACTCTTATATAGTAGATGCATGTGTATATTGATGTTGATTTCACTTGAAATGGAATTCCCATCATTTGCAGGAAATGAATGCCAATCACCTGTTTCTCTTGTTATATAACTGCTTGATTTTGGAAAGTAAACGGAAACTTGGCCTGCTGTTTGCAGTATCATGGCTGATTTCAAAAATCCATGTCTTTAATTGTCATTAAGAATTTCAAAAGTGAAACCAAAAGGAAATAACAATTGTTCAAACAAAGCAAACTGTAACGTTACTTTTGCTAACCGTACCAAATCTCAAGTCCTTCCCTCGCAATTAGTTGCTCAATTTTATAAATCACAGCACTTTGTTCTTTCCTGGCCTTTATTTGGCTGCGCCATCGTGTTGAATAAAAAAATGAGAATAGTCTGGTTACAAAACCATTGCAAACTGAGATGCATCTCAGACTTATTGTATTGACGTGACGCACCATTACCCTTGTGATATGCCGTGGGCAGTACTACATTACTCTGTGCTGTCTCATTCCTGACTTCCTCTTCTTCCTTTGCCCTTGCCGTGCCACAGCCTGGAGGAAAGATGAAGCTCGTGCGCAGTCTGGCCATGTGTGACGAGTCACTGGCTCCCTCTCTGACCGATGATTCGCAGGTTGGATAGTGAACACATTTTATTTGTTTCACAATGTAGCAACTTGCCCACTCGTGCTATATATTATTGTCTTTAATTTTAATCATGAGCTCCACTCATGGAGGTTTCGATTCTCAATTTTCAGACCGGCTCTTTTGAAGGTGAATGCTAATGCCTTAAGTTCTGATTTCCTGACTGACCTACAAAACAAAAAACCAGTGTGGCCCTATTTGTGACTTAAAAAAATAAAATGTAAGGAATTGCAGTGCTTTTTTTGGTTGAAAATGTGATAAAATCCAACAATTTTTCTTCTACCTGGTTGCAGCAACTCAGGTCCTGAGGTCAGGAATTTTTCCAACTATTACTTTGATACTGGTCATGGGCTTTGACACCGATACAAATTTTTATTATGGACTGTAGGCCTCAAAAAGCTACTTATATCGAGTTGTTGGGGTTTTAGGGTTAAGGTTAGGTGGTATTCCGAGAACAAATGAAACCATGCATTGAATTAAAGCTATTTCAAAAACTGTTGATTGGAGATGGATATTTTGCAGTTATTTTGGCATTTCCTGATTTGTTCAATGCTATTTTCATTACCCATTTCCTTTCATGTAAATTTGTATTTCTCGTTTGTTTTATTAGTCCGTTATTTTGGATATGGTTAAAAATATTTGAACCAAATTGTCCCTATTATTAAGAGGATTTTCCAACCCAGCTTAATATTTTTTCAATCCAGCTTAATTCAATGGTGTTTTTCTTGCTATTAGAGAGAAAACTAAAATTTCTTGCCGTTTTAATTCCTAAAAGCAATTTTTATATTTTCTTTCAGGTCATCTTTTTTGTCATCATCAATATCTTGTCCTGCAAATACTATTTAGTTCTTTTTTCACAAACAAGCAAAGTACACATTTCATATACATTTTACAAATACCGTATTGTTCTTGTATGAATTTTTGCATTAATTGTTAAACATCACACTAAATATGCAATTTGGTACCTGCCTATTTGTTTTACCACAATACATTCGGTTGTTGCTTATCCAATCTCAACCAAACTTGACAGGAAAACTAAGGGTCACACAACGGAGGTTGTAACCACTCGATTTGCTGCCCTCTCCATCCCTAAGGGTTTTTTCCCGTCTTTGCTGAAATACTTGTTGAGGTGTATATCTGTGTTAAGATAACTAATTGTGGCGTTTTTCCAAGTTAACTTCTAATAACAAAAGTAACTAGAACTGCCACTTTAAAACTGCTGGCAGTGATGACCAGTTTACTTGCACCCACTTTTGATACAACCCCACTTTTCATACAACCCCACTTTTCATACAACCCCACTTTTCATACAACCCCACTTTCATTGGACATGCTTTGACACAACCCCCTTGGATACAACCCCGACACACACACACAAACACACACACACACACATCCCCCCTACCCCTACCCACACCCCTCCCCCCAAACACACACACACACACACACACACACCAACCCCCCCCCCCCCCACCTACACACACACACATCCCTCCACCCCAACACACACACACATCCCCCCTACACACACACACACACACCCCACCCCCAACACACACATACACACACATACACATCTCGTCGTTTCATTTCTGTTCCTCACAATTCTATCCCTCTTTCACACACACACACACACACACACACACACACACACACACACACACACACACACACACACACACACACACCCCACCCCCAACACACACACACACACACACACACACCCCTCCACACATACACACACACACACACACACATATCCATCCCCCCCTCCTCCACATGCACACCCCAACCCCTCCCCACACACACACATATCCACCCCCCCACACCCACACACACATCCACACACACACATCCCCCCACACACATCCCTACACACACACAGCCACACACAGCCACACACAGCCACACACACACACACACCCCTCCACACATACACACACACACACACACATATCCAACCCCCCTCCTCCACACGCACACCCCAACCCCCCCCCCCCCCCCACATACACACATATCCCCACCACCCACACACACACACACACACACACACACACAGACATCCACACACACGCACATCCACACACACACACACACACAAACACCCCCCACACGCACACCGCTCCACACAAACACACACACACATCCCCCCCCCCACCCCATCCATTTATAAAAATATTTTCGTTTAATTAACGATATCTGCCACCCGTGGAAGAACGTCATGCATCCGTAGCCCGTGCCGTATGTCAGCGTAAGAACGAAGTATCCCGTCGATCGAACTTGGTCACATTTTTCATGATTGTCACCAAATTTGTTGTGGTATTTTGTTAACTCATCCGAGGCAAGGCGACAATCGAAATCCGATTTGAAATCGGAGCAAAATGGATGCCGCAAGGTCTGCCTGCATGCACGGATATTTTACCTGAGGAAGAATTCACTTTGGAAATGCGATCCATTTAAAATGTTAGATTTTGAATAACTTCGTCATTTTTAATCGGATTTCCACCAAATAAAGGTCACCATTGCTTGCAGATACCTCTCTTTCTCCTTAAAATTGAAGACAGGATGAACTTCAGAGCGAGAAATAAGCCGAGGCGGCGGAGAGTTTTACAATGTTATTTTCCAATGTAAATGACAATATCATGTAGTTTTACGAAAGTTCATCAGAATTTGCCCAGATTTGTTGCATTTGAATGTTAACACCCTCTAGCGACTGCAAAATCCGTAGACAATTTAATTTTGAGCTACCCTTAGCTCGTGAGGTGGTTGTCACATGGCCTGGGCAAAAAAAAGTGTTGTGGTCTTCTTCTTCAGGCAATAAAAGCTTCTAGTTTCCAGACCGTACATCCAATCATCTTGAAATTTTGCACACTTGTTACTCTTCATGACTTCTACTATAGTATGAAGTTTCAAGTCGATCAATAAAGCGATTCAAGAGATATCCATTTAAAAAAATATTTTCGTTTAATTAACTATATCTGCCAAACCACGTGACCTATCGCAAATTATAAAATGACATTTTAGTAGACTGACATGCTGAACAGATCTGTGAAGTTTCTCCTCGATTGGATCAAAAATGAGGGAGGAGCTAGGTTTTAAAGGTTCATGCTTAAAAACGTCAGAACTCTGAAACCATGTGACGCATGACGTCATGCTCACTGACTTTTTGGTTCGTCATGGGTATGCGATTCTGCTTGCAAAGTTTGGCCTCGATCTGTTCAGCCGTTGCAGAGAAAAAGGGGTTTTCGTGTTTTCACGAAAAACAATATGGCGACCGAACCACGTGACCTGCGACGTCATAATTACCATTATAATATTCTACAGACCGAGTCCCTCCTATGGTGAATATTTGATCTCAATCGGCCCTATTATTGCTGAGAAAAGTATTTTAAAGGAAATTAAAACTGAAAATGGCAATAGCACTGGGAGACATGGCCTGGAAGGACAAAATGGTGCATTTCTTCTTCTTTCAACAATAAAGACTTATAGCTTCGAGACCGTACATCCAATCATCTTGAAATTTTGCACCCTTGTTCTGCTTGATGAGAGCTCCATTGCATTAAAAGTTCAAGTCGATCTATGCAGTGGTTCAAGAGTTACAAGCTTTTTAAAATTTAACTTCCATTATTTATTGCGGCCAAACCATGTGACTTATCAAAACGTCTCAAGTAATGTTGAAACATCCCCCCATGAGGAACATTTGTGTAAAGTTTCCACTCGATATCTCCACAAATTATGGAGGGGATACCATTTCTAGTTTGAGCTTTAAAACGCCATAACTCTGAAACCATGTGTCGGATGACATCGTGCTCGCTGACTTTTTTGTTTGTCATGGGTATGCGAATATGCATGCCAAGTTTGGGCTCGATCCGTTCAGCCGTTGCGGAGAAAAAGGGGTTTTTGTGTTTTTTCACGAAAAACAAGATCGCGGCCGAACCATGTGACGTATGACTTCGAAAAATTTTGCATTCTGAGTTTTTTTTAACTAAGCATCTGGCGAAAAAAATCTCATTTTTGGGGGAGAAAATTTTTTGTTTGACGAATTCTAACCTCTTAACGTTAGCATTTTTTATATACTCAATACACATATCTTTTGTTCCCATTGAAGAGTTCTTTAGAATGAGCCATTCCGCAAATTTTTCCATTGAGCCGTTTTGGAGATACAGACGGGAAATGTTATATTTGTTTTACAAGATGGCGCCCACACCACGTGACCTATGACGTCATAATTAACATTAAAAAATTCTAGGAGCCGAGACGATCATTTCATGAAAATTTCCTGTCAATCCGACCAGCGGTTGCTGAGAACATTAATTATGAAGTTTTCGGAGGTGCAAAATAGGGCGGAAGAATAATAATAAGAAAAACTCTAGCAGTAATAATAGGTTACTCTCCATTTCATGGAGAGTAAACCTAATAACAATACCAATGATAATAGCACAATATTAATGTTATTACAAAACAATATTAATACCACGAATAATAATATATCCCCTCCTCAAGGGGTTTTCCTCCTTGGACAAATGCCGTGTTAATTTGTATAAATATCTTGTCGTGGTGTTTCGTAGGGGCAGCCCCATCGGAAGTAAAAAATAATAATTATAAACCACATACACGTGTTACCTTTTTAAACAATCACTACTGCTGTTTAATACTAAACTGAGAGAGAGGAGGACCGAGGTCCTTGAGGCATATGCTTATCATCTTCCCCCACACAGACTAACAGACCCAATCCTAGATCTACTGTAATATTTAATTATATATACCCCAAAGAGGATAATAACATGACCCTGCCACCCCCATTGGGAATGGGTGTACTCGTTCTTTAAATTTGACAAGAAAATTGAAAGCTTTTATTTTTATTCAACATACAATATATTTCAACTTCTGAATGGCTTCCGTGTCACAATTTGACTGCCATCAAAGTAGCTGATTTGAGACATGATTTTTTTTTTTTTTTTTTTTACTTGTGCCGAGTTTGTAAAGTGCTTGTTTTTGCTCACACTGCCCTCACGTAAACAGTGCGTGTATATATGCTCTGAAGGACGTGTCTGGCCAAGGCGTAACATGGCCTGAGAAGACTGGACGAGAGGGAATGTTAAAGGAGAAGAACGGAGATCGAGGTCAGACTGAGAAACAGGCCAAAGCTACTCACATCTTGTCAAGAGGTAGGTCTAGCTTTGACATTTGCCCCTTATTGTTACCAATGTGATCAGATCAAACATTGGAAATCGGTGAATAAATCAGGGTTTGATCATATGTTTCCTCTCACAGAGGAATTCTCCATGGTTCAGTGAAGTTTTGTTCTTTCAGATCCGGTTGGCCGGTGAAAAGAAACCTTAAGATTTAACCCTGCATGCTATCATTAACAAGTGTATTTCCTTGTTGTGAATGCAGTCCAATGAAATGAATGTGTATGCCGATTACATGTGATTTTCATTCACTTGAATTACCTCCGCCACCAAAGTTGGACGGAGGTTATGATTTCACCCCTGTATGTCTGTCTGTATTTTATGTCTGTGCAGGATATCTCAAAGTTATGGACTGATTCAGACGAAATTTGGTGGACAGATTGGGTGTGTGACAAGAATGAATTGATTATTTTTGGTGAAGATCTGGATACCATAATTTCTAAAAAAAATTACGTGATTCTTCACCATTGAGAGATGGAGCCAAAAACGATATATGGCATCATGCTTCAGTTGTGGACGGATTATGACAAAAGTACAGTGCATTCAGAAAGTATTCAGACCCCTTCACTTTTTTCACATTTTGTTATGTTGCAGCCTTATGCTGAAATCGTTTAAATTCATTTTTTCCCTCATCAATCTACACTCAATACCCCATAATGACAAAGACAAAACAGGATTTTAGAAAGTTTTGCAAATTTATTAAAAAGAAAAAACTGAAATATCACATTGACATAAGTATTCATACCCTTTGCTATGCCACTTGAAATTTAGCTCATGTGCCTCCCATTTCTCTTGATCATCTTTAAGATGTTTCTACACCTTGATTGGAGTCCACCTGTGGTAAATTCAATTGATTGGACATGATTTGGAAAGGCACACACCTGTCTATATAAGGTCTCACAGTTGACAATGCATATCAGAGCAAAAACCAAGCCATGAGGTCGAAGGAACTGCCTGCAGAGCTTAGAGACAGGATTGTGTCGAGGCACAGATCTGGGGAAGCCTCCAAAAAATTTCTGCTGCATTGAAGGTTCCCAAGAGCACAGTGGCCTCCATAATTCTTAAATGGAAGAAGTTTGGAACAACCAGGACTCTTCCTCGAGCTGGCCGCCCGGCCAAACTGAGCAATCCGGGGAGAAGGGCCTTGGTAAGAGAGGTGACCAAGAACCCGATGGTCACTCTGGCTGAGCGCCAGAGATCCTGTGTGGAGATGGGTGAAACTTCCTGAAGGACAACCATCACTGCAACACTCCACCGATCTGGGCTTTATGGCAGAGTGGCCAGACGGAAGCCAAACAGTTCAATCTTGGTTTCATCAGACCACAGAATCTTGTTTCTCACAGTCTGCGAGTCCTTTAGGTGCTTTTTTGCAAACTCCAAGTGGGCTTTCATGTGTCTTTCATGTGTCTTTCGCTGAGGAGAGGCTTCTGTCTGGCCACTCTGCCATAAAGCCCAGATCGGTGGAGTGTTGCAGTGTTGTTTGTCCTTCTGGAAGTTTCTCCCCTCTCCACACAGGATCTCTGGAGCTCAGCCAGAGTGACCATCGGGTTCTTGGTCACCTCTTACCAAGGCCCTTCTCCCCCGATTGCTCAGTTTGGCCGGAAGGCCAGCTCTAGGAAGAGTCCTGGTTGTTCCAAACATCTTCCAGTTAAGAATTATGGAGGCCACTGTGCTCTTGGGAACCTTCAATGCAACAGAAATTTTTTTGTAGGCTTACCCAGATCTGTGCGTCGACACAATCCTGTCTCTGAGCTGTGCAGGCAGTTCCTTTGTCCTCATGGTTGGTTTTTGCTGTGATATGCATTGTCAGCTGTGAGACCTTATATAGACAGGTGTGTGCCTTTCCAAATTATGTCCAATCAATTGAATTTACCACAGGAGGACTCCAATCAAGGTGTAGAAACATCTCAAAGATGATCAAGAGAAATGGGAGGCACCTGAGCTAAATTTCAAGTGTCATAGCAAAGGGTCTGAATACTTATGTCAATGTGATATTTCCGTTTTTTCCTTTTAATAAATCTGCAAAACTTTCTAAAATCCTGTTTTCTCTTTGTCATTATGGGGTATTGAGTGTAGACTGATAAGGGAAAAAATGAATTTAAACGATTTCAGCATAAGGCTGCAACATAACAAAATGTGAAAAATTGAAGGGGTCTGAATACTTTCTGAATGCACTGTAGGTGGATGAGTTGGTTAGGTGACAAAAACAAGCCGATTAGTTTATGGTTAAGGTCTGGATCCAGATCCAACCTATCAGTGGTCTCCACAACATAAACTGTTTGGCCTGGCGGAGGTATGCACTCTACCAATTGTCGTTCGAGTTCATGGATGAGTTTTATGGGGTTAGGTAACTAAATGTGGCACAAAGGACGATTAATTGGTTAAATGTGCAGGTGTTCGGTTCATTCATGGTCACACTTGGAATTAATTGTTAATGTCTGAAAGTGTGCATGTGCATGCACATATATGTGTTTTGTATTGTTGAACTCTTACTCGTTGATGTTTTCTTTGCTTCATTGGCCTTTTTAGTAGTCCAATTGTTCACCCCAATACTCATGATGCAGTCTGTGTTGTAATTTAAAGGGTATGATTTATTTTGGTGTACGATGACTGGTCAGACAGACGCGCTTTTTATTGTGAGGCAGTTGCAGGAGAAGTACATGGAGAAGAGGAAGAAGTTGTTTCTTGGGTTTGTTGATCTGGAGAAAGCATTCGATAGGATTCCATGCAAAGTATTGACATGGGCAATGAGGAAGTTAGGAGTGGAGGAATGGTTGATCAGAGTAGTGATGGCAATGTACAAAAGAGCGCGCACAGCTGTAAGGACGAAGGACGGGAACAGTGGTGAGTTTGAGGTGAAGGTGGGAGTGCATCAGGGGTCGGTTCTAAGTCCACTACTATTTGTAGCTGTGATGGAGGTGCTGGCTCAGAACGTAAAGGAGGGTTTACCGTGGGAGTTGTTGTATGCAGATGATCTGGTGTTGATTGCGGAAAGTATGGATGGACTGAAGGAAAAGATGAACAAGTGGAAGGAATGTATGGAGACAAAAGGTCTGAAGGTGAATATCGGAAAGACGAAGGTGATGGCAAGTGGTAAAGCATGTGGTGAGGTGGAAAGAACTGGGAAGTGGCCCTGTGCTGTGTGCAGGACGGGTGTCGGAGTGAACTCCATTCAATGTACAATGTGCGCTGAGTGGGTTCATCCAAAATGTAGTGGTCTGAGAGGGTCATTAACCAGTGTGGCAGCTACATTCAAATGTAAGGTGTGCACAGAGGGAGCTGCAGATGAAGGAAATGTTGAGTTGGATCTTGGATATGGCGTGAAGCTGGGAGGTGTGAAAACATTTTGCTACCTTGGAGACATGCTGAATGGAGAAGGTGGATCAGACTCGGCAACTGTTGCTGGAGTGAGATGTACATGGAAGAAGTTTCGGGAACTGAGTGGTGTGCTGATAAGGAGGGGAGTGTCGTTGAAGCTGAAGGGAAAGGTGTATGCTGCATGTGTGAGAAGTGTTTTGATTTATGGGAGTGAGACATGGGTAATGAACGTAGAGCAGCAATGAAGGTTGGAAAGGGTGGAAATGCGAATGGTTCGATGGATGTGCGGAGTGTCGTTGAGAGAGAGGAAGACAAATGATGAATTGCGAAAAATGATGGGAATAGAGCCTGTGATGGATGTTGTGAAGAGGAACAGGTTGAGATGGTGTGTCATGTGTTGAGGAAGGATGAAAGTGACTGGTTGAGAAGAGTGATGGAAATGAATGTGGAAGGAAGTAGAGGACGGGGAAGACCGAGAAAGACTTGGCTAAAGATGGTGGAAGAAGAAATGCGGGCAAGGGGGTTAACAAGGAGAGATGCAGAAAATAGGGCAAAATGGAGAACATTGTCATGGGGACCGCAAGGCTAACCTCCGCTCTAGCAGGGAAAATGGCCTTAAAATGCATGTTGTTGTTGTGTTGTTTTATGGCTGGTCAAAAGGAAGAGGGGCAATAGTGGAGAAAAAGGAAATGCCCCAATAGTGGGGTTGTGGGCCAACAAGCAGGGGAATGAGCAATGAGGTGAAAAGTACAATAAAACAACTCCAGCATTGCCTCCAGCATGTGTCACGTGATTTTTAATAGATGGCAAATGTTCCACAAGCTAGTACTTTTCAACATGGCACTCTGCGTTTGCCTTGTTAGTCTTTAGAAAGTTTCGAAGTGATGCGTTTTCTTTTGCAGCATTTTCAACTACCATCTACTCGCGTAGTTGGAAAAAGTCACAGTTTGAATAATGTGGAAACATCGTGTTGTGCAAAAACTGGAAAATCTGCCACAGACACAGCACAGTTAACTGTAACCTACGGATTGGCTGCTCTGAGTGATGCTTGCGAGTGGCACAAGCGATTTCACGAGAGGCTTGCATTCATTGCTAATGGCAAACAGAGTGGATGGCCATTCACAGGCCACAATGAATCATTATCCTTTCTCACCTCACCAGCAGTCCCCACCACCACCACCACAGATTTGAAAATGTTAGGTGGAAACATGTGTTGATCACATGACATTATCAGATAATAAGGAGCATCAATGACAATATGCAGAGATTGAAAAGCTAATGTGGATAAGAGCCCTTTTGGAGTACATCATCACATAGGGTGATTGATCACTTGCTTTGCAATTTATACTATGTAAGGCATTATTTGGAACACCAATGAAAGTGCAGATGGAGGAATGTGGCATGACATATTTAACCACATCATGCGGTACAACGATGGATCTCACAAGAAGAATGTGTTGTTTTGTGGTTTCCTTCCAGATTCCAGCCAGGAATATACTGATTCAACTGGAATCGACCTCCATGAGTTCCTGGTTAACACGCTGAAGAATAACCCACGGTGAGAGGCAGAATTAAAGTCTGTCTGACTCTTTTTAATTTAAAACACGACTTTTTGAATGGAGTTAAAATAATAGGAAATCTGAATGGAGAAAAGTTGAAAAATATCTGCACGTTCTTGAATTTGTAGTAAACAAGGGTTTGAATTATCAAATGATTTTAATCACTCAACCTGTTTTTTTGCATGCTTATGGATATTATGACAAACACTTGTTGGCAGAAATGCTGAACATAATCATTGTTGACATGGCTTTGCCTTGTCGATGCAAATTGGTATTGTGTTTGCAACCAGCTATTCTGCTTCAATAATGTAACCCACACCCTTTGGCATGTCAGTCCTGGTGTTCAGCACTCATTGGGGAGGTCTCTTGATGTTGATCTTGCAGTATTTTTCTGTCAAAATAACTGGACTTGTCATACAAAGCTGAAAGGCAGAGCGACATCACATGCTTGTCCATAGACAATTGTCGACCTCAAAAGGCAAGACATTACTGTTTCCAGTAATGGAAACTCCAACAAAGTTTCCAGTAAAGTCACTGTAACATTTTCTGAAGTTGGAACGTCATAGGTCACGTGGTATGGCAGCCATCTTGGATTAAAAGCAAATAATGATTTTTTTCTTTCTCGGAAACCGCTGAATGGAAAAATTTGAAACTTGGCACATTGTCAAGTACTCCCAATGGGGAACAAAAGCATGATAATGATATCATTGGTGAAGTGGTATACCAGCCAAAAATGTTTTAATCAAATTCCTTATCCTAAAAATCTGAAATTGCATGCACATGATCTATAACCCATTTGTATTGAAATATTAAATTTATGACATCATAGGTCACATGGTTTGGCAGTCATATTGGATTGAAGGAAAATATTAAATAATTATATCTCTGAAACCTCTCACCCTATCGATGTGAAATTTTACAAATATCATCTAACAGCACTGTTGCATAGGTTTGAAAATGATGATGTCAAAGGTCACATGGTTTGACAGCCATCTTGGATAGAAAAATGAACCTGCATATTGGCGACAGTTGCATTGTTCTAGTTGTAACAAGCTATGTGTTGATTTTTTTAATCACAGGAATGAGCAGATGTTTATTCATTTTATTTTTGGCTGTGTCAGAAGGTGATCTTAATTGGAGGACTCCGAGATGCTTTTTTTTGGAAGACTTGCATTTTAAAAACATCGCTATATTGTTTTTTATCATGTTTGTTTCATTTGGCTACAGAGACAGAATGATGCTACTGAAGATGGAGCAGGAACTCATTGAGTTTCTTCATGACAACAAGTAGGCTTCTGCATCTTAATCCTGTAATCGATGTAATAGTTCATTTGTAGATTTGAAATTATCAGCAGAAATTCTCCTAATGCACCAATATAGTTGAGAACTGTCTTTATACGTGGTACAGTGAGAATCACATGAAAGACAGAGTCTGTCTAAATAATGCTTCCCCCCCCCGGCCCCCATTTTCAGGTTGCACTACAAGAAATTCCCCCCGATGACATCATATCACCGCATGCTGGTGCATCGCGTCGCTGCGTATTTTGGCATGGACCACAATGTAGACCAGACTGGGAAGGCAGTTGTGGTCAATCGCACGCAAAGTACTCGGATGTGAGCAATTTTAGGGATTATTTTGGAAAATAAACATGCAGATGCTTGAATAGGGTGAGATGATGATTGGATTGCCAGTTCTTCAGGATGCTGTTGTTACATTTCAGAATTTCTCTTAGAAAAATTTAAATGGATGTTTTGCATTTTTTTTAATGCAGCCCAGAACAGAGGTTTTCTGAGCATTTCAAGGAAGAAGGACGGATGGAGGAGTCTCAGAAGAGGTTCATCCTCAAAAGGGACAATGCAAGCATGGATCGAGATGATTTCCAGGTACGCTTATAAACCACTGAAATATTTCTGATTTATTATTCACATGATTTTTGAAACAGACGGGGGATATTGTAATTGGCTCCGTCCGTCCGTCACGCTATCTCCTCCTTGTGGTTTTGCAGAATCTCACCAAACTTGGTCAGTATGATCACCATATGGCACAAAGGTGCAAGAGCAGTTTCATGTTTGGCCTCACCTTTTGGGGTGGGATCAACATGTCAAATACCAAAAATGCAGTTGCAAGCCCATTTTAAAACATTGTTTTATGAAACTGTACGTACAATCAACAACATGAAATGTATATAACGATTTTTTGGGGATTCTACATCTGGTTCATGCCCCAGGGTGAACTCCCAGGGGGAACTTTTCCTGGTGGAACATTATGACATATTTCAACTTTGTTTTATGTGTGAAGCGTGGGGATCTGTGATGACATGCCATCGGCTTCGCACTAGTTTTTGATTGTACCGTGCCATTCCATGTACCATTGTAACGTTGTTGGTTTTTAAGAATTTATTCGAATATATATTAAAACAATTCGGCCATTCTTGAACTTCCTGACTTGTAGAGATGGCAGCTGTCTGAAAAATTGTACTTTGAGCCCGAAGGCGGCATTTTTGGTACCAAATGACCTTTATATTCCATCTTTTGACAATTGTTGTGTTGTCGTCTTTCTATGTGGAGCAGGATCAGGAGCTATGGCACTTTCTCTTGTGCATTTGGTTCACTGTGCAATCTGAGGACTTGATGCTTTTCCTCTGGATGTGAAATAATGATTATAAAGAATGATGATGATGAGGATGATGGTTCGGTGGAGAATAGATAGGGTGGATTGGCGAGCTGAGGCCAAGATGGAGAGAGATAGGTTGGAAATTCTTATTTTTAGCTCTCTTTTTGGTATTGAGTCCAGGCTCGTGGAAGAGCTACAATACAGAACGGATCAGGATGCAACAGGACAAAGGAACAGCAGAAAGAGAGGAAGGAAATGGCAACAGCAGGGCTGAGGAAGAAGATTGATGGAGACAGACAAAAAAGGGCTGCGGGTAATGACGAGGGAGAATGCAGTGGATGGAGGATAAGGTGGATACAGAAGTATTCACTTATCAGCAATTTTCTTTCTGTAAATGAATTACGTGACTTAAGTGGATGTCTGAATGGATAGATATAAATTGAAAAGAGTGTTTTTAAATGCATGCACAAATATAACTAGAACGGCACTTGGTAAAGAGCATGCCTTCGCCAGGCCGAACAATTTACGTTTTGTGTCCCACTGATAGGTCGGATCTGGATCTGGATCAGGATCAGGACCTGAACCAAAATCTAATTGGCTTGTCCTTGTCACTTACCCTACTCATCCACCAATTTTTATCACAAGTCATCCCCAACTTTTTTAAATGTCATGCTACATATTATTTTTGGCCCTATCACTCAATGGTGAAGAATCGCTTCGAAAAATTCGCTGATCTGGATCTGGATTCGAATCTTCAACAAAATTGAATCATTTCGTTCTTGTCACAACCGCTATCTCTCTGCCATATTTCATCCGAATCCGTCCACATATTTTTGAAATATCGAGCCATATATTGTATTGTTTTTTTTTGCCCGATCACTCAATGACGAACAATCACTTAGAAAAATTCACTGCTCTGGATCTGGATTCGAATCTTCACCAAAATTGAATCAATTCTTCCTTATCACACACCCAAGCTGTCCACCAAGTTTCATCCGAATGCGCTCACTTTTTAAAATATCGTGCTGTATACTGTATTGTTTTTTTTGCCCTATCACTCAACGATGAAGAATCACTTAAAAATTATGTGATCTGGATCCAGATCTTCACCAAAATCTAATCATTTCATCATTGACACATACACAACCTCTCCACCAAATTTCGTCTGAATCCATCCACAACTTTTTGAGATATACTATTCACAAACAGACAAATGAAAAATCACTCATAGAGCGACACTTGGCAAAACAGAACAAAGTAGAATGGCACTCAGTAGAACATCCTTTTGACCTCAAAAATAATTAGTGGTTGAATTCAGTGACCTTTTATGCAAATCTTCAAAGTTTAAGTTAATCGGATGAAAATTGACAATTTTAGAAATTTGGCCGATGTTGACGTTTTGGCCTATGTTGATGTCAAAATAGTTCGTGGTTGAATTCAGTTAAGTGATATGAAAATCCTATTCATATTTCAAGTCAATCGGATGAAAATTGAGGATTTTAGAGATTTGAAAAAAAGTGGTTGACCTTTGGCCTATGTTGACCTATGGCCTATGTTTATCTCAAAAATAGTTGGTTGACTTCAGTACGCTGATATGTTAATCCTATTCAAATTTCAAGTCAATTGGATGAAAATTGAGGATTTTAGATATTTGGAAAAAGTGGTTGACCTTTGGTCTATGTTGACCTTTTGACCTCAAAAATATATAGGATTTTGTCGGACCATGAACCTTACCATTTGGTGAAGTTTCGTGGAGATCGGTTTAAAATTGTGACCTGTACGCAAGTATAAGTGAGCGGACAGACAAAAACACACACAAACCAGAGTGATCAACATACTTGTCCAAAAAAATATTTTTTGACAAGTAACAAACAGACAAGGGTGAAAACACAACCTTCATCCACCTTTGGTGGCGGAGGTAATAAGACTTTTCATGAACAACTAATTATGATTGTGTTGTCTGACTGGATTGAGTTGGCTGTTATTATATATCCACAGCACAATCGCATGAGGCCTTTGCAGCAGGAGCGCAGAAGCAAGTCATTTGAAGAACGAGCAGAGGAATATCACCGTGTACGCGAGCGCATATTTGCACAGAATGTGAGTAGACATTTGTGGAACAATTTTTTTAAGACAAACTTGAATTATCATTGTTTTCGTGCTATTGCTGGATATTCTACAAATTTTTCCAAAATTTTTGTCCTTTCTTACCTTTAAACACTTTCACATTTCCCCTCGCCTCAAAGATAAAATAACTCCTTCGCTCGGAGACTATCCGATTCTGCCTTTTACCTGAACTTCCTGTACGTCTCTCCTTTTCCTCACTCATTTTCTCATCATCTTAATTGAAGAAAATGCTTATTTCTTCCTTTCTTTAAAAGCTTTTGAAAACGTATTAAAACGGTTCAATTGTCTTACCTCTCTGGCATCAGCACGCCACATATTATTCTTCATCACAATCCATTATTCCTCTTCTTCTTCATGAGGCCTATTCTGCAAGCCTGTCTTTCACTGAAGCACTTGGTGCATCACCCACCTTCCCCATTCATACAGCATGACCTTTTGGCATGCCTTCAACATCAACTCGTTCCACCCATCCCATTATCTTTATCTCGAATATTTAATACCAGCAGGAGTATCCAGCGATGCTATGGTGGGAGGGGGTGGGGTGGGAAGAGAGGGAGGGGGAGGGGTGAGGAAGGGAGTGGAAGGGGGAGGGGGAGGGGAAGGTGAGGGGAGAGGGAGGGGAAAGCTATACCACATATACATCTTTTGGGGGAGGGGGATGGCTTTGACAGGCCCATCCGTTTTGGGGGAGGGAGGGGGGGGGGGTTTTGACAGGCCCATCTGTTTTGGAGGGGGGGGGGGGTGGTTTTGACAGGCCCATCCGTTTGGGGGGTGGGAGGGGGAGGGAAGGAGGAAAACACTTCCCGTGCAAAGAGTGCTTTTTAAACCTCAGTGGTGCACAGGTAAAAGAGGAAATTGTAATACCCTTTTGTCACCATCACCAGGTGGTGCTAAACGGTACACATTTACAAAGAGAATTTATGCCTCTTCCCCAGCCCCCCAGACCCCCGAATGAGGCCGCAGCCACATAGCCTATGTAACCCCCCCCCCCCCCCCCCCCCCCAGAAAAAGTTGTATTTGTATTTGTGCCCCGAGTAAAGTATATAAGCGTTTATAACTGGAGTACCCGGCATTGCTCAAGTGAAAAAGAAACATTAACATATGCCCTAGTATTTGAAATGAGAGCAAATATAATGGAAAAGCAATTACATCCAAATCAGAATGCATCACAAATGTCAAATCAGCATTTTACCTTTTTGTTGAATATATGCTGCTCAATGTGCCGTTAATCACGTTTCTGAGTTGAGTGTGACGATGTTCAGGAAGAAGAAGAAGCCTTGTCACCCACTTCAACCGCTTTTGGAATTGTTTATCTGTGTTCAAATATGTGGTAATTGGTTTATATTTATTTATGCAAATGTGTACTTGTGTATAACTGTCATTAATCAAAAAGGGTCTGGCAATATGGAGCGATTTATTTATTTATTTATTTTCCCTAAAACACTTCCAAGCAGACACTGATGAACCTCTGAAAGTTTGACGAAGATTCGTTCAGCCATCTCTGAGAAAAATGGCAACACACACACACACACACACACACACACACACACACACACACACACACACGCCCACACACGCACACACACACACACACCAACTGCTCTCTTATATAGTTTATGGTTGTCTTAGGAAGTCCAGTGTGCAGAGGTTGTTTGCACTCTACAACCAAATCCGCTTCATGTTCTGTTAGTGTCAAACCCTCCATGTCAGTGCCCCGCCCCACATCTCCTGCAAGCCCGCGTCCTTCCAACCCCACCGCTCCTATGTGTACCTCCCCTACAGCCACCCTCCACTTCATGTCACCCCATCTTTGCATCCCCCCGCACCCCATATTCTCTCCAAGCTTCACTCTCACCCTTCCCTCTAAATGATTTCCACCAAACGTACCCCTTCAATGCTTCCCCCTCTCATATTTCCCCTCAATGCTTCCCCTTCTTGGCTACCCCCTTGTCCTGTGCCCCTCTTGGCTTCCCCCTCATCCTGCCTTCTCTCGGCTTCCCCTTCATCTTGCCCCCTCCCCCTTGGACCGGAGACTACTGGACCGGGTGGCATCAGCTCACGTGTCCTAAAAACCTGCTCTGCTGCTCTTTCACATCCTCTGTCTGCTCTTTATGCCTTATCATTTGCCCTGGAACATCTTACACCTGCTTGAAAATCTGCCAACATCATTGCATTTTCATGGGCTAAGGCTCGTAATAGAGCTGACACACACACACACACACACACACACACACACACACACACACACACACACACACACACACACACACACACACACACACAGACATATTGATGAGATAAACACAACAGCCACTGAGCTTGGAGGAAATGCCATCACTTCCGGCACTTCCCGGGATACTCTGGACACCAGCAACATCATAACAATGCCGCCGCTTTTCTCACCGTACTCAGTGGGGAATTTCCTCAAGAGGAGTTTCCTCCTCCCCATGGATGCCAATGGATGGGGATTGTCCGTGCCTTACCTTTTCAAGTAAGGAAGCAACACATACCATTTTAAAAGTCTTTGTTATGACTTGAACCGGTCCAAACCGGATGAGTGTTTTTTTAGGAGACACCATCTCCTACGGAAGCTCATCCTCCCTTTACCAGGTGTTGTTTTTTGGTCCTGGCAGGGTGTCACAGTCACCCTTCGCACTAGCAAAGCCAGTGAGGGGTGTTGGCTTCGTAGCCGACAACCCCACCATGTGGCAGGTTAGCACTGGGTTACATGTTTCCAGTGGAAGTCCCAAAAGACTCACCTGACCAAAAAAAAAAATTAAAAGCATTAAAGCTTTGCATAAAAGGTGCGAGAACTGATCTCCTTAACTGTGCAGGCCTATTGGTTTACTTCCAATCATCAGCAAGTTCATGTAATCCATCATTGCAGTTGACATAAAATCATTCCTTTTCTCCAACGACCTCATCTCAGATCACCAGTTTGGATTCACACCAGGTCACCCCACATTGGCCATGCTGCCCTCTACTAACCCAACAATGGACGGAAGCCCTCAATGTCAGACATGAGATCAGGAACGTCTCTCTTGTGCTTACTCTCGTCAGGCAAATGACTGCTCATGCATCATTAACAGCCTGAAATGTACATCAGCGTGCAAGTTGCACACTTGCTCCAACATGGCCAGTGATGATTAGGAACCAGAGCATGATGGACAGGACTCATCAGACAGTGATGACGAATGAAAGGATACCTACATCAGCATGCGAGAAATTATCTGAAATCTGAAGAATAGCATTATAGCTCTTACTTGCCTTATATCTGCATGTTAAATATTTATTACATCTGCATGTTAAACATGATGCTGAAGAGGCACCATATGTAATTCTTACACAGTATAGCTAGGGATAAGAATTTGTTAAAAATACAAAACAAAAAAAACCCTGGGTTTTGGCAGAGCCTGGGTGAGGACTTGGCCACAAAGGCACACAACGGACGTGGACACTTTGAGACCTGATAGGTCTCTGTTCCATCTCCTGAAACCCACCCACGTGTGGAGATAGCAGACAATAACTTGCATAACATAGTCTCTCTCTCTCACTCTCACTCTCACTCTCACTCTCACTCTCACTCTCTCTCACTCTCACTCTCACTCTCTCACTCTCTCTCTCTCTCTCACTCTCACTCTCACTCTCACTCTCTCTCTCACACACACACACACTTTGAGACCAGTGAGGGCTCTGTTCCACCTTCTGAAACCCTCAAATGGAGATAACAACCAATAGCACACAGAAATCACATTACGCCTTAAAAAGACAGCATGAACTGTTTGGCCAGTGGATCATCAGTCATGCAGTGAGATCGGCTACAGAGCCTCGTAGAGGGGCGTAAGTCTTGCTTTTTTTATTGGGACCCCCCGTGGGGTGGGACAGCCCAGAAAATGGCATGCTCACAGAAGCGGACGGCCATGGAGTGGGATGCGCCACCCAAAAGGGAGGTGCCAAAGTTTACCGGCTCCGTAACTACATCTAAGTGGCAGTTGAGTTCCATTTTAAGTTGAGTGATTGCTGGTTCTGCAGTGTTGCAGTTCAGCTGGTTTCAGTTCCTTTCCAGTGCAGTGCAGTTCCGTTTTGAGTTATTGCCGGTACTAGTTCTGCAATGGTCGGGTTCAGTTGGAGTTTGAGCATGCATTGAGGCTGATGAACTTCTCCTCATATTGACTTCGCACCTCTTCATCTCCACGTCCCGAGCTGCAGTGCAGCCACAACCAAAGTTGCATGCAGCCACAACTATCGCTGTACTCCAGCAAAAACCCATTCCGCTCACCACGAGCCTGCACACTGCACATCCACCAGCTTCTGTTGTTTTGTGATTCCGCTGCTTATTAGCGGTGCCATAGTTGGTATGGGTTTGTGTTTTATTTATCTTCTGTAGAAAAGTTTCCGTGTCCATCATCGCTATCTGTGTTTGTCTACCGACAGATCTGTTGATTACTTATCGATTGTCCCATCTATGCTTATTCCTGTAATTCATTGTAAACAAGAACGGCACTCAGTAGAGAGCATACCTCTGTCAGGCTGAACAGTTTACGTTTTGTATCCACTGATGGACCAGATCTGGATTCGGACCTGAACCAAAATCTAATCGGCTTGTTCTTATCACCTACCCAACTCATCCACAGAGTTTTGTCATAATCCGGCTACAACCTTTTGAAAATATATTGCTATGTTTCATTTTTGGCCCTATCACTCACTGGGGAAGAATTGCTTAAACAATTGTTTAGTATCCTAATATTTACCAGAATCCAATCAATTTGTCATTGTCACACACCCAACCTGTTGTCCACCAGGTGTTGGCTGAATCCATCCATAACTTTTTGAGATATCGTGCTATATTTAGTTTTCAACCCTATCTCTCCCTGGTGGTTGATCACTTAAAGAAATTATAGTATCTGGATCTGGATCTTCACCAAAATGTAATCGATTCATCCTTGTCACACACCCAACCTGTCCACCAAATGTAGGCCGAATCCATCCATAGATTTTTTAGATATCCTTCATTGCACATTCAGTGGCGGAGGTAATAAACCCATTTTGATGATAAAGGAATGTTTTCCCACCTCCCGTGTGATGCTTCGCCATGTTGGACCTCATTTGAGTGATCCATGGGGAATATCAGTACAGTATTGCGTGAACGCAGTATTGTAAACGTCGTTTTGGGATCTGCATATGGTCATAGACCTCCGGCTCAGAGCGATCTATGATAAAGGACCTTCTGATGCGACAATATATATGGGAGAACTTTATGTATGAATTTATGTATGTTATTTAAACACCTTCACCTCCGTGGTGTCTATGACACCCACAAACGGCTTCTGATTGGTTGTTTTATTTATTTATATATACACATTTATACTTTCATGTGATGAGGCATATGGAGGAGAACAGCAATTAAAGATTTTTTGTTAATTTCTTTTCCAGTCAACTTCTCCAGACAACACACAAATTGAAATGAGGTGAGTTTAAAATAATGATATCAACTTTCAAAAGCCAGGCTTGCTTTTTCTTGTCATTTTTAAATGAATAGTGCTCCAATGCGACTCGTTTGTTTTTGCTCCTCCAAACTCACGATCAGATCAAAAAAAGACTGCGGTGAGTGCATGCTTAATGGACGGCAAGGCAGTGTGGATGCCGAGATGATGTCGTCTGACCTTCGACCCTGGAGCAGTACTGATTCTGAGATCTCTTGCCAGCGCAATACTCGACCCACAGTGACCAAGGCAAGCAGCTTTGGTGGGATTTCGGTGCTGTCCCGTTCTGACAGTAATGGTGGATGTACTTCTTCCAAACCAGCCATCTGCCACCTCTCAAAAATGGGTACGTTTATGGGTACACAATGGGTCTTGGTACACAAGTATTAAAATATATATTTAAAAGCAAGCTGCTGTTTCATCACACCCATGACTGCCTCCAATGACGTTAGGGTATTATTGTGTGCTGTTCAAGGCTCAGATTCATCGAGCAGTGTCAGCTCAACTGGCTCGGCAACTCGGCCTCAATACCCAGCCGGGCAGCCACCGGTAGCCAACACGCATGTAAATCGGCCCACCTCCTCAGGAAACGACAGGTCTGGGGGTGTGCATGCATCACCGAATTACTACCTTTTGCCGTTAGATCTTGCTGGCATTCCACCTGGTAGCATTCTTATCAACCCACAGACAGGTGTGTATTTTTTTTTCTTTGCCACATTTCATTGACTTTATGGAAGACTGGACATATAACAAGGCCGAATATTTGAATGCAAGTGACATTAGCCTGAATGGAGGTTTGCTGCTGTTAAACTTAAATCCACTTGAAACCTCTGTTCTTCCAAGTGGATTCTCTGCTAAAGGTGATGTTATGGCACATGACTATTACGTATTACAGCATCTACACATAGGGCCATTGTGTAAAGTCTGACAAAAAGTATCAACAAAATGGATTGTATGGTGATCCCTTGCAACTCCTTTATTTTTGCTTGTTTTCTTTAAAGGACAGTTTGTCCTTTGGAGTGACATGTTTTTTTGTTTTTTCACCATATAAACAAACATTCAACCATTAGCCAACGTCCACTTACGGTATCGCTCGGCCATTTGATTAATAACAGTGGAGCGTTGAGAGTACGGTACTCTATCGAGGGGGTTTAATTCAATGGTGAGGTAAAGAGGATTTAGATGCTGGACCTTGCCTGAATTAAACGTCTTAGATGGCATCGGTGGTTGTTTAGCAACCTGCTGTGCTGCGGAAATATCGTGTGTTCGTTGGCTTACAGGTTCGTCGGCCTGATAGTGTGCTAGAGAACGTCTCCCGAGTCCGCATCCATATTAAAAAAAGTTTTCATCTCAGCGTAGGTCTTAAATGTTTTGCATCACATGTTGTATGATGTATCTATTGTGCTACTGTGTAGTCAGAGATTGACCTGAATCGATGTACTCTCTTGAGGTTTCACTCACTGTGGAATGAAAGTAGTATGGCCATAGACAGTGTGCATACCAGAAAGCTGTGTCACGAACTGCCACCAACGCTATAATCTGGGATTGAGAGGGGGACTATACATGGCCAGATGGATCAGTAGTAGGATATTTGAATCTGAGGGCCAAATAGATATAACAATATATAACAATATATAACAATATATATATATATATATATATATATATATATATATATATATATATATATATATATATATATATATATATATAACATATAAATAGATATATAATAGATATATAATAATATGAATGAATGAATGAATGATCGTTTTAAGGCCATTTTTCCCCGCTAGAGCGGGGTTTAGCCTTGCGGGCCCCATGACAATCATGGTTCCCTGTTTGAGGCAATGTTTTTATGGCCGGATGCCCTTCCTGACGCCAACCCTTGGTCACGCTCTTACGATGCGCAGGGATACGGTGTACCTATTCTAAATCGGGGTACACACCGTGATCATTCATCCCAGCAAGCTGGTACTCAATTTGCCGACCTCGGAAGGATGACAGGCTGAGTCAACCCCCCTGGCGTTAATTCAGCGATGGACCGGGATTCGAACCCAGGATCCTAGGATCCCAAGCCGGCACCCTGACTGCTAAGCCAATGCCAGGCTTAGATATATAATAATATATTTATGGATATATGGATATATGAATAACAAAAAAGGTATTTGTTTAATTTCTGGAATGTTAATAGATTGTACATTTATCTGTTTTTAATGATTGTAGAAGTTTGTATTTTGTTTTTCTTTGAAGCAGATTTGTAAACAATTCAGATTTAAACTAGAACGGCACTCGGTAGAAAGCATACCTCCGCCAAGCTGAATGGTTTACGTTTTGTATCCCACTGATAGGTCGGATCTGGATCCGGACCAGAACCAAAATCCAATCAGCTTGTTCTTATCACCTAACCAACTCATCCACCCAGTTTTGTCACAACTCGTCCACAACGTTTTGAAATATGATATATATCGTTTTTGGCACCATCTCCCAATGGTGAAGAATCACTTTTAATTTTTTTTTATCGTATTCGCATCTGGATTCGGATCTTCATCACAATCGTAGCAATTTGTCCTTCTCAGACACCTAACCTGTCCCCAAAGTTTTGGCCGAATCATTTCATAACGTTTTGAGGTATCGTGCTGTATATTGTTTTTGGCCCAATGGTGACGAATCACTTAAAAATTCTCGGATCCAGACGGATCTTCACCAAAATCGAATTGATTTGTCGGTGTCACACACCCAAACCTGTCGAAGTTTCATCTGAACCCGTCTATAACTTTTTTGGATATAATGTTTATATATCATTTTTGGCCCCATCTCCAAATGGTGAAGAATCTCTTCCTCCCCCTCTCACCCTCCCCCCCCCCCCCCTTTCTTCATATGTGTATGGATGATATCGATGTGGGCCTTTTCGGTCTCATTATTTTACTCTGCCCTTCTGTTCCAGGGCAGCCATTACTAAATTCTGATGGCTCGCTTGCTGTGTACAATCCCCCTGCTGCTACCTCGAATAGTCAACCTCTCCGCAGCCCCATGGCACCACCTTTATCTTCTCAACACCAAATGCCACCACATATGCAGCATCCTCCAAGCTTGCAGCATCCTCCAACCTTGCAGCATCCTCCATCTTTACAGCATCCTCCAAGCTTGCAGCATCTTCCAACCTTGCAGCATCCTCCAACCTTGCAGCATCCTCCAACCTTGCAGCATCCTCCAACCTTGCAGCATCCTCCAACCTTGCAGCATCCTCCAACCTTGCAGCATCCTCCAACCTTGCAGCATCCTCCAACCTTGCAGCATCCTCCAACCTTGCAGCATCCTCCAACCTTGCAGCATCCTCCAACCTTGCAGCATCCTCCAACCTTGCAGCATCCTCCAACCTTGCAGCATCCTCCAACCTTGCAGCATCCTCCAACCTTGCAGCATCCTCCAACCTTGCAGCATCCTCCATCTTTACAGCATCCTCCATCCTTGCAACAACAACAACAACAGCAGCAACAGCATCAACAACAACAACAACAACAACAACAGACAATCCTTACACAGGTGCAGAACACTGAGAAATCATTCTCACAAAGATAGACACTTGCAAGGACACAAGCATGTGAGCGTACGAACACACGGACACAATATTACATATTGCAAGGATAGTTCAAGGTTGATGTGGACTTTTAACTGGGATTTTCAAATAATTGTTCAAGGTGGAAATTTAGTCTCATGATTTTGTCTGTTGTGAATAATTACAATCCTTTGTCAAATAACAAAACTAACATGGCAGCGAAAAGTCACATGTGCTGTGGAGCAGAGATTTACAATCTGTCTGCACCATTTGGTGATTCTTGTATTTCACGTCATGGTGTGTTTTAGTGGTTCACCAAGTTAAACAAAAGGCGATTGATTGGTGTGTTATTGGCTGTATGCAGCTGTCACTCTAGCATGTCTAACATTAAACATGTCGAACAGCTAATTTTGGAGAATCGCTGCATCACTACATGTGAAATTTCAGAATAATTGGACGTCTGTACAAAAGATCATTAATTCTCAATGGAAGTTCAATAAGGCTAGTGCAAAGTAGGTACCAATAGGCCATTGGCTGCATCATTCAATAGGCTTGACTTGTTTGTTCGTATGCAGCCTGTGGCTGATTGGCTGCATCATTCTCTGGGGGTGCGGCTATGCCGCTGATGCAATGCCCCTTACCAGCTATCTGGTACTCATCTTGCCAACCTCGGAAGGATGAAAGGTTGAGTTGACCCACTTGGTGTTAACTCAACGGCATGATAGGGGCTTGAACTCAAGACCCTAGATCTTAAGCCAGCCACCTTAACCGTTAATCCACAACCAGGTTTTCATGGTTGATGAAAACACGATTTGTGTTGGCATTGCACCATAGCAAATGCTAACAGAGCGAGGGTGGATATTTCTTCAAGATTCATCTAATGAGACCTGGGTCCTCCATTTCACACCATAGTCAAAGCGAGTCGAGATTAAGCGGAAACATCTGTGTTCCCCACCACAAAGAAAACCCTTCGGAGGCCCATCCATCAGCCAGAAAGCCTACAGCAGTTGTGTTTTTGAGATCTTAATGGTTTGATTCATGTGGAACTTCTTGAAAGTTGACAGACTATCATTGTAAAGTACTAATTACTACAGTGACTGTGTTATCACCGTCTTTAGTGAATCGAGTAAAACGAGCAGTATTCTGATGACAGCCAGGTATGTTGCTTCCAGACCTTGATTTTGGTGCATGATAATGCTTGCCCTCATCTATCAAATCTGACCAATACTACATTAGCGGAGATAGGTTGAGAAGTTCCAAATCGTCCTCCATTAATTGCAGACTCGTTACCTTGTAATCTTCTCTCTTTTCCAAAAAAAACCAAAAAAACTTAAAACCCATCTAGATGGCATTAATTTGCTGGTGATGAAAATGTCAAAGCAGGTGTACTGAACTGGCTGTGTACCCGTCCCAAAGATAGCATCAAGGGACCAGAGTGTTACGTATATAGTAAGGGATGTAATAGGTGATGTTTCTTCGACATTCCCAATACCTTTGGAATTTTCACACCAAAATGTCCACGTCAACATTGAGCTCTTCATTTTTGTGTGCACATGCACGGTATTATTATGATATGTGTGTATATGAAGTCGGATACTTCATTACCATAAAAAAAATTTCCTTTTCTTACTTTGATAAATAACTTCGATTTTGTTTTCCCATTAACCTGCTCCATTATTTTTTACGGCGCAGCCCATATGGCAAAGCGGTCTAGATCAGTTTGTCCGTCCGTATGTATGTATGTCCCCTCAAACGTATACCAATCAGAGCTGAGGATCTGGTCACATGACAGGGTGATGTGATTACGTCTGAGGTCATTACGGCGTACAACGGCTGACTCCACACTCTGGCATTTTGATTCCGATGTCTTTCAGGCCGAACATATCATCGAACCTGTCATATATCACAATCGCCATGCTCTACCTTCACGTTTTTCATTCAGTGTGAAACACAAAAACTCGATTGTTAAAATGATCATCAAATATTGAAAGCATCGACGTCACGGATCTTCCAACGACATAGTACGTATAGGCCTTGGGTTTCATGCCTTCATGCGTCACCTTCAGGCCACTTCGGACAAATTAGCCCAGGTTTCTTAATACAGTAGTGTTGTTTTCGTAATCATGATAATAGCGTTAATACTAATAATATCGTAAATATAATCGTAACACTGCAATCCTTTTGTCGTCATTGCAAAGTTTCTATATTGAAGCGGTGTATGGTTCATGAATCGATGATAAGCAGTGTACGGTACAAATAATGCGGAAGTAAGGAATTTGCCTCGGTTTTTTTTTAGTAATACCATTTTCATAATAATGATAACGTAACATTTATATCATAGTAAATCTAATCGTAACACTAATCCCTTCGTAGTGACTGCAAAGTTACTGGAGGTTAAAATATATAATCGTCTATAAATTAAAGTAGCGGCAGTTTTTTGTCCGCCTGTCACACTACGTCATTACGTCTATGATGTGATTACGACGGCTGACTCCACCGACCGACATTTTAATTTACTAGTACACCCGCTCACTACGGGAGAGGCAGGAAGGGTCATTCCTCTTTGGGGTATAGATATTAGTCTCTCTATGGTCGGGTCTCAAGAACATTGGGTGTGTGTTCATTTACCAAGGTTCTTGTGGAGAGCTCGCCAAGTGGTTTAAGCATTCGAGCAAGTACGCCATTCAAAACCGTTAAGGAACAGCTGGCTTGGCAAGCGCTAGCTAGCTGCTTGGTAAATGAGCACACCCCGGTCTTCCTCCCTTTCAGTTTCATGTTAAACAGCAGGAAAAGTGGGTTTCATTGGTGGTTTTCAAAACAAAACCTTAATTGGTGGGTTTCAAAAGGCCACTACGAAAAACGCCATTTTAGTGGCAGGAAGGGTCATGTTATTTACCCAACCCTTGTGGGGCATATATATTACAGTAGATCTTCGCTCAGTTCTGTCAGTAAAACTTACCTCATGGATGTCGGGATTCCTCCAAATTTCTTTATTTAATGTTATAAACAGCATTAACGACTGTTTAAAAATCTAATCATATGTGTTTGTGGTTTATAATATTTTACAAGCCCAGCTACGCCGCTGTTAGACTTCTGGTCTTGTTTAGATGACTACCTTCGAACATACTTTCTTTGTTCTTCAAAACTCTACCCTTCCATGTCACTTCTTTAAACATTTAATGATTATTTACTCTTCGATTTCTGTCCCAACCTTTTCCTTATATATTGCTGATTTCCTGTTCTTCGGCCATCGCTGGCAACTCTTCCTCTTCGTTCATTTCTGCCACTTCCTTCTTGGTTCTTGCACCGATGCACACTTTGACAGGGCATCCAAGCGGCACAGTACCCTGCGGTTTCATACCCTCAGCCTCACGCTCTGTTGCCTCCGATGCATACACAGCATCCGTACCCACCGGTACGCTCGCTCCTCTTTTATCCCTTCTCTTGGTCCACTGTTTATTTATTCATTCATTTGTGTATTTATTTTTGCAAGTTTGCTTTTCTGGCCTTAAAAATGACTGCCTTGTCGAGAGGAGGGGTGGGAATGTCTTCAGTGGATTTTTTTGTTTGTTTGTTTTGGCATTTTATTTCACTGAGGCTTTTTTGTAACTTCAGGTCTGACATTTGTATTTTTATTTTCAATTGATGCTACAATTGTGTCGGGTTTTTTTTCTCACCTTGTTTGCTCTCCTGGATTTCATCTACAATGACTCTCGTTCCTTCTTTGTTGATGGTGTGATGTTGTGTTGATGAAACATAAGCAAGTTGAGCTGTCTTTGTCATTGAAGCTCCTGCCAATCGCACCCCAAACAATCACCGCTCTTTCAAAATCACCGAGGTCTCTTTCAGCCATGTTAGCCATAATTATAGGCAACCAGGCCCGTGCAGCATTTTTATACGTGACCATAAGCATGCTGGGATGTTATTTGCTTCATTAACACATGGGACACACCTGTGCGGAAGCTGTTGCTTTCAATATACTTGGTGTACCTCATTTACCTGGGTGTTTCCATTTTTGTCCACAACCTGTGCATTACATCGATGTTCTTTTAGATTGTGGTTGCTTTGATTATATTGGGCTCGTCCATGTTTCCATCAGGTCGCACTTGCATAGTTGTTAAGAATGGATAAAAATACCAGCCTTGTGAAACGGAATATGTGACCAAGTTATCCCAGCCTGTTTGTTGTGATTTGAGTAAATGTAATTGAAATCATATTTGAATTTATAGTGCAAAACTTTTGAGGCCTTCATTCTAAGCATAATAATCACCCCAACTTTTCTGTTATGGAAATTTCATATCAAGTATAATACACATGGCTCTCGTATTTGTGAGAATTACGTTTCTGAAAAACCTGGCGAATGTAGAATTTGTGAATACGGATACGGATACCATGGTTTAATGGGAGAAAGCAGGTTATATTCCCAGGTCAGATTGAACATAGGGTGTTAAATGGTAAGTATTTATTAATGATATTTCAAATAAATAAAGTGCAGTATACAGAACAGTGTTTTTATTTACATTTGATGATGTGATTAGAATGATGATGATGGTGGTGGTGTTGGAGGGGAAGTCAGAAGGATGATTCATGGCCACTACAGATGCACCCCCACCCGTAAGCAGCCTGTCCAACATGTTCACTGTTTCGCTCAAACACATCACTTTCTTGTGCCTCTTTCCAGCAGACTCACCTTCCCCACTTATCTTGTGTTTAAAGGCCATGATTAACGGCAATTACAAGTTCATAATAGTGAGTGAGAGGTGCAGTGAGGCGTTTCAGATTCGGGAACCAAATATGGAACTGTACGGTATCAACATCTGGTCGGGTGGGTGGGAGGTGACATGGGGGAAGTGTGATGTGGGGTTCGCAACATCACGACGACCATTTAGGTTCTTCTTATTTATTAATTTTTTTCTGCCAATATCGGATCAGTATCTCAGATCATCAGATCTGATCAGATCTTAGTATCAGTATCTCAGATATGGCTGGGACTTCCACAATTAAATTTTGTATTAACAATGATAATGAAAAATATGTAAAGTTGACATAATTATTTGACCTTGACTTAACTTTAAGGTCATGAGCCATTTATAGATATTTAATCATTTAAGCACTCGACTAAGGACCGTCTGATCAGAATGAAATTGCCCTCCCTAGATATCCTAGACCTAGAGCAAGGCGCATTTACACTTAGTTTACATCATAACCCTCTGAATTAAAGGTCAAGGTCAAATGGTTGTCTGAAAGAAAAATGTGTTTTCATCACTCAATTTTGCCAATGCGGAATCTCAAAGGCCGCTTGTCCTTCCAAGATGTTTATTGCATCATAATAATGGAACTGCAATGAAATTGTGCACCTGATAATTGATTTACCTGACCTACTTTTTCAGATTGTGACCAAATTACCAAAAATCACCTTTTCGATCATAATTTGAATAATTGTCCGATTTTTTTTAATGATGTGGTTTTTATAGATATCGTGTAAATAGGGACACATTTTCTTAATTTACACTCTATCCCTAAATGTTGTAGGTCAAGGTCATATGACAGTCCAAAAAAAATGGCCATCATTGGATTGTGGGCCAAATGTAAGTCTCGGGCGATCACCAAGGGTGAGCTGAGGGATGCCCTTGGTGATCGCTTTGTGGTCGCAGATATCTCGTATTTATTTGTTTTTTTTTTGTTTTGTTTTTTGTTTGTTTTTTGGCAGCAGATCTTGGCTCATGGAAGAGTGAGGAGACAGAGTGTAAATGTACTGACAGTGGAACGACAGTTGGACACAGCAAACAAGGGGAACGGGGAGAGAGAGAAATGGGGGGAGGAAAAACAATAACCTGGATAGTAATGGGGATTGGTTTGGAAGGGTCTATTGGGGTAGAGAATATTCCAAGTAGGATGGGGGACGGCAGGATATGGTGGCACCTCACATACTTGAACCGCTGGAAGGAAGAATGCAATCGAACTGTCTCTGGAAGGCAGTTCCACAAATGAGAGAAAAGAGGGGAGGTGGGCATAACTGGGATTGTGGGAGTTGATCCAGGAGGGGATTACTGGAAGAAAGCTTGCATCCTGGTGGATCTGCAGAGGATCACAGGACGTATTGGTCACCAACCTGTGTGCGATGTAAAAGCAACCATCTTGTGCTTCAGCCTCATCATGGGAGATTGCAATAATGTTGTGAACTTTAGATTCCAGGAGAGAGATGTGATGCTGTGGCACCACCCCATAAGGGATAGCACTAATTCATTTTGCCAAGGACGAAGGCCTAGTCGGCCATGACTAATTCGGGTCCTCCGAGAAATCACTTTGAACGATGGAGTGAAACTTTTATTTAATGGTTGAACTCGATCCCATTTTGCCATCTATTTGTTCAGGATGCAAAATGACAATTGTTGAGGTCCCTGCCCCCTCACTTATCTCGTATCCCACATATAAGCAGCACCACGCCTCACTTTCTCTCCCATTTCTCCAAACTTTCTATCACTCCTTTTATCACATCATTGCTTGTGTAACAGACTGCAAATACAGTATTTTTAGGTAATGGGCAGATGGTTACAGACAGTTTAAGTCATTCGCTTTACTCATGGATTTACTGGAGGATTTAACAGAGCCATGTTATCATAAATGTCCTTGAACGAGGTTTTTTTCTGAGCAATTGTACGTTCTTGTTTTATTTATGATGAGAGTCAGTTTGGAAGGGCATATGTTGACGTCATAGAGAATGAGATTTTGTAAACGGAAGGTATGCTTTGGGTGCTTATCATCAAAGCGGTAGGGGTGGGGTGTGGCAACCCCCTTAGCCCCATCCCCCCACCTTGATCTGGCCCTGAACGATGGAGTGAGTATTCCATTGAGTATTATTATTGAGTATTGAACAGTATTCCATTGAGCTTTCATCCGCAGCTCAATGGAATACTGTTCTCCCCTATGGGCTGGTGCTCCTGCCTCACACCTGGCTCGGCTTCACGCTGTTGAATCCAAAGCTTTCAGAATCATTGGAATCTCCCGCGATGAAGCTATCTCTGAGGGCCTTTCACTCACTCACCGCAGGCAGGTAGGTGGTCTTTCTGTCTTCTACCGACTCCTCTCCGGCCTTGCTCCCCCAGCTCTCTCTGTGCTCTGTCCCCCAAATATTCCTACAGGTCGCACAAGATCTGCCAGCCACCCTCTAATGGTTAAACTGCCGAAATCTCGGCTCTCTGCTCACCTTCACTCTTTCATTCCTCTTTTCTCCCGCCTCTGGAACAAACTCCCACACTCACTTCAATCACACTCCTCCCTCCAGGTCTTCAAAACAGCTGTTCACCACCATCTCTTATCTTCCCCCATCCAAAACCTTGATCTTTTCTACCCCCACTAATTCACCCCAGATCCACCTTGTTTGAAATTCCAACTTCTTTCCTGGAAGTCTTGGCAGTGTCCATATGTTTTATACCTCTCCCACCCCCCCCCCCCCTTCCCATGCCTCCCCCCCCAAAGCCCTCTCCCTCCCACAGTTCTCTCGATGTCTCCATGTCTCTCGGTCCCTGCTCTCAAATGTTGTGTTTGTGTCCTTCCCCCTCTCTCCCCATCTTGTCTACCGCTCCCGATGTTATTTGTTTTGTGTGTCTGTTTGTCTTTCTGTGTGATTAATGTTCGCTCTTTCACGAGCCTCGATCTTGTATACAAAAAAACAAAAAAAAAACAAACAAAAAAAAAAATAAAAATAAAAACTACCATTCACATAATTTTTATATGTAAAAGCAATAATGAAGATAACATGAATATGTATGTGCAAGGCCAGTATAAATTAATGCCTTTAATGCCACCCCCTCCCCACCCCGAATCAGGATGAACTTGGGCAGCACTTTGGTGCAATGAACCTGAACCGACAGCCTTCAGCTGACGCATCAGACCCTTCCACGCTATATCCCATGCTGCCTCAAGCCTCACTGCAGCCTGGCTACTTAGCTGCATCTGTTCCTCCTTCGATTGGTCAGCATGGCATGTCCCATCAGGGTGGATACCAGGGACCAAACACTAGCAATCATCCGCAGGGATATGGGCATCATCCCACACAAGTGAGTTGGGACCGCTCGGAACCTATCCCCCCTTTTCCCATTGAAACAATGCCCCCACATTCGCAGTTCAAGCATTCGCGGCATTTTCCAGGAACGTATTCCTCGCGAATGTAGGGGTGCGACTGTGTTTGGGTTTTGGCATCAGGATAAGACATTTTGTCGTTTTCTTAATGCACTTGATGTGTTTATGTTCATTCCGAATCCATAGGTACACTATGTAATATTGAGTCGCATTCTCTGTGGAGTCATCACATTATGGTGAGAAAAGCATGACCTGCACCAGCTCTGCACAAGCTGGCAAAAATATTCTGTAGCTTTAGCCACGCTTTGAGCTCACTATGTTCCCTTTTAAGGCCTTGTTTTTGAGGTATTGTATAAAATATAGACTCCTTCCCTGTAGGACCAGGAACCATGTGCCTGCAACACTCCATCCTGTCTATGGTCCTCACAAGCAGATTTGGAGAGGCAGCCGAGATAATTGCAATTAAAAGGAGCATAAACACATCTAGCAGCTTGGTGCTGATTGACAAAGCAGATACTGTACTGCTGCTCACTACAAAGTCCCCTACATGGTAGGTGAAATTAATGCAGTATTATAGGTAGGTATGATAATGTTACATTATCGGCCTTTATACAAGTTAAATGATGGACTGAACATTTTTTTTTTAAAGAGAGTATTATGTCAATTACTATGAGATGAAGAATGGTGTGGCACGGAAACAATTGTATTTGTTCGTTTAAATAGTTATATATCCTGAAAATTATGACCCAAAGAACACTTTTTTTCTTCTTTATTTTTTGTATACTTGGTGGAGGCTTTTTATTTTTTTATTTTCTTTTTATACTGGATCGAGGCTCGTGAAAGAGCAAACATTTATCGCACACAAAAAAATCAAGCAGACAAACAATACATATAATAAGGGGAGCGGTGGACAAGATGGGAAGAGAAGGGGAAGCACACAAACAACATTTGAGAGCAGGGACATCGGGAGATCTGTGGGAGGGAGAGGGCTTGGGGGGAGGAGGCGTGGGAAGGGGGTGGGAGAAGTATAAAACACAAGGACACTGCAAGGACTTCCAGGAAAGAAGTCGGTATTCCAAAAAAGTGGATCTGGGGTGAATTAACGGGGGTAGAAAAGATCAAGGTTTTGGATGGGGGAAGATAAGAGATGGTGGTGAACAGCTGTTTTAAAGACCTGGAGGGAGGGGTGGGATTGAAGGGAGTGGGGGAGTTTGTTCCAGAGGCGGGAGAAAAGAGGAATGAAGGAGTGAAGGTGAGCAGAGAGTCCTGATTTTGGCAGTTTAACCATAAGAGGGTTGCTGGCAGATCTTGTGCGACCTGTAGGAATATTTGGGGGACAGAGCACAGAGAGAGCTGGGGGGGCAAGGCCAGAGAGGAGTCAGTAGAAGACAGAAAGACCACCAACCTGCCTGCGGTGAGTGAGTATCAGAGCTAACACATGGAACATAGTATAAAGGGAGAGGAAAGCACAACAACCGTAGGGAACAGGGACATCAAGAGATCTGTGGAAGGGAGAGGGCTGGGGCGGGGTACTGGGATAAGCAGGAAGGACACTACAGGGGATTTCAGGAAATAAAATAGGGAATTTGAAGGATGTGTGTTTGGGATGGCTAACAGGGGTAAAAAAGATCCAGGGTTTGGATGGAGGATGATATGAGATGGCAGTGATTTGACACTCTGTTTAATTAAGTGTGCAAGTAATTATGACCTCCAACTTCAACCTGTTGAAAATGGCTGAGGAATCCATTACCTCATCGGACAATCTTAACAAGCATCCAAGAAGAAACCACTTGTTTGAAATCTGGTCCTTTGGAAAAGGTTCAGACCAATCATTGAATAAATTTGAGCAGCAGGCATGTTGCTGTTACTGCAACGCTCAACTTGCTGAAGTTGTGATTTGAGCTCTTTTTGCCCACACACAGATGGCAGTGTACTATTGCCCTACGGCACAGCCGCCTCCCTCAGGGCAGCCCTTCCGCAGCATGACCACTCTGCAGTACAACTCACAACGGCCAACATCCACGAGTGAGTGAGGCAGCTACATTTTCTTTTCTTTGGTTTTACTGTGCTGTTCAGTGTGACTAAAAATCTATTTTGATTATTTTCTTATTGTTCCTCTCGATCAATATGTTTGCAGACCTGTGAGTCATTATTAAATGAAACATTGTGAATAATACTGTTTTAGACACTTAATTATGACTACACACCCAAATTAACAAATTATCTCATGATTAATGATGCCGAGATTACTTGGTATGTCGTGTTACCATGCAGCTTGCTCTTTGTGTTCTGTTGCCATGCAGCTTGCTCTTTGTGTTCTGTTGCCATGCAGCTTGCTCTTTGTGTTCTGTTACCATGCAGCTTGCTCTTTGTGTTCTGTTGCCATGCAGCTTGCTCTTTGTGTTCTGTTGCCATGCAGCTTGCTCTTTGTGTTCTGTTACCATGCAGCTTGCTCTTTGTGTTCTGTTACCATGCAGCTTGCTCTTTGTGTTCTGTTACCATGCAGCTTGCTCTTTGTGTTCTGTTACCATGCAGCTTGCTCTTTGTGTTCTGTTACCATGCAGCTTGCTCTTTGTGTTCTGTTACCATGCAGCTTGCCTGGTGTGTTCCGTTGGGATGCAGCTCACTCAGTGTGTTCTGTTACCATGCAGCTTGCTCTTTGTGTTCTGTTACCATGCAGCTTGCTCTTTGTGTTCTGTTACCATGCAGCTTGCTCTTTGTGTTCTGTTACCATGCAGCTTGCTCTTTGTGTTCTGTTACCATGCAGCTTGCTCTTTGTGTTCTGTTACCATGCAGCTTGCCTGGTGTGTTCCGTTGGGATGCAGCTCACTCAGTGTGTTCTGTTACCATGCAGCTCACTCAGTGTGTACTGTTACTATGCAGCTTGCTCTTTGTGTTCTGTTACCATGCAGCTTGCCTGGTCTGTTCCGTTGGGATGCAGCTCACTCAGTGTGTTCTGTTACCATGCAGCTTGCTCTTTGTGTTCTGTTGCCATGCAGCTTGCCTGGTGTGTTCCGTTGGGATGCAGCTCACTCAGTGTGTTCTGTTACCATGCAGCTTGCTCTTTGTGTTCTGTTACCATGCAGCTTGCCTGGTGTGTTCCGTTGGGATGCAGCTCACTCAGTGTGTTCTGTTACCATGCAGCTTGCTCTTTGTGTTCTGTTACCATGCAGCTTGCTCTTTGTGTTCTGTTACCATGCAGCTTGCCTGGTGTGTTCCGTTGGGATGCAGCTCACTCAGTGTGTTCTGTTACCATGCAGCTTGCTCTTTGTGTTCTGTTACCATGCAGCTTGCTCTTTGTGTTCTGTTACCATGCAGCTTGCTCTTTGTGTTCTGTTACCATGCAGCGTGCTCTTTGTGTTCTGTTACCATGCAGCTTGCTCTTTGTGTTCTGTTACCATGCAGCTTGCATGGTGTGTTCCGTTGGGATGCAGCTCACTCAGTGTGTTCTGTTACCATGCAGCTTGCTCTTTGTGTTCTGTTACCATGCAGCTTGCCTGGTGTGTTCCATTGGGATGCAGCTCACTCAGTGTGTTCTGTTACCATGCAGCTTGCTCTTTGTGTTCTGTTACCATGCAGCTTGCTCTTTGTGTTCTGTTACCATGCAGCTTGCCTGGTGTGTTCCGTTGGGATGCAGCTCACTCAGTGTGTTCTGTTACCATGCAGCTTGCTCTTTGTGTTCTGTTACCATGCAGCTTGCTCTTTGTGTTCTGTTACCATGCAGCTTGCTCTTTGTGTTCTGTTACCATGCAGCTTGCTCTTTGTGTTCTGTTGCCATGCAGCTTGCCTGGTGTGTTCTGTTACCATACAGCTTGGTTGGTGTGTTCTGTTGGCATACAGCTTGATTGGTGTGTTCTGTTGGCATACAGCTTGCCTGGTGTGTTCTGTTGGCATACAGCTTGCTCTTTGTGTTCTGTTACCATGCAGCTTGCCTGGTGTGTTCCGTTGGGATGCAGCTCACTCAGTGTGTTCTGTTACCATGCAGCTTGCTCTTTGTGTTCGGTTACCATGCAGCTTGCTCTTTGTGTTCTGTTACCATGCAGCTTGCCTGGTGTGTTCCGTTGGGATGCAGCTCACTCAGTGTGTTCTGTTACCATGCAGCTTGCTCTTTGTGTTCTGTTACCATGCAGCTTGCTCTTTGTGTTCGGTTACCATGCAGCTTGCTCTTTGTGTTCTGTTGACATGTAGCTTGATTGGTGTGTTCTGTTGGCATACAGCTTGCCTGGTGTGTTCTGTTGGCATACAGCTTGCTCTTTGTGTTCTGTTACCATGCAGCTTGCCTGGTGTGTTCCGTTGGGATGCAGCTCACCCAGTGTGTTCTGTTACCATGCAGCTTGCTCTTTGTGTTCGGTTACCATGCAGCTTGCCTAGTGTGTTCCGTTGGGATGCAGCTCACTCCGTGTGTTCTGTTACCATGCAGCTTGCTCTTTGTGTTCTGTTGGCATACAGCTTGATTGGTGTGTTATGTTACCATGCAGCTTGCCTGGTGTGTTTTGTTGGCATACAGCTTGCTTGTTGTGTTATGTTACCATGCAGCTTGCCTGGTGTGTTCTGTTGGCATACAGCTTGCTTGTTGTGTTCTGTGACCATGCAGCTTGCCTGGTGTGTTCTGTTGGCATACAGCTTGCTTGTTGTGTTCTGTGACCATGCAGCTTGCCTGGTGTGTTCTGTTGGCATACAGCTTGCTCTTTGTGTTCTGTTACCATGCAGCTTGCTCTTTGTGTTCTGTTGCCATGCAGCTTGCCTGGTGTGTTCTGTTGGCATACAGCTTGCCTGGTGTGTTCTGTTGGCATCCAGCTTGCTCTTTGTGTTCTGTGACCATGCAGCTTGCCTGGTGTATTCTGTGACCATGCAGCTTGCCTGGTGTGTTCTGTTGGCATACAGCTTGCTTGTTGTGTTCTGTGACCATGCAGCTTGCCTGGTGTATTCTGTGACCATGCAGCTTGCCTGGTGTGTTCTGTGACCATGCAGCTTGCCTGGTGTGTTCTGTTGGCATACAGCTTGCTCTTTGTGTTCTGTGACCATGCAGCTTGCTCTTTGTGTTCTGTTACCATGCAGCTTGCCTGGTGTGTTCTGTTGGCATACAGCTTGCTTGTTGTGTTCTGTGACCATGCAGCTTGCCTGGTGTGTTCTGTTGGCATCCAGCTTGCTTGTTGTGTTCTGTGACCATGCAGCTTGCCTGGAGTGTTCTGTTGGCATACAGCTTGCTTGTTGTGTTCTGTGACCATGCAGCTTGCCTGGTGTGTTCTGTTGGCATCCAGCTTGCTTGTTGTGTTCTGTGACCATGCAGCTTGCCTGGTGTGTTCTGTTACCATGCAGCTTGCTTGTTGTGTTCTGTTACCATGCAGCTTGCCTGGTGTGTTCTGTTGGCATACAGCTTGCTTGTTGTGTTCTGTGACCATGCAGCTTGCCTGGTGTGTTCTGTTGGCATCCAGCTTGCTTGTTGTGTTCTGTGACCATGCAGCTTGCCTGGTGTGTTCTGTTGGCATACAGCTTGCTTGTTGTGTTATGTTACCATGCAGCTTGCCTGGTGTGTTCTGTTGGCATCCAGCTTGCTTGTTGTGTTATGTTACCATGCAGCTTGCCTGGTGTGTTCTGTTGGCATACAGCTTGCTTGTTGTGTTATGTTACCATGCAGCTTGCCTGGTGTGTTCTGTTGGCATACAGCTTGCTTGTTGTGTTATGTTACCATGCAGCTTGCCTGGTGTGTTCTGTTGGCATACAGCTTGCTTGTTGTGTTATGTTACCATGCAGCTTGCCTGGTGTGTTCTGTTGGCATACAGCTTGCTTGTTGTGTTATGTTACCATGCAGCTTGCCTGGTGTGTTCTGTTGGCATCCAGCTTGCTTGTTGTGTTATGTTACCATGCAGCTTGCCTGGTGTGTTCTGTTGGCATACAGCTTGCTTGTTGTGTTATGTTACCATGCAGCTTGCCTGGTGTGTTCTGTTGGCATACAGCTTGCTTGTTGTGTTATGTTACCATGCAGCTTGCCTGGTGTGTTCTGTTGGCATACAGCTTGCTTGTTGTGTTATGTTACCATGCAGCTTGCCTGGTGTGTTCTGTTGGCATCCAGCTTGCTTGTTGTGTTCTGTGACCATGCAGCTTGCCTGGTGTGTTCTGTTGGCATCCAGCTTGCTTGTTGTGTTCTGTGACCATGCAGCTTGCCTGGTGTGTTCTGTTGGCATCCAGCTTGCTTGTTGTGTTCTGTGACCATGCAGCTTGCCTGGTGTGTTCTGTTGGCATCCAGCTTGCTTGTTGTGTTCTGTGACCATGCAGCTTGCCTGGTGTGTTCTGTTGACATGTAGCTTGCTTGGTATGTTCTGTGACCATGCAGCTTGCCTGGTGTGTTCTGTTGACATGCAGCTTGCCTGGTGTGTTCTGTTGACATGCAGCTTGCCTGGTGTGTTCTGTTGACATGCAGCTTGCCTGGTGTGTTCTGTTGGCATACAGCTTGCTTGGTATGTTCTGTGACCATGCAGCTTGCCTGGTGTGTTCTGTTGGCATACAGCTTGCTTGTTGTGTTCTGTGACCATGCAGCTTGCCTGGTGTGTTCTGTTGGCATACAGCTTGCTTGGTATGTTCTGTGACCATGCAGCTTGCCTGGTGTGTTCTGTTGGCATACAGCTTGCTTGGTATGTTCTGTGACCATGCAGCTTGCCTGGTGTGTTCTGTTGGCATACAGCTTGCTTGGTATGTTCTGTGACCATGCAGCTTGCCTGGTGTGTTCTGTTGGCATACAGCTTGCTTGGTATGTTCTGTGACCATGCAGCTTGCCTGGTGTGTTCTGTTGGCATACAGCTTGCTTGGTATGTTCTGTGACCATGCAGCTTGCCTGGTGTGTTCTGTTGGCATACAGCTTGCTTGGTATGTTCTGTGACCATGCAGCTTGCTATCGCTTGTCAAGCTCGATGTTCTGCATCATACTCTTTGTAAACTGCTCGTCCAGTCACTCGGCAAACGGAGCAGTGAACTCGTTCAGGAAAAATGAGATTTGACTTTAAACAAATTGCAACAGAATTATGAAATAAAGAGTACGAATACACGTAACTCCATGGCTATTCAGTTTGTTCGTATGTGGAATGTTATTGTATGCTGCATGATTCTCAAGACGCTAATTACATCATTAACCCCCATTGGACTAAGTCCGAAACGGGGGCTTATTGATTTGGATGCGTCCATGCGTCAGAAAACCAGATGTCGGAAATGTATGGACTGATTTTGTTCATACTTGGCACAAAGACAACACATGACAGTATACATATGTACATCATTTTGTATCGCGGTGTCATCAAAGATGACCGACTGGCGGCCATTTAAGTTGTAAAAAAACAACCTGATGTTGAACACGTCCTCAACCATTTCTCGGACATGCATTTATCGATCTTGTTCAAACTTGGCACAAAGAAAACATGAGTATACACATGCAGAAGATTTTGTTTTGTCGTCCAACCAAAGATTGCTGACTTTACACCGTACAGCAGAATTACTAAAGCCACCACGGGGGCTATGACATTTGTGTTTTTGTTTTACCTCTGCCACCAAAGGTGTATGGAGGTTATGTTCACCCCTGTCTGTCTGTTTGTTTGCGAACAAAATATCTCAAAATGTTGTTGACGGATTTGGACGAAATTTGGCTGTGATGTAGCGTATGTCACAAGGACGAAATGATTAGATTTTGGTGAAGATCCGGATTCGGATCCGGCTAGTAGAATTTTTAAAGTGATTCTTCACCATCGGGAGATTGGGTCAAAAACGATACATAGCAGGATATCTCAAAAAGTTATGGATGAATTTGGACGAAACTTAGTGGAGTGGTTGTGTGTGTGAAAAGGACTAATCGTTTCGATTTTGGTGAAGATCTGCATATGGATTCAGATATGAGAATTATTTAATTTATTGTCTATATTATCATGATATTGTCACGAATATCATGATAATGAGGTATCATGACATTATCGTGTTATAGGTTTTTCAATTATCGTCCAGGCTTTGTGTGTGTATATACAGTCATGTGAAAAAGTAAGTACACCCCATGTAAAGTTTTGACCTTTTCAACATTTTTAAACATACAGCTATTTGATCTTCATTTCAACAATATTGATAGATAAAGGTGATATAATATAACAAATATCATGAAACATTTACATTTTGGAGTCCATTGTATAATTTAAATAAACATAAATGCAAATTTCGCATGTGGAAAAAGTAAGTACACCCTTGGCTCTAATAGGTGGTATTGCCCCCTTTGGCAGAAACAACCTCAAGTCGGCGTTTCTTATAACTGTCTACCAGTCTCTGACATCAACTGGGAGAAATTTATCCCCACTCCTCCATGCAGAATTCTTTCAGCTGTGCGATGTTTGAGGGGTTTCTTGCATGCACAGCTCGTTTCAAATCCCCCCACAACATGTCGATGGGATTTAGATCCGGGCTTTGACTTGACCATTCCAGAACCCTCCATTTCTTTCTTTTCAGTCATTCCTTTGTGGATTTAATGGTATGTTTAGGGTCATTGTCATGTTGCAAGGTCCACCTTCGGTTGAGCTTCAACTTTCTGACAGATGGCCTCACATTATCCTCAAGCACACTCTGGTACAATGAAGAATTCAGAGTGGATTCTATGATGGTGAGCTGCCCAGGCCCTGATGCAGCAAAGCTGCCCCAAGCCATAATATTTCCACCACCATGCTTTACAGTTGGTGTCAGGTTCTTGTGGTCAAATGCTGTCTTTGGTTTTCGCCAAACATGTCTTCTGGTACTGTGGCCAAATAGCTATACCTTTTACTCACTGTCCAGAGCACATTGTTCCAGAAGTGCTGGTCTTTGCCTCGGTGTTCATTGGCAAACTTTAGTCTTGCCCTGATGTTCTTTCTGGACAGCAAAGGTTTCCTCCTGGCACACCTCACATGTTGATCAAATTTGTGCAGCCTCTTTCTAATGGTAGACCCGTGCACTTTGACATCAACAGTGGCAAGAGCAATCTGTAGGTCCCGTGATGACATTCTGGGGTTCTTAGAGACTTCTTTCAGCATCTTGCGGTCTGCTCTCGGGCTGAACTTGCCGGGGCGGCCTGGCCTGAACAAGTTGGCAGTTGTTTGGAATCTTCTCCACTTGCAGATGATCTCCGGACAGGCGAACGATTGATTTCAAATTGTTTGGAGATCTTTTTAAATCCCCCCAGACTCGTAGGCATCTATAACCTTTCTGAAGGCCTCAGAGAGCTCTTTTGATCTAGGCATCGTGACGCCGCACACTTCAACAACAAAGAGCAAACCAAACTAAATGTCTGTGGTTTAAAGAAGACAAGTTCCTCCAAGATCCTCTCTAACGATGTTCTAATCATTTGCACATGAGCTGGTGCACCTGATTCTAATTTTAGGTATTTGAAGTAGTGATAAATGTAGGGGTGTACTTACTTTTTCCACATGTGAAATTTGCATTTATGTTTATTTAAATTATACAATGGACTACAAAATGTAAATGTTTCATGATATTTGTTATATTATATCACCTTTATCTATCAATATTGTTGAAATAAAGATCAAATTAGTGGGGCGGCTTAGCCCAAATATTCAAAAGAATTGTGCATTTTGTGATACAAGCACCAAATTTGGCACAAATGTACATTAATATGTTGCGAACATTTTCAGATATTGGGCCACTTGAAATTCCGTAATTTTTTTTTTCAAATTTTTTCAAATTTCGTAATTTCAAATTTTTCGGGTGACACCGTCACAATTTCGGTCTTCGAGGCCGGCCGATAGGCAAAGTGTGACCGGAAGGGACGAGGTTCTCCTGACCACGTGGCCCTCGATCTGGGAAGCGAGAGGCGTTCCATTAGTGGACGCGCCCCTCACGCCCGACTTTTGGGCGGCCCCGGCAGGCCGTTTGTTTTGACGTTCCGTGACAGGCCCCGCACCCCCACCTCCGGGCCGACCGGAAGCTTGTGCTGAGTACATCATACCTGAACAACTCAGTGAGGCAGAACACAGCAGTGCACACCAGGGTGACCCCTTCAGTGCATAAACCAATTAACCTGTCCACTGCAGGGCATATAGAAATGAAGTTATTTTCTGCATATAATAATAATATAAGTTCAGTTCTATATAACAATTTCTGTTATCACCACTACCACTACAACTACCACTACTACAAGCTTTGTCTGGAATTTTGTGGACAAACAGACATACAGACAAGCTGGGATCAAAACATTACCTCCTTCCACCATTGAGTGTAGAGGTAAACATCATGGAAATTATATCATGCCCTAGATTTAATTCATGCTTACCCGTGTATTTGCTTCACTGGTTCACAAGGTCTTTTGCATACATGTAATTCAGACTCTCGTCTTCATTGCTGACCACACAATGTTCGCAACATATTAATGTACATTTGTGTCAAATTTGGTGCTTGTATCACAAAATGCACAATTCTTTTGAATATTTGGGCTAAGCCGCCCCACTATATCGGCCGGCCTCGAAGACCGAAATTGTGACGGTGTCACCCGAAAAATTTGAAATTACGAAATTTGAAAAAATTTGAAAAAAAAAATTACGGAATTTCAAGTGGCCCAATATCTGAAAATGTTCGCAACATATTAATGTACATTTGTGCCAAATTTGGTGCTTGTATCACAAAATGCACAACAGGTTTGCTCTGCTGCTACACTAAATTGATTTTGTTGTATGTTGTATGTTGAAATATGTGGAAAAAGTCATAACTTTACATGGGGTGTACTTACTTTTTCACGTGACTGTATATGTGTGTGTATATATACACTACCAGTCAAAAGCTTTAGAAGACCTCAATTTTTCCAGTTTTTATTGAAATTTAAGCAATTCAAGTCCAGTCAATAACCTGAAATGGTACAAAGGTAAGCAGTAAACTGCTCGAGGTAAAAAAAAAAAAAGTTTATGTTAGCAAAAACGGGAAAATAATGCAAATTGCAGACTTATATTGTAAAAAAATAATTTTGTCAATGCCATTTCTTTTTATTTTCTGATTTAAAAGGATATATTAAGTTCTGAATCAAAAACAAAGGTTCTGTAATATTAACAGTGAAATAAAGAATTGTGGAGATTAAATACTTTTGTCAATTTCAACTCATATTTAGAGAAATTTGTGAGTTATTTGAAAAAAGTGCAAGGGTGCCAATATTTTTGGCCAGGGCTGTAGCTAGGAAATATTAAATTCCTGTGGTATTTAAGTGTTCCTTGCATAATATTGTTAAAGTCCCATTTTGCATTGTATTTTTTATTTTTTGCAAAGTCCACAATAAACAGTACACTGCACTGACTAAGGGTATTTTCAAGCAATTTCAGTGGTTGCTAGAAGACAGGACAGCATGTAGAATCATACTAACATAATCATAAAACTTTAATCAAACAAAGAAAAAATACCTATTTTGAGGGAACCACCTCCCCCCTCCCCCAACCCCATATACCTCCTAAGACCCCAATTTTTCTAATGCCTTGAGCAAACATTGGTACAGCATGGGTGATTAAGGTTGTGGTGAACTTTCATTGAAATTGCGTGTATAGTTTCTGAGAAGAAAGCAAATACCTATTTTGGGGGGCAACCCGTCCCCCCTTCCATTGATCACTAAAGGGGCAGATTTTTTTTTAATGCCGTAAACACACTGGTACATTACGGGTGGTGAAGATTGTGGTCAAATTTCCATCAGCGGCGGTTTCGGAGAAGAAGTTTCAAGTGTTTACGGACTGACGGACTGACTGACTAACAGACAGACGGACGGACAACGCACCATCGCATAAGCTCCCCTGAACTTCGTTCCAGGTGAGCTAAAATAGGTATCTAAGGTGGTCTATGGGTGAGAGTGAGGGGGAGGGAGGGAGGGAGGGGGGGGGGGGGGGAGGTTGCCAAAATAGGTATTTTTTTGTTTGTTTGTTTAATAATAATGATCTTTGTTGTCCCATATTCAGGGAAATAAAGTTTTATGATTATGTTGGTATGATTCTACATGCTGCCCTTTCTTCTAGCAACCATTGAAATTTAAATACCTTTAGTCAGTGCAGTATCCTGTTTATTCTACCAGGTGAGTGCCCGGGGTATTGCCACCTTGTTTTATACTGGCGTAGTTTCATATGCGATTATAGTTGTTGCCATGTCATTGGGTTAGTACAAACGTTTTTATCCTCATATCGGATCATGTAGTCCACAGACTCATCAAAGAGAAAAATGTTCGGTATTTTTATAAATCTGCCTGCTTGTGATTTCCATGTGAACGTTTAGTTTACAATTTTGTTGTGCTCAGTTAAAATCCCGTACATAATGTTAATTTATACATTCTCTGCTGATGTCCTTTTAGTTAAGGGGAAAATAGTCTCTTAATCTCAGTCCTCCTGCTTGTCGTAGATAACATTTTGAAAATACGTTTTTTTTACTCTGAAGGTAAAATGTCATTCGTAGTGTAGCAGCATAGCAAACCTGTTGTGCATTTTGTGATACAAGCACCAAATTTGGCACAAATGTACATTAATATGTTGCGAACATTTTCAGATATTGGGCCACTTGAAATTCCGTAATTTTTTTTTTCAAATTTTTTCAAATTTCGTAATTTCAAATTTTTCGGGTGACACCGTCACAATTTCGGTCTTCGAGGCCGGCCGATATAGTGGGGCGGCTTAGCCCAAATATTCAAAAGAATTGTGCATTTTGTGATACAAGCACCAAATTTGGCACAAATGTACATTAATATGTTGCGAACATTGTGTGGTCAGCAATGAAGACGAGAGTCTGAATTACATGTATGCAAAAGACCTTGTGAACCAGTGAAGCAAATACACGGGTAAGCATGAATTAAATCTAGGGCATGATATAATTTCCATGATGTTTACCTCTACACTCAATGGTGGAAGGAGGTAATGTTTTGATCCCAGCTTGTCTGTATGTCTGTTTGTCTGTTAGTCCACAAAATTCCAGACAAAGCTTGTAGTAGTGGTAGTTGTAGTGGTAGTGGTGATAACAGAAATTGTTATATAGAACTGAACTTATATTATTATTATATGCAGAAAATAACTTCATTTCTATATGCCCTGCAGTGGACAGGTTAATTGGTTTATGCACTGAAGGGGTCACCCTGGTGTGCACTGCTGTGTTCTGCCTCACTGAGTTGTTCAGGTATGATGTACTCAGCACAAGCTTCCGGTCGGCCCGGAGGTGGGGGTGCGGGGCCTGTCACGGAACGTCAAAACAGACGGCCTGCCGGGGCCGCCCAAAAGTCGGGCGTGAGGGGCGCGTCCACTAATGGAACGCCTCTCGCTTCCCAGATCGAGGGCCACGTGGTCAGGAGAACCTCGTCCCTTCCGGTCACACTTTGCCTATCGGCCGGCCTCGAAGACCGAAATTGTGACGGTATCACCCGAAAAATTTGAAATTACGAAATTTGAAAAAATTTGAAAAAAAAAATTACGGAATTTCAAGTGGCCCAATATCTGAAAATGTTCGCAACATATTAATGTACATTTGTGCCAAATTTGGTGCTTGTATCACAAAATGCACAATTCTTTTGAATATTTGGGCTAAGCCGCCCCACTATCGTTCCTTATTAAAGTGAATAGTTTTTGCATCGGTGAATTGCAAATGAATGACGTTAAAAATAAAAAAATAAAACTTTTAAAGAACAAAAATGAGAAAAGAAAGACAGCATGATTGAATGCTTTAATTATTTAGCTCCAAATCTTTATTTGAAGCACCAATACAGTGGGCGGTTTATAATTAAATCCGGCCCAATGATGTCTCACTCACGATAGCAAGTGAAGTGAACTGGCTCTTACGTCATCAATCTAACATGCTGCCAACAGAAATTGGTCACATACATGTTGGCTCAGATTATTTCACACTTGTTCTTAGAAATCGCACAAATCCAAATTCGGCAGCGACTCAGGCGGGCTTTACATAATGCCTGAATCGACCACCTGCAAATTGCAATAAGCCGTGACGTCTGTATTTCTCACCACATCTCCAAGAGCTTTCAGCACATTGCACATTCCCTTGTCAAGACGAAAGGCATGAAAAGCCACTTTCTTCTGATGACTTGTGTGCAGTGTCAATCATCACAACCAGGACAGGTGAACAAAGTGAAAACAGCTTCACTCATTTGAAACAGAAAACGATGTCATGTTTGAAATTTGCTTGGAGGAATTATTCCTTTTTTCGAAATTCTGAAATAGGTCTGAGATTATCACCATTGTGCAGGATGCGTCGGGAAATGACAGCATTTCCCACAGGCTCAGTGGCTGTTTGTCTACTCGAGCAGTCCTGTGTTGCCTCATGTATCCATCTGTGTATCCATCTGTGTATCCCTCCGTGTATCCCTCCGTGTATCCCTCCGTGTATCCCTCCGTGTATCCCTCCGTGTATCCCTCCGTGTGTGTGTGTGTGTGTGTGTGTGTGTGTGTGTGTGTGTGTGTGTGTGTGTGTGTGTATGTGTGTGTGTGTGTGTGTGTGTTCGTTATGAGTCTTAGATCTAGTAAAAAAAACAAAAAACGGCCCACATCAAAGTGACAGACAGACCCACAACAAACCCACAGACAGACGCACAACAAACCCACAGACAGACCCACAATAAACCCACAGACAGACCCACAACAAACCTACAGACAAACCCACAGACAGACCCACAACAAACCCACAGACAGACCTGCAACAAACCCACAGACAGACCCACGGACAAACCCACAACAAACCCACGGACAGACCCGCAACAAACCCACAGACAGACCCGCAGCAAACCCACAGACAGACCCGCAACAAACCCACAGACAGACCCGCAACAAACCCACAGACAGACCCACAGACAGACCCGCAACAAACCCACAGACAGACCCGCAACAAAGCCACAGACAGACCCACAACAAACCCACAGACAGACCCACAACAAACCCACAACAAACCCACACACAGACCCACAACAAACCCACAACAAACCCACAGACAGACCCACAACAAACCCACAGACAGACCCACAACAAACCCACAGACAGACCCACAACAAACCCACAGACAGACCCACAACAAACCCACAGACAGACCCACAACAAACCCACAGACAGACGCACAACAAACCCACAGACAGACCCACAACAAACCCACAGACAGACCCACAACAAACCCACAGACAGACCCACAACAAACCCACAGACAGACCCACAACAAACCCACAGACAGACCCACAACAAACCCACAGACAGACCCACAACAAACCCACAGACAGACCCACAACAAACCCACAGACAGACCCACAACAAACCCACAGACAGACCCACAACAAACCCATAGACAGACCCACAACAAACCCACAGACAGACCCACAACAAACCCACAGACAGACCCACAACAAACCCACAGACAGACCCACAACAAACCCACAGACAGACCCACAACAAACCCACAGACAGACCCACAACAAACCCACAGACAGACCCACAACAAACCCACAGACAGACCCACAACAAACCCACAGACAGACCCACAACAAACCCACAGACAGACCCACAACAAACCCACAGACAGACCCACAACAAACCCACAGACAAATCCACAAATAAGACATATAGGCAGACAAATCCACAAACCAGACAGACAAACAAATCTCCAAACCAGACAAACAGAAGACACCAGTCTACAAACCGATGTTTCTCAAATAATGTATTGTATGGTTATCGGCTGTCATGCCACATCATGTGTAGTGCCCTATCTGCCGGTTGGTTGTCACCTTTAAGGCAAATGCTTTGTTTTCACAACTATCGCTATTGACCTTCATTCCCTCCCCTAATGTATTGCTTAATATACGGTTGAGACCTCTTTTTTAACATTATTATTTTCCTTTTCCTGCATACTTCTTGATGTGTATTTTTTGACCTTGGCTTTCTTGGTTTCATATCATGTTTATAAATTAGGACCGAGTTATTTATGGTCTCTGAATTAAAGTTGTGAAAAAGCCAGTAAATGGCCACTTATTTTGTTTCCGAATGAAACTTTTGGCACTGCAGTTATGGATCTAAATATAACATTCTCATTTTCATTTTTGCCTTTCTTAATCTAACCATTATATCTAGCATTTCAGCCAATGGCGACTGGACAGCAACTTGGATACGTAGCGATTCCAAGTGCACAAGGTGTGATTCAGGGACAGCAAGGTGGAGTGGCAAGTGGTGTACAGGGTTTGGTGGTACCATATCCAGGAATTTCATCTTACACTGTGAGTGCATAAATTTGTAATTTAATTTGATAAATGCTGCTTATTGGGAGTGTTGGCTTAGCCTGGTGTTGGCTTAGCGGTCAGGGTGCCGGCTTGGGATCCTAGGATCCTGGGTTCGAATCCCGGTCGATCGCTGAATTAACGCCAGGGGGGTTGACTCAGCCCGTGATCCTTCCGAGGTCGGCAAATTGAGTACCAGCTTGCTGGGACGAATGATCACGGTGTGTACCCGGATTCAGGATAGGTACACCGTATCCCTGCGCATCGTAAGAGGCGACTAAGGGTTGGCGTCAGGAAGGGCATCCGGCCATAAAAACATTGCCTCAAACAGGGAACCATGATTGTCATGGGGCCCGCAAGGCTAACCCCCGCTCCAGCGGGGAAAAATGGCCGTAAAACGATCATTCATTCATTCATTCATTCTGCTTATTGGGAGTGATGACACATTCATGTTAACCTTGTAGTGGAAATATTTTGGCCAAGTTTTGTAACCAATTGTGTAAACTACAAAATAATACCATTTTTAGTTCGGACAAGTATAAAAAGGCATGTTCTACTGACAAGAGAACATGTTATTAATTCCATTCTGGAGCGATTCTACTGCCATACCTCACCAATCATACCATTATTTTGTCCCTTAAATGAAATGATTTGCTTTGGTTGTTGATTGAGAGGGGTGTGGGTGTGAGGGTGGTAGAGGTGTTTACAACAACTTTATCTCTGACACGTGGTTTAAATATTTTTTATCAGGATTAATTAATTTTGTTTGTCAGAAGATTTGACTAAAAATGAATGACGAAGATGATTCATGTTCAAATATTGTGCAAGAAATTAAGAAATTCAATTAAAATGTCCTGTTGCAGAGTTGAAGAAATCCCTGATTACAATTACTTCGGCAAACTTGTAAAAAAATAGGACCACGGGTCCTGAAGCCCACCCGGATCAGGAGCAAACGGTCCGGTTCCGGTCATAGTCACGTCCGGTTTCGGTCTCCGAGCTGTGGATGTTCGATTTTCGCTTCCGCCAACTTCCTCCCAGTCGTTTTTGTTGCGTTTTCGCTGTTTGGTGTTTGCTGTGTTCTGAGTTCTGAGTCTGGTTTTGTTTAAAAAAAAAAAAAAATCCAATTTGTGAGTATTCATCAAACAGGATTGTTTGCGGCCTACCTTTTCCTCGTTTGAGTCCACGTTTGCTTTTTATTGTCTTTTCTCTGTACCATCTTCAGTCCTCTTGTTTTCGCCTCAATCCCCTTACCTCTCCTTCAATTCCTCTCGATTATACCCCGTTTAGTGTCTTTTAAAAAATCATTATAATTTCCATTTCCTTACCTTCAACCTTAATCCTCCTGGACCACCCTACTTCCTGCTCTCTGCAATTTTTGCTGTTTCCCACTCAGCATTTCCACCGTGATCGTGAATGTTTTCATCACACAGCTGAACTTTATTTGATTCAACCTGTTGCTTTTCTCCTCTTCTGTCTAACCTTAAAAAAATTTTTATAATGATTGAAAAACGTTTTCTGCTTACACCTTACCGACCATCTACTTGCATACACCACGACTAACCTAGATGGTATTCACGGTGCCTTTCATAATGTTCAAACTTCCTCTTTCTATTGTGTTGAATTATTTATTCTACGATTCACTCTTCTTCTTCCTTTCAAAAGGCTGTCTTCAAATCGCTCTTTCAATCGTTCAGATTCAAAAAATTCAATCTCCTGCAGTTCTTCCTTTCTCCATTCTCTAAACTCACCTTTATTCCACCCCTCCTCTAATGTTTTCAAATGTATCTCTGACTTGAAAATCTCAACAACCCAATTTTGTTTTGTGTGCTTGAATTTCATTAGTTGTTCAAAACTTTCAAAACTCCCCTCACCCCTCTCCTTCAAACTCCCCTCTACCCTTCAAAACTCCCCTCACCCCTCCCCTTCAAACTCCCCTCTACCCTTCAAAACTCCCCTCACCCCTCCCCTTCAAACTCCCCTCTACCCTTCAAAACTCCCCTCACCCCTCTCCTTCAAACTCCCCTCTACCCTTCAAAACTCCCCTCACCGCTCTCCTTCAAACTCACCTCTACCCTTCAAAACTCCTCACTACCCTTCAAAGCTTCTCCTCACCCTTCCCCTTCAAAACTCCCCCCTACCCTTTAAAACTTCCCCTCACCCCTACCCTTCGAAACTCCTCCTCACCCCTACCCTTCAAAACTCCCCCTCCCCTTCAAAACTCCCCACCCCTCCCCTTCAAATCTCCCTCCCCTCACCCCTCCCCTCACTCCTCCCTTTCAAATCTCACCTCTCAACCCTCCCCTTCAAAATTCCCCCCTCACCCCACTACAGATTCCCCTTCACTCCCACCTTTTGTTCACATGTGTTCTGCACCATCCACCAAACAGTGATGTCTCCATTTACATGTTGCTGTCCGACAACATGGACCAACTTCTATCAACTCATCCAAACTCTCTCTTCCTCATATGTGGCGATTTCAACTGTCATCATGCCAGGTGCCTGGGTGTGGGTACCTCTCTCACCAGCCACGGCTCCTCAGCAAAGGACTTCTGCGACTCATTAGGACTGACACAATCTGTCAATTTCCCGACCCGGATCTCAGTCAACGAACGGTTCATCTTCTCTTCCAGACTTGGTTATGACTAACATCCCTGCAAATAATGGTGCCCGAAAAAGGTCAACCCTGCTTTGCAGGGAAAAATGGCCTCTAAAGGTGGTTCTTTTTTTCTTCTACTGCTCCAATTGGTTCATCTGATGATATGCTTGCTAAAGTGGACATCTCTCTGGCCATTCTCAAAGATCGTCCTCAGTGCCTGTGACGTCTGCTGATGACTTTATTGCAGAGCCACGTTTTTTTTTTGTTTTTCTTTTGTATACAAGATCGAGGCTCGTGTAAGAGCCAACATTAACCACAAAAAAAACAAACGGACACACAAAACATACAATAAAGGGAGCGGGAGACAAGATGGGGAGAGAGGGGGGAGCATACAAGTACAACAGCAGAGAACAGGGACATCAGGAGATCTGTGGGAGGGAGAGGGCTTGGGGGGGGGGGAGGTGGCATGGGAAGGCGGGGGTGGGGGTATGGGGGGTATGGGGAGGGGGTGGGAGAGGTATAAAACACATGGACACTGCTAGGACTTCCAGAAAAGAAGTCGGTATTAAAGCCTGAATTTTTGGCTTTTGGACTCGTGTGGATGAATTCTATGGCTTCTGAACTTTTCCAGGCATCAAAACCAGGAGATGACGATTCAAGCTTGTGGATTTCACTGTAACTTCATATGCAATGAGTGGAACATCTCTTCTCAGTTTATATTTGCAATTTCGATATCAGGTGGAACATGATCAAAACATTTGTTGGTACATGGTCTGGAAAAGGAAATGAGGTTATTGTGCGATCATTATCATAGGGTTGGCAGGATGGCCCAGAGGGCCACACACTCCGCCTCTCGGCTGTCTCTCCTTGGTTCAAATCCCAACCCAACTATAAACTGTCATCCCGGTGTTTGACACATCGGGTGATTCATCAATGGGTGTGCCGTCCTTCAGATGGATATTCAACTGGGCATCCCATTTGCCGGCATTCGTTGGTGGACGTCACAGATCCCACAATGTCCTTCGCGAAGAGTAGGCGAATTATCGCCTTATACCCTAAACGAATATCACATTCCTGCCTTAACCTCAGTCGAGCATAAGGCCTGGCCAGCCATTTCGTGAAAGATTTGGGACAAGCTTCCCCTGGCTAACCCCACAAGAACGTGGGAATAATTGATTGTCGTTAAAAAAAGATGTGATCATTGTCATATTGGATTCTCTACTTGGACGTTTACCTTGTGCACTAGCTGGTTTTGGAGTTTTACCTTTATGATGCTGCCTATAGCTAGGATATAAAGGCACAAGCTAAAAATAAAAAAAACGTTTTACATTTTAATGTTTATGTAACAAATATTGGAGTTTTATCACCTCCCTGGCCACATGACTTTGGGAGAGATTCACAATCATTTCTCTCTATTTGTGTTTCTGTCTGTTTATCTGTCTGTCTGTCTGTCTGTCTGTCCTTTTGAGCTTTTGTCATCAAATTTTCAAGAAACCTTTTTTATGAGAATATGGATAAAATATTTAATAACTGGGTCAAAATGTGAAAGGGCAAAGCCGTAGTAACTATAAATATCCCTCGTTAGTCCAGCCGCAGCACGTCAAGCGTGAGACTGTGGGGTTTTTTTGCCTTGGAGATGAGTTCCAGGAATATGTAGGCTTGGAGAAAAGTCAATTACATGGAGGCCCTTCCCTGTAAATTGTATCTTTCGGCAGGGACAAGCACAAGACGTGCCATTTTGTAATTGCTTCCACATTTATTTATTTATTTATTTATGATTGAGCTTCAATGCGTCTGTCCAGGCCATAACCTTTTTAGCTGTTGTTTTCGTCAAGTTTAGTTTGAGTACAAAATGGATTGGCTTTGCATTTTGGGATGCTTTCTCGTTTGTGAAAATGCAGTTTGTAAATATTGAGTAAATGTAGTGTGTAATAAGATGTAAACCTGCTCATTGTTTGCACAGGCTGCTCCTCAAGGCATGACCCAGACACCAGCACACCCTCATCAGAACTTCCATTCTCCTGTACTATTGAGTGGGCAGGCAGGCCCAAATACAATGCCACCAAGTGGGCTGCCCCAAGTTTACTGCAGCCTGGGCCCTGCAGCTGCCCATAATGGTCTAGGGTAAGGCATAAAGCAGAACCTCCTCCCCCCCTCCCGTGTCACTTGTACGCTATCCACTTGAGATCCTAATAATCTTCCTGCACATTGCATCACCGGCCTGTTTCAATGAAACGCAGCACTCCTAATCTTTGGATAGCTTCCGCATTGATGGTCTTGCATGGTTTGCTCTGATGTGTTAAATGCTTTTTGTTTTGATCGTTCAGTGACAATATTTTGTCACATTCTTCATGTTGGTTAAATGTGCATGAGAAAATAGCTTTCAATACCAGTTAAGTACACTTTTCCACACGGACACAAATACAGCGAGTTGACAAGCATCGTTTAATCTTCAGCTGCTCTACTTTAGTTTTTTAGTTTGTTTTTTTTTACCTTGGAATGTTTTTTTATCTGGCTTTTTCTTTCCTTTGTTTTTTCTATTCTTATCTGTTTGAGTGCTGAATTTTTCCAGTATACAATACAAAAATATGGTATTTTTCAGGCAAACTGAATAAAATACATGTTCGTTATGGTGTATTGTGAAGGAGTTCGCCGCCGTTTATACCACAAACTATATATTGGGTAAAATCTCAGATTATAAATTAGAACGGCACTCCTTAGAGAGCATACCACTACCAGGTGAACAGTTCACGTTTTGTATCCCAGAGTATACCAGAAAATCACAATACAGAATCACATTTAATCACAATAATCCGTCCAATAACTTTTTGAGATATTCTGCCATACATCGTTGTTGGCCCTGAGTACTGAGTACTGAGCCATACTGAGTACCCTCGTCCCTCTAAACAAGGAGAAAGGTGACCCTCTGGAGTGTGGCTTGTACCGAGCGATAAAGTTATTGGAGCATGGAATGAAGGTATTGGAAAGGGTGTTGAAGAGGAGGTTAAGGAAGAAAGTGAAGATCGACGAAATGCAGTTTGGATTTATGCCAGGAAGAGGAACTACAGACACGCTTTTTATTGTGAGGCAGTTGCAGGAGAAGTACATGCAGAAGAGGAAGAAGTTGTTTCTTGGGTTTGTTGATCTGGAGAAAGCATTCGATCGGGTTCCACGCGAAGTATTGACATGGGCATTGAGGAAGTTAGGAGTGGAGGAATGGTTGATCAGAGTAGTGATGGCAATGTACAAAAGAGCACGCACAGCTGTAAGGATGAAGGACAGGAACAGTGGTGAGTTTGAGGTGAAGGTGGGAGTGCATCAGGGGTCGGTACTAAGTCCACGACTATTTGTAGCTGTGATGGAGGTGCTGGCTCAGAACGTAAAGGAGGGTTTCCATGGGAGTTGTTGTATGCAGATGATCTGGTGTTGATTGCGGAAAGTATGGATGGACTGAAGGAAAAGATGAACAAGTGGAAGGAATGTATGGAGACAAAAGGTCTGAAGGTGAATATCGGAAAGGCGAAGGTGATGGTAAGTGGTAAAGCATGTGGTGAGGTGGAAAGAACTGGGAAGTGGCCCTGTGCTGTGTGCAGGAAGGGTGTCGGAGTGAACTCCATTCAATGTACAATGTGCGCTGAGTGGGTTCATCAAAAATGTAGTGGTCTGAGAGGGTCATTAACCAGTGTGGCAGCTACATTCAAATGTAAGGTGTGCACAGAGGGAGCTACAGATGGAGGAAATGTTGAGTTGGATCTTGGAGACGGCGTGAAGCTGGAAGGTGTGAAAATATTTTACTACCTCGGAGACATGCTGAATGGAGAAGGTGGATCAGACTCGGCAACGGTTGCTCGAGTGAGATGTGCATGGAAGAAGTTTCGGGAACTGAGTTGCGTGCTGATGAGGAGGGGAGTGTCGTTGAAGCTGAAGGGGAAAGGTGTATGCTGCATTGCTGCATGTGTGAGAAGCGTTATGATTTATGGGAGCGAGACATGGGTAATGAACGTAGAGCAGCAACGAAGGCTGGAAAGGGTGGAAATGCGAATGGTTCGGTGGATGTGCGTAGTATCGTTGAGAGAGAGGAAGACAAATGATGAATTGCGAAAGATGATGGGAATAGAGCCTGTGATTGATGCTGTGAAGAGGAACAGGTTGAGATGGTTTGGTCATGTGTTGAGGAAGGATGAAAGTGACTGGTTGAGAAGAGTGATGGAAATGAATGTAGAAGGAAGTACAGGATGGGGAAGACCGAGAAAGACTTGGCTAAAGATGGTGGAAGAAGAAATGTGGGCAAGGGGGTTAACAAGAAGAGATACAGAAAATAGGGCAAAATGGAGAAGATTGTCATGGGGACCGCAAGGCTAACCGCCGCTCTCACAGGGAAAATGGCCTTAAAATGCATGTTGTTGTTGTTGTTGTTGTATATCGTTGTTGGCCCTATCTCCCAATGGTGAAGAATCGTTAAAAAAAATCAAATAATTCTCATATCCGAATCCATATTCAGATGTTCACCAAAATCGAATATATTCTTCCTTGTCTCACACACACAACCGGTCCACCAAGTTTCGTCCAATCCCGTCCACAACTTTTTTGAGATATACTGCTATATTTTGGTTTATCCCTATCACTCAATGGTGAAGAATCACTTTAAAAATTCTACTAGCCAGATCCGAATCTGGATCTTCACCAAAATCGAATAATTTCGTCCTTGTCACAATCGCTTCTTTTCTGCCAAATTTCGTCCGAATCTTCCGCAACTTTTTGAGATATCTTGTTCACAAACAAACTGACAAACAAACAAACAGACAGACAGACAGAGGTGAAAACATATCCTCCAGCCACCTTTGGTGGTGGAGGTAACTATAATTTGTCATCCACAAAATCGACATTGCTCCACTCATTTTTATAATTGATTGGTAAAAACAGGTACATCTATATGTTTTAGTATTGTAGTGTACTTTCCATCATCAACTTTGTTCCATTTATTTGTCCAACCAGTGGCAGTAGTGTAGGCATGATTTTTATCTGGTTGCTAACCAATAATTTTGCCCCACACCTCACTACTGGGCTCGATGACCCGCCCCTCACCCCCCCTTGGAGGACTGGAAGAGGAAAGCTTTATCGAGAGTGTGAGGACACCTTCCTTTCTGGAAGCTCGCTGTTTTATAGCGTTGTGGAATTGACTCACGGATTTGAGTTTCACTGGCGATAAACTAAAGTTCACTGGAGTTCACTGGTGATAAACAGCGTTCGCGGCCCTATCTTCAGCAGCGGTTCGCTCTCTTCGCCCACATGCTTCGTACCACGTGTCACGTTCGCGGCCCTATCTTTAGTGGGTCTTTGCTCCTTTTACCCGCGGGACTACTATAATCGAACCCCTTTCTGTGAGCAGCTTATTTTCACGGACACTGGTCATTTATGATGGCGGAGTGGATCACAGGAGGCCTACTTTGTAGTCATGGCCCTGGATTGGCCTACTGGTCGTTTCTTGCTTATTTTTGAACTTGTGACAGTATTCCCATGTAGTTCAGCTTAACAGCTTATGGGACACACCGCATCTACCTTTAGCTGTGAGTATAAGTCGATAACTTGATTTTCAATCGTATGACTGGACAAACTGTCTGACAACTTCACCACCTCCGTCAACATCATCTGAAGTTTCACAGGACAAACTGCTTTTTGAAAACTCCAAATCACTTGTTTTAATAATAACTTCTGCCTTCTCGTCATGTTGCCATTTAAAAATGCATATGCTTTGTATTCAGACATGTTCTTCTTATTCTTCCGTATGCTAAACATGATGAAAACAGCTTTAAAAAAAATACAAAATGAAAATTTACGATTTTATGTGACCTTGACATGTGACCTTTTGATCTAAAAAAAACCAATTGGTTTCTAGCTTTTGATGGGTGAACCAATTCAGTGACCCAATATTCAAATTCTGAAACATTCAGGTCAATTGAATGAAAATTGACGATTTTATGGGATTCTGACTTTGACCTTTTGACAAAATTATTCATTTGTCTTCTCCATATTGTCACAATAAAACTTGGTTGAAAATTTGATGAGAAAAGCTCACATGATAAAAAAAGTTATGGCCTGGACAGACACAGACACAGACAGACACACACAGACAGACACACACAGACAGACACACACAGACAGACACACACAGACAGACACACACAGACAGACACACACAGACAGACACACACAGACAGACACACACAGACAGACACACACAGACAGACACACACAGACAGACACACACAGACAGACACACACAGACAGACACACACAGACAGACACACACAGACAGACACACACAGACACACACAAAAATTATTGCAAAACCCCGTCTCCCGCTGTGTGGGGCGGGTTTATAAAGTCACACTCCACAAGCGAGAATAAATTTTGGCCAATCAACATCGATCCTACAAACGAGCTGGAACGTAATACATTTGAAACCAATCATTGAAGTCTATGCAGAACATACCCACATACAGTCACGTGAAAAAGTAAGTACACCCCATGTAAAGTTTTGACTTTTTCAACATATTTCAACATATTTCAACATACAGCTATTTGATCTTCATTTCAACAATATTGATGGATAAAGGTGATATAATATAACAAATATCATGAAACATTTACATTTTGTCGTCCATTGTATAATTTAAATAAACATAAATGCAAATTTCGCATGTGGAAAAAGTAAGTACACCCTTGGCTCTAATAGGTGGTATTGCCCCCTTTGGCAGAAACAACCTCAAGTAGGCATTTCTTATAACTGTCTACCAGTCTCTGACATCGACTGGGAGAAATTTTTGCCCACTCCTCCATGCAGAATTCTTTCAGGTGGGCGATGTTTGAGGGGTTTCTTGCATGCACAGCTTGTTTCAACCCCCCCCCCCCCCCCCCACAACATCTCGATGGGATTTAGATCCGGGCTTTGACTTGGCCAATCCAAAACCCTCCATTTCTTTATTTTCAGCCATTCCTTGGTGGATTTATTGGTATGTTTAGGGTCATTGTACGTGACTGTACCACCAAATAGGAACAAACAATACAGATTGTTTAACAATGACCCAGGCCACGATCGTGGTCAACAGCACGCAAACAGTTGTTGCACAAATTTTTCTGGTACACAAAGTCGAGGCTGGTGGAAGAGCTCTAAAGCCTACGTCACACATAGGCGGATTTGTCGGCGACTACTGGCGACTGGAAAAATCGCCACCACCCGCCGACAATCGTAATGAAACCGTAATGGACGGTCTTCTGTAGTCGTGGTTATCCTCCCCAGGTCGGCTGCAGTCGGCAAGAGCCGCAAAGGGGCCAAATATTTTTTTTAATGTTTAAAAACGGCGCGCTCAGTCGTCCTCAAGAAAAATCCGCCATGCTGTCGTGATGGAACCGCCATGCTGTCGTCGGTATCCGTAATAAGACCGTAAAGCGGCCGCAACCCAGTCGCTCATAGTCTTCCGCAATCGCCCCAGCATCGCCCCACCAGCTAGCACGGCAGAGATACGAATGCCATACGGCCTTCCTGCGGCATCTTCCCGACTACGGGCCGACACTGTTGCGGCTGCATATCGACTACAGAAGAACTGCCACGTCTCCCCTGCGGCTATGGGAGACTGACGACGACAGCAGTAGGACTAGTGGCGGCCAAGTTATGGCCATTGGCGACAGAGATACGACTGCCTGGCGACTGCATTACGACATACCACGATTTTCTGGCCAGGTATAAATAGGGGTGGACATTTCAGCTCACTGCAGTATGTTCTATGGTCAAGGTCTACCAAGGGTCTCTCTACCAACATCTATCATGGATGATGAACATAGGATGAAGTCGACGAGCAAAGTACCCTGTCGACGAGCAAAGAGCGTTGTGTGAATCGTCTCCAATCGCCGGTGGTCTTATTGCAGTCTTGCGGACGTCGGAGTAAACCGCCATCCAGGCCCAATGCAGTCGCCGCGATCCGCCATCGGTCGTAATCTAGCCGCCAGACTGTCGCCACGCTGCCGCCGTGCATCCGCAATGCAGTCGTCGTCGATCTTCAACAGTCGCTATCCCACTCGGGGCATCGTCGCAATGCAGTCGCAATGTGGCCGCCTACAGTCGCCATACTGCCGCCTGACCATATTTGACCGCCCGAAATCGCCAGTAGTCGCCGAAAAATCTTGATCGCCGGCAGTCGCCAGTAGTCGCCAAACTATCCGCCTATGTGTGACAGGGGCCTAACAGAAAGGATGAGGACACAATGAAATTAAAGTAAGAAAGTAGATAGTTGAAGACAGAGATCACCGACCTCTCGGCAATGGCGAAGTCATATGCCCATCGACTCAGCTTCATCGCGAGAGATTCCAATAATCTTATAGGCCTTGGTTTCTATTGTGTCAAGCTGAGTAATATGTGAGTCAGAGGAACCACTCCATCAAACTGCAGATGAAAGCCTTGTCGGTGGATAGGAGTTGAGGTGTGCCAAGGGAGGACTTTGTACAACGGAGGATGCCCAGTCAGCTCCTGGCTTTGGAGGCCAACTTTGAAATGTAGCTTGCCCAAGAAAGATCATGGATGAGAGTGAGATTTAAAATCATTCCAAACAGGAAACCTGATGTTATTAGGGACTTGAAGGATATAAACAACAGGCATTAATAACGAATTTAATGTATTCAAGAAGGCGTTGTAAAAGATGGTGCATCAGCGGCAGCAAACTTCCGATTCAATGTTTGTTTTTTGTTTGTTTTTCCCCAAGCGTTTAAAACTTTTATTTCAATTGAATTATACCTTTGAACACTGGAGGACACAAACACCTTGTTTGCACATCCAAAAACATCCAGTGTAGCAGTCATTGGGAAAAATTTTATGCTGTTTCGACCAATCAAATTTGCTAAGGTGGAGAAAAAGCGAGATTCAGACAAAATTGGTGGCGTCTAGCGATGCAATCAAAGATACCTTCATCCAAAATGTCTGTTTGATTCGTGCATCTTTTTCTCAAGAATCGTTCCAAAATCATCAGTTTTTAGAAGGGTTGGCAGTCGGTTCAGCTCTGGACTGTTCCGTTTGACCCATCGGCTTCATATGGTTGTTATCGTGCCTGTTATTTAAAGATAACGGATAAAACCAATATAAATCGTGCTCAGAAATGCAAAGCAAGTGTTGTAAAGACCCTTCCCATGTCCTTTTTCTCAAGACTGCGTCGTTTAAGCTGTTCCATTAACTCCCTAGTTTTGAAAGCGTTTACTGTCGCTTTGCCTTTGAAAATGAAGTTGTTTTTTTTTCTCAGCTGTTATGATAGGGCCTGCAATTTTCCTGATCACCATTTGACTCAAATGCTTGGACGCCATGTTACAACTCTAAATGCATTGAAATTTGTCTCCATGACTCCTGTAAATGTCTATTTTCGGATCCTCGGATAACGAATGCTCTAGTTTGTATTTTAAACAAATGGTTTTTGCATTCAATTTCTTTCTTTTTGGCCTTTTTGTAGGAAAAAATCTCGTGATCATCATTAGTGTCGTGACTTATGAACCTTTTATTCCATAGGGACAACGCTGTGCAGATGTTTGCATGCATTCCTTTATTTTACAGTGTGGGATATCTGTACATTTTATTTTATTTTAAGAAAGTGTTGTTTTATTACCCCCACCCCACCTTTGCTTAGTTTGTGCACCTTCATGCTTTAGTAAGGCAAACAAATGATCTCACGACTGCTTTTTTGAGCCTCATTGGACTTAGTCTGAAAACGGGGGCTTATAGATTTGGTCTCTCCGTCCGTGCGTCTGCATCCATATCTTGGAGATGTATGGACCGATTTTGTTCATAGTTTTGCACACATACAACACATGAAGGTTTACATATGCACAACATTTTGTTTTCGCGAAGCGATCAAAGATGACCGGCTGGCAGCCATTTTAGTTGTAAAAACCCGATGTTGAACAAGTCCTCAACCATTTCTCGGACATAAATTTACAGATGGTGTTCAAACTTGGCAAACAGATAATGAATGATGGCTTACATATGCACGTCATTTATTTTTGAGAACAGATCCAAGATGGCCGACTGGTGGCCAATTTGTTATTTGAATGTGTCCCCAACCATTTATTGAACATGCATGGTCCGATTTTGTTCAAACTTAGCACATGACTGCATTTATGTGCACTTCACTTTATTTTGCAATTGATCAAAGATGGCCGACTGGTAAACTGTCTGCCATTTTAGTTTTAAAAACCCCGATATTGAACACGTCCTCAACCATTTCTCGGACATGCATTTACAGATCTTGTTCAAATTTGGCACACAGAATGAATGAATGGTTACATATGCACGCCATTTTTTTTCGAGATCACATCCAAGATAGCCGACTGGTAGCCATTTTGTTGCTTAAATGTGTCCCCAATCATTTCTCGGACATGCATGGACCGATTTTCTTCAAACTTGGCACAAAGACAATACATGAGTATACATATGCAGAATATATTGTTTCGTCATCCGACGAAAAATGGCCGACCGCCATACAGCAAAGTTACCAAAACCACGGCGGGGGCTTTGACATTTTATGTATTTTTCTTCTTGTTTTTTTGTAGGAATGAGACCGATTCCATCACCACCAGCATGGAAACACTTTTAAATAAGCCTCACTCTTTTTTGTTTTTGTTGTTCAAGAGTGAACACTGCACGTTCCTCACTGATTTAAGTGTTGTGTGAGGAGGAGTTACTGCAAGAATGTGGTTGGTGTGGTAGTTCACGTTGGATAGAGCGGACATTCCTTTGCAACATGTCAAAACTCATTGAATGGCTTTAATGTCGACTGTTCTTCCTTTGGGGTTTGACTGATGAACACCCACATTGAAGATTTATTCATTTTGTGACACGACACCGTTGTATGTTTAAAGCCTGCTGGTTAAACATGTTAGGTTTTTTTTTCAGCCACGAACTGAACTGTATACTTGGCAGAACTGAACTACAGCAGATTGATTAAGCTCTCTATATGTGGTCGTTTCCTCCTCAGATCATCTATGAGTTACCTGCCCACACCAAGCCTCGAGCAGTTGAATTTTCCGAGGACTGCCTCCCCAGCTGGTTCTCAGCCCACTCATGCACAACACTACACAGGTGTGGCCCATGTCACATTAACTTGTATTGCTATCAAAATGTAATGTAGAATTCGGAAATTTTGTATTCAGCTTTCTGTGCATGTAATTATGTTACTCCTGGCCCCCTCCTCTTTGTGATGCTAAAATAAATAATTTAGTCCTTCAACATTTCGGTTCACAGCAGATAAATTGAATTAATTTCCTTTTTTATAGCCTGCAATCAATACTTGGAGAAATATAGCTTTAATCGCATGATAAAAACCACCTTTTAGAGGACATTTTTCCCCGCAAGCGGGGGTTGGCCTTTATCGGGAACTGTGGTTGTTGTTGTTTTTCGGTCCCCTTTTTGAAGCAATGTTTTACGGCCGGATGCCCTTCCTGACGCCAACCCTTTTTGCCACCTTTAACGACAAGCAGGGAATTACCAGTGAACTGGTACTCAATTTGCCGACCTCGGAAGGATGACAGGCTGAGTCAACCCCCCTGGCGTTAATTCAGCGATTGACCGGGATTCGAACCCAGGATCCTAGGATCCTAAGCCGGCACCCTAGCCGCTAGCCCAACACCAGGGACTTTTAATCGCATGATAGGATAAGATAATTTTGGTTTTGTTATCAAATACTAAAGAAAAGTCCAAAGACTTGGGATATTGGGTTTACAAAAACATCTGATTAAAAAATACATAAATATAAATCAATATCAAAATTAAAAACTGAGAACTCTGCTATTCAAAAAGTTTAACATAACTAAATTAATAGTTGATTGAAAAATCATGAAAATTAAAAAAATAGAAAATCGAAATTAGCACATCACCAATGAAATGTGAATCGGAAAAAGGTAAAAAAAAAAAAAAATAACACCTTTAGAGGCCATTTTTCCCCGCAAAGCGGGGGTTGGCCTTTTTCGGGGACCGTGGTTGTTGTTTTTTGGTCCCCTTTTTGAAGCAATGTTTTACGGCCGGATGCCCTTCCTGCCGCCAACCCTTTTTGTCGCAATCGGAAAATGGTAGAGAACTCATAATTAAAAGTGAAAAAGTCATAAACAGACAATATACAAGCAACGTATAAAATTAAAAATCAGAGTAAAATGATCGAAACAAAGGAAATGTTAAATGATTTGAATATTAATATTCAACAAATGTGAGAAAAACTGGGTCAGGAGGATTGCTGGAGTGAAGTGAGTGAATTGAAGGAAGAGATTGGTGTGCAGATGGTATTTGGAGCTCAGATGGCAGAGCACTGGTACGGTTTTCCAGAGGACCTGGTTTCGATTCCTGGTCTGGGCATGTAATTTTCCCACATATATCAATGTAATTATTTAATCCTGTTCATTAATCTAATTACATCTACATTCCATTTGTCCATTTTTTTTTTTTGTATACTGAATCGAGGCTCGTGAAAGAGCTAACATTTATTTCACAAACAAATCAACCAGACAAACAAAATATACAAAAAGAGGGAGCGGAAGACAAGATGGGGAGAGAAGGGGAAGCACACAACCACAACATTTGAGAGCAGGGAGAAGTGTGGGAGGGAGAGGGCTTGGGGGCAGGAGGCGTGGGAAGGGGAGGGGGGGGGGGGAGGGGGAGAGGTATAAAACACAAGGGGACCGAAATTAGCGGGGGTAGAAAAGATCAAGGTTTTGGATGGGGGAGGATAAGAGATAGTGGTGAGCGTTGTTGTTAGCGTTAGGGGAAAAGGTTGGAAATGAGTACAGACTTGACAAAGTGTGACTAGTTTAATGCGCCGATCAACAATGGGAGCAATAGTAAAAGCATGTTACAAATATTTTGGACAGGTAACCCTGGGAGGAGAAGGAGAAGGGAAGAAAGTCGATCAAGAATTTAAAAAAATTAACCTGCTGCAGATTGGAGGCAAAAATCAAAATCGTTTTCTGCTTTCCGTAATGAAGTGAAATGTGCACTCGTGAATTTGGTTCTTATGACGTGACGGTGGTGAGTCAAATCGCACCGATACGTGCTTTCCAGCTCCATTTATTCAGGCAGCCAAACAATGAATCCGCATTGAGAAAATGGCTGTTATTCACGGCCCTGCGAAAACAAAGCACCGCGATTAATATATTCCAGTGCCTTTGTTTTCCTGTAGCTTTATGCGACTTTTTTTTTACAAGTCATGAATTATTATCTTGCAATGTTTTTCTAGGGAGTATCGTGTACATTTTAATTACATATTCGAACAAGAACAGCATCTCGGTGGACCGCATACCTCCACCAAGCTGAACAGTTTATATTTTGTATCCCACTGATAGGCCGGATCTGGAGTCGGACCTGAACCAAAATCTAATCGGCTTGTTCTTGTTACTTAACCAACTCAGTCACCAAGTTTTGTCACAACCTGTCCACAACGTTTTGAGATGCTCACAAACAGACAAACAGGGGTGAAAACATACCCTCTGTCCACCTACAGTGGTGGAGGTAAAAATGTGAAAGCCCCCTCCAATAACTTCCAGATATACATCAAACCCTTTTTACCCTATTCCCTGTGCTCTGAACTTCCTTTTCTTAATTTCCTTTTTCAATTTATGCTCCTCTCTCACACCACTTCCTTTCCTTACCTTACCTTTCCTTGCCCATGCAATACGTAAACGTCCACAAGATTTAGACAAATGTGAACGGGACAAATTAATTTTGAATTTGCAGCACATTTTTGAAATCGTCTTGGTATTCTCATCTGAGTACATTGTTCATCGCCCTTGCATCCCAGATTTGAATTCCACATACTCTTTATTTCTCCATTGTCTAGTAATGTCCTTGTAATTCATTTTAGAAACTACAGTGATATTTCTAATGGCCTTGTCCTATAATGTAAAGCATGTACAAGTTCCTCATTTGGCCTTGGATCACTTAAAAAGTAGGTAAGGATTTTTTTAACCTTTAAAACCACTTCGCATTACATATTGTTTGTGTTCTCCTTTCTACTGTTTTGTAATGGATGTCTTGAAAGATTACAAATTGTTATTTGTGTGATGCAGTTTATGGCTACCTCCCTGGCCAGAGGCCACCATCTCCCCTCGTTCAACCATTGAGAACCGTTCCACCTCTCCCACCCAGCCTTCCTCTTGGCCTGACTCCTGGGCCTCCACCTCCCACAGCCCCTTCCACAACAAAGTCTCCTCCAAATGCACTCACCATTGTCCCCAGCATGCCAGGTTTGCTCTCCTGCAATTTAAAATTTAAAACGATGTTGTGCCTTTTTTTTTTTGGGGAATAATCTGCAAGGATTCCAGTGGGATAGTGTGCCATTCTTTGGTGCGTGCTGTTGATCTAGTTGGTTCTTTCCTCATTGTATGACCTGCAGTGTCTGCAAATACCTTGCCAAAACCAGTGCCTCTTGGAAAGATGCCAGGTTTGTGAGAGGGGTTTCTGACGCGAAACGTTATTAACTTCAACGCGTGCTGTGATACAACTCTACCAGTGTTGTTTTGATTTATTAACGAAAGAAATTGGCCTTGGTGCAGTCTTTGACTCACAAACAGTTTGCAAACTTTGGGTGCTCCTGTTTATATTGGCGTGTTATGTCAGGGCAACAGAATGGATTAAAAATAACCATTTTGTTGTGGAAAAAGTCAGTGCGCTCCAGAGACCTTGAGGCGGCTTTAAAATATTTTTTGTTTTCGTGAAAACAAGACCAGCAAAGAATAGTTCTTGAATTATCTTGGAAGAAACTTGGAAGAAGAACCAACGATGTTTAGTGGGGGAGGAAGGAGGAAATGGTGTCTTGGAGAGAAATCTGCTGTAGATTGAGAATGTAATGTGAGAGAATCTTGCAACATTTTTGAAGCGCTGTCCCTTTTGCCCTCCCATGACGATGGAACATTATGCTGGAGTGTTCAAGGATGGTAGCAATTAGGCCAAGTACAACAACAACTGGTGAGTTATTTTAGTCATCTAATATTCAACTTCAAATTGGTATGATCCATTCCATGAAGTTGGAAATAAAATCAATAAATCGGTTGCATTTGACAAGTTGATGACTGGTAGTGGTGTAGTTGTTGTGGTGAAGGGCAGAATTAGAGTGATTGCTGATATGCTCATCTTCCTTCCAAGCACCTAAAATTAATTAAAGTCTTAAGAGAAAAATGAAGTCTCAGTATGGCATGCTATTTAAAATTGGTCATCCACGACGGCAATTTCTTCATATATCTAACCAGTGTGCCAAACACCTGAGTACTTCTTGAGTATGTAATCACCACGTGTTACTGTGTCGTCATTTTTAGGGATTTCTCCAAGCGGGCATCCAGGCATGTTCATGTTGCAGTTAAGCCTTCCAGGTGGATCACATCCGACTAGGCCACCCTCTCCTCCACGTCGATGCCAGCGACGTGGTTACAGCTTGGAGCAGAGGCCTCCACGTGTTTGTGAGCTTCCACGCTCAGAGAGCTTGAATCAGGTGGGGTTTTCATCAACCAACTTGGTGAAGGTGCTGTAGGTATGCCTTTGGTATGTCAGTTAATTGCTTATAGTCTTCCAGCTTTTGAAATTGTTGATGGCGCAATTTCAAATAAAGGGGAATTGGATTGAATTTGAGCATGTGAAAGTCCCACTTTAGAGGGGTCAATATATGAAAAAAACTCACCTAACCCCCAAAAATTTGATACAAAAGGTTTTTCAATGGATTCTGGTACCATTGGGCATGCTAAATAACACACTAAAAATCTAGTAACATCTCACTTCCGGAAAGGGGTCATTTTCAAGATGGCGTCCAAGATGGCCACCGGGAGCTTAAAATGGCCATATCTCAATTATTATTCAACCTAGAAAGGTGGTTTTGGTGTCTAACCCTAGGTTTTAGGGCCCAAGGAATCCAATTGAACCAATAAAATTACCATCAGTTAATTATTTATTGACAAGTCCAAGATGGCATCCCAAGGTGACATCCTGATCCAATAAAATGGCTCTGTCGAATAGTAGTCAACCTAGAGAGATTTTTTCAGTGTGTATACCTAGGTTTAAGGCACCCAGGAAATCATCAAAATTACTTAAATAAGCACAAAGTAATCAGGTAATCCAGTAAGCCAGGTTTACCAGCCCATTAGGCATTTGTTGTCTTATACAGTTAGTCGCTATTCATCGTCATCCTCCGACTCCTCTGGAAGAAACTTATGTGGATTGTCACAAACTTCAAGTTGGCACGGTCCACAGGCAGTAGTACATAGTAGTCCATATCGTCTACAAGAGCAGTGGAGTGTCTTGCAGGCAGTGGAGCAGTTACAATGAATGACCTTCAAGAGACTGTCTGGAGCAGTGTTCATTCTTGACATAAGTGGGACAAACTGATTACCCCTGCAGGCTCCACCCCCATTTCATGGCATCCATACCCTCTTCTTTTCCCATCCACACCATGATCTGGTAGTACGCTCTACGACAGTGAAGTTTGGTAGCAGATTCAGTTGGGGGGCAGACGTTCGGGGGTTACAAAAGACGAAGCAGAAACAACCTTCTTGCTGAAGGTGTTACATCGCATTGTTGCAAGGGAATCTTTGCACTTGCCACCAAAGAGGATAGCCATTACTCGGCATCCAAGGTCATCGATCACCTCTGTGGTCTGGTTTGGGATGGTGAATGTGTTGGCACAAGACCGAAGGACAGGGTCTCCTTTTACAAGCTTCTGGAAAGCAGTCTTTTTGCCAACACCAAAAATCCGAGAAGTCGTGTCACAACCAGTCATGGCATGGATGAATATCAACTGAGAACACATGTCATGTCCGAGGATTTCTTTTAGACGGTTGATAGACTTAAAATAGTCTGTCCCTTGCCATAACCTCTCAAGCTTTGTACAAACCTTTGTCTGTAATGATCACTGAATACTGTGGACTGGAGTCACAGGTGGCAGTGGTGTAGACACATTACGCTCTTATCTCCAATCTGAAACACACACTTGGTTCATTAGCTGGTGAGTCGGAGGATGACGATGAATAGCGACTCACTGTATAAGACAACAAATGCCTAATGGGCTGGTAAACCTGGCTTACTGGATTACCTGATTACTTTGTGCTTATTTAAGTAATTTTCATGATTTCCTGGGTGCCTTAAACCTAGGTATACACACTGAAAAAATCTCTCTAGGTTGACTACTATTCGACAGAGCCATTTTAGTGGATCAGGATGTCACCTTGGGATGCCATCTTGGACTTGTCAATAAATAATTAACTGATGGTAATTTTATTGATTGAATTGGATTCCCTGGGCCCTAAAACCTAGGGTTAGACACCAAAACCACCTTATTAGCTTGAATAATAATTGAGATATGGCCATTTTAAGCTCCCGGCAGCCATCTTGGACGCCATCTTGAAAATGACCCCTTTCCGGAAGTCAGATGTTACTAGATTTTTAGTATGTTATTTAGCATGCCCAATGGTACCAGAATCCATTGAAAAACCTTTTGTATCAAGTTTTTTGGGGGTTCAACCATATATTGACCCCTCTACTTTTGCTTTTTTGATGGCTAGAGCATGAGTCTACAACAACAACAGCGAGCGCATAATAGATTTATTACCTCCGCCACCAAAAGTGGATGGAGATTGTTTTCACCCGTCTGTCTGTTTGTTTGTTTGTGAACAAGATATCTCAAAAAGTTGTGGACGGATTTGGACGAAATTTGGCAGAGATGTCGTGTATGTGACAAGGACAAGATTATTAGATTTTGGTAAAGATCCGGATTCGGATCCGGCTAGTAAAAAAATTTAGGTGATTCTTCACCATTGGGAGATCGGGCCATAAACGACATATTGCAGGATATCTCAAAAGGTTGTGGATAGATTTGGACGAAACTTTGTGGACCGGTTGTGTGTGTGACGAGGACTAATCGATTCAATTTTGGAGAAGATCTGAATATGGATTCGGATACAAGAATTATTCAATTTTTAAGCGATTCTTCACCATTGGGAGATTGGGCGAAAAGCGACATACAACATGATATTTAAAAACAGTTATGGATGAGTTGTGACAAAACTCGGTGGATGAGTTTGGTAGGTGACAAGAACAAGCCCATTGGATTTTGGTTCAGGTCCGAATCCAGATCTGGCCTATTATTGGAATACAAAAGAAACTTCAGCCTGGCGGAGGTATGCGCTCTACCGAGTGCCGTTTTCGTTGATGTTTGAAATCTCCACTTGCATGCCATATTAGTATTTCCAACTTGCTCCTATGCATTCCATATTACATGCCATCTTTCTCCCAACTTGTCCTTTCCTCCCCTCATGCAGTGCAGTCCTCGTTTGGTCAGCCCGCTGGTATCCCCCTCTCAGTCACCATCTTCTACGCCCCACCTAAACTCTCACCCCGGTGTTCTGTCATTTCCTCTAGCACCTACGGCCATCCCGCGACCTCCCACAAGCTCACAAGGTTAGAGCTGTGCAAACACTCCTATGATGTCCTGAAAATTATGCTTGCTTGCTTTCTCTGCACATTGTCCAAGACTATGGCTCTCAGGGTCACTGACATCCCTTATTAGTCTGCTGAAGCCACTTGCTTTACCTTTTGTCATCACAGACTGCTTGCCTCTTGGGTTTTTGTTTGTTTTTTGTTTGTTGGCACACATACATGGAGAGCTAAATTGAATGTTATTTCTGTTCGAGCAATTTCAAATCCCAAGAGAGGTGGGTGTGGTTGGTTTCCCCACTATGTTTCAGTGGTTAAGTGTTCAGTCGCCACTTCTGTTACAATGAACAAGGATGTTTTTGTTTAATCTCTCGTCTTGCTTCTGCGATCTTCAATTCAAGAAGCGCAACAAAATGCATCGACTCACTGGATCATTTCAACTTAAAAAAATTTTTTTGCCCCGTCTTCCCAAATTCCATCCACGATTTCACCTTCAGTCCTTTTTACCTGAAGTTTCTCAACGTTTGAATTACCCTCCATACTCATGACTGCACCTCAATCCATTCTTTTAAAACCTTTGTTCCTTGTTTTGTCCCCCGTCGCACCGCAGAGCGAAAGGGGGACTATGGTTTTCCCCTCCATCCGTGTGTGCGTGCAGACGTGCGTGCGTGCGTAAGTGAAGGACCGAATTCTAATTTGGTGGGTGGGTGCAACTAGGCATATGGAAGACCACTATTGAAAAATTAGGTCGCCACGTCAACATCCAAGATGGCCGCCGCCATGTATGTCTGACGCCATGTATGTCTGAACCTTGTGAGCGGAATATCTTGAAAAATAAGCGAAGTACCAACGTCCAATCTGATGTGTGGGTGTATCTAGGCATAAGGAAGAACGCTATTGAAAATTGGGTCGCCACGTCAAAATCCAAGATGGCCGCCGCCATGTATGTCTGAACCTTGTGAGCGGAATATCTTGAAAAATAAGCGAAGTACCAACTTCTAGTCTGGTGTGTGGGTGTATCTTGGCATAAGGAAGAACGCTGTTGAAAATTGGGTCGCCACGTCAAAATCCAAGATGGCTGCCACCATATACAGGGTGAGTCAAAAGTAGCGCCCGATTTCTGTTTTTTCGGCTGTCAGATTCTTTCTGGGATGTCATGTTGTGAATAATTGTCTTGCAGATTATTAATTTTCTTAGTTTATTTATTTTTGTTTTGTTTTGCAGGTTATTGCTGGGAGTTTGGAAAGTTACTGAAGTTGCACCAAATTGAACCATGAATTACCTTTCAATGAATCAACGCATTGTGGCCGTGAAACATTACTACAAATGTAATGAACAACCAACGATGGCGGCATGCCATTTGGCACAGGAATTCGATATTCACCCACCCCAGGGAAGAAACATATGATTGATTGCCGAGAAATTTGAAGCAACAGGGTCGGTAGCCACTGCAAAGAAGTCCGGTCGTCCGAAAATGCCAACGAATGTAGCTAAGGGTTTCCCCCGTAATAATTTTCCCCTGAATAAATGCTTAGATAAACATGTCATTCATTTATTTCTACCTTCTTGTACACTGTTAATACAAATGGCAAACAAACAATCAACTGACATATCTGACTGACAATCAACAATCAACTGAATATATATATATATATATATATATATACACATACATACATACATACATCTATCTATCTATCTATCTATCTATCTATCTATCTATCTATCTATCTATCTATCTATCTATCTATATATATATATATATATATATATATATATATGTAGCGGTTACCGCTGGATGCACACAATCGCCTTGCACCGGCCAGAACACGGCCAGACGCGCCTCTCCCGGGCATGCCCGGACTCACTGTTACCGGGCACGCCCGGACGCTCTGGGCGAGCCCGCTATCGCCTTTCCAGGGCTCGCCCAGAGCGTCCGGGCACGCCCGCTATCGCCTTTCCAGGGATCGCCCAGAGCGTCCGGGCATGCCCGCTATCGCCTTTCCAGGGCTCGTCCAGAGCGCCCGGGCACGCCCAGCCTCGACTTGCCAGGCCGCAGCCAAACACGCCCGGGCAGGTCCAGACTCGCCTTTCCAAGGCTCGCCCTTGACACCCGGGCATGCCCGGTATAGCTTTTGCCGGGCAAACTTCCCGACATAAATGTGTATATATATTGCTGCCCGATAAACGGGCTTTTGTCAGAATACCTGAGCTGTTTTGTTTCAATAAAGCAACTCGGACGAATTCCGTCTTTGGTCGCGTCATTTCTTTCGACTCGCGTTGGAGCGCAGCGCCTTCACTGGTGACCTACCGACATGGACACGGCAGTGACTCTTAAACTGCCTACCTTCTGGGAGGCTCACGCGGCTGTTTGGTTCGCCCAGGCGGACTCCCAGTTCGCCCTGCGAGGCATCACCGCGGACGACACCCGCTTCCACCACGTCGTGGCAGCGCTCGGTTCCGCCACCGCGGCCCGCGCCCTGAGCCTCCTCGAGCACCCGCCGGCTGCCGACAAGTATGACGCGCTGAAGACGCTCCTCCTCGACGCTTTCGCCCTCTCACCGGCGGCACGCGCACGGCGCCTGCTCGACCTGCCCGAGCTCGGCGACACGCGCCCGTCCGAGCGCATGGACTATATGCTCTCGTTGCTCGGTGAGCACTCTCCGGATTTTCTGTTCCGCGAGTTGTTCCTTCGCCAGCTGCCTCACCCGGTACGCCTCGCCCTGGCTGGCACGTCGATCACCGATCCCCGCGCCCTCGCCAGGGAAGCCGATAAGATCTCCTCGGCGGGCCAACACATCGGCGCGGCTACCTGGAGCCTGCCGCCGTCCGAGGCGACGCCCGAGCGCCCTGCGCGGTTGGAGGCCGAACTGCCGGTGAAACTGTCGGCCGCCACGCCGCACCGACCACTTCCGACACGACGGCCGGGGCCTCCACCTGACCAGGCGTGGTGTTATTACCACGCCAGGTTCGGACACAAGGCTTGGACGTGCCGACCCCCGTGCACTTTCGGCAAGTCGGGAAACGGCCGGGCCGGCGTTCATTCCCAGCCATGAGCGCCGGCCACTCGGGCAACTTGCTTTTTATTCGGGACAAAGCGTCCGGGCGGCGTTTCCTTTGTGACACCGGTGCCCAACTGAGCGTCATACCCGCCTCCGAGCAGGACAGGCGGGACGCCGTTTGCGGCCCCTCTTTGGTCGCTGCTAATGGCTCGGCCATACGCACTTTCGGCCCGCGCAACGTCACCCTCTGCTTCGGCAGCCAGCGCTTTCAGTGGACCTTTGTGACCGCCTGCGTCCCCATGGCTTTGCTGGGCGCCGACTTCCTCTGCGCGCACGGGCTGCTGGTCGATGTCAAACGTCGTCGCCTTGTCAACGCCGAGACCTTCAGCTCCCTGGCGTGCACGATGAGCAGCTCCGCGCCGACCGAACTGGCATGCGCCCTCCCGACGGCGAACGAGTTCGCTCGCCTGCTCGCGGAATTCCCGGCCCTCATTCGGCCGACGTTTTCGGCCGTCGCAGTGCGGCATCGGATCGAGCACCACATACCCACTACGGGCCCGCCGGTCTACGCCAGGGCCCGCCGCCTCGACCCGGCCAAGCTCGCCGTGGCAAAGGCCGAGTTCGACGCGTTGGAGCACTTCGGCATCGTGCGGTGCTCCAATAGCGCGTGGGCCTCACCACTGCACATCGTGCCAAAGCCGGGGGGCGGATGGCGCCCGTGTGGCGACTACCGCCGCCTCAACGACGCTACCACCCCCGACAGGTACCCGATCCCGCACATCCAGGACTTTTCCGCCCGTTTGGCGGGACGGGTCATATTTTCCAAAATTGACCTGATACGGGGATACCACCAGGTACCTGTCCGGGCGGCCGACGTCCCGAAGACGGCCGTCATCACGCCGTTCGGCCTGTTCGAATTTTTGAGGATGCCGTTTGGCCTCAAGAACGCGGCCCAGGCATTCCAGCGCTTAATGGACGGAGTGCTGCGCGACCTGCCATTTCTTTTCGTCTATCTGGACGACATCCTCGTCGCCAGCACGTCCCGCGCCGAGCACCTCCTCCACCTCCAAACACTGTTCGGTCGCCTCAGCGAGCATGGCTTAATTGTCAACCCGGCCAAATGCCACTTCGGCACGACGACCGTTGACTTTTTGGGCCACCGCATCACCAAGACCGGGGCCGTGCCGCTGCCGACCAAGGTCGAGGCCATCACCACGTTCCCGCGTCCCCGTTCCATCAAGGCCCTACAAGAGTTCCTCGGCATGGTGGATTTTTATCACCGATTCGTGCCCCGCGCTGCTCAGCTCATGCGGCCCCTTTACGAGGCCCTCCGGGGCAAGCCGGCCAAGCATGACATCGTTTGGTCCGCGGTCACGGACGCGGCCTTCGCGAGCGCAAAACGGGCCCTCGCCGACGCAACGCTGCTGGCTCACCCGGTGCTCAACGCGCCCATCGCCCTCACTACGGACGCCTCCAACTACGTGGTGGGCGCCGTCCATGAACAATGGGTGGACGGGGTTTGGCAGCCACTCGCTTTTTTCAGCCGGCAGCTCCGGCCGAACGAGTTAAAATACAGCACGTTCGACCGCGAGCTGCTCGGTCTATTCCTGGCCGTTCGCCATTTCCGACACCTCCTGGAGGGCCGCCCGTTTACGGCTTTCGTCGACCACAAGCCGTTGGTCTACGCAATGGGCAAAGTCACGGAGCCGTGGTCGGCCCGCCAGCAGCGCCACCTCTCCGCCGTGTCGGAATTCACCACGGACATCCGGCACGTCGCCGGCAAAGACAACGCTGTGGTCGACTGTCTTTATCGGGCCAGCGCGAACGCGGTCCACCTCGGCGTGGACTTCGCGCTCATGGCGGCCGACCAGACCACCGACACCTCGGTGCAGGCCCTCCGGGCGGCGGACACGGGCCTCCGCCTGGCCGACATCCCCTTCGCGGGCACCGTCCTGCTCTGCGACGTCTCCCAGGGCCAGCCTCGCCTCATCGTGCCCGTTTCCTGGCAGCGCCGCATCTTTGCCTCCATCCACGGCCTTTCTCACTCGGGCCGGAAAGCTTCTCAGAAGCTGGTGTCGGCGCGTTTCGTCTGGCACGGCCCTTGACGGAACGTCCGCGACTGGGCCAACGCCTGCACGGCCTGCCAGCGGGCCAAGGTCCACCGCCACACCCAGGCCCCGCTGGCACCTTTCACCGTGCCTGCACGGCGTTTCGACCACGTCCACGTGGACCTGGTGGGTCCCCTGCCCCCATCGCGGGGGTTCACCCACCTGCTCACCATGGTGGACAGGACCACCAGGTGGCCGGAGGCCGTGCCCCTCACCTCCACCACCACCGCCGACGTGGTGCAGGCGTTCATCGCCACCCGGGTCGCGCGCTTCGGCGCACCGGCGGACATCTCGTCCGACCGCGGCCCACAGTTCATGTCCGAACTTTGGGGCGCGGTCGCCCGCTCGTTGGGGGTCACGCTGCACCGCACCACGGCCTACCACCCCCAAGCCAACGGGTTGTGCGAGCGGTTTCACCGCTCCATGAAGGCCGCACTCATGGCCGGCCTTCAGGACGACGGTTGGACCGACCGGCTGCCGTGGGTCCTTTTGGGCCTCCGCACGGCCCCCAAGGAGGACCTCCGGGCGTCCGCCGCCGAGCTCGTCTACGGCCAGCCGCTCCGCGTCCCGGGCGAGTTCGTGCCCGACGCTACCAGTCCCTGGTCTGCCGCACACCAGCGCTCGGACCTCCAGGAGGCCGCCCGCCGATTTGCCAACGTCCCGCCACGGTGGCCCCCAATCCTACGTCCCCCCGGCGCTTCGCACAGCGGAGTACGTCTTTGTGCGTCATGACACGCACCGGGGGCCACTCCGGCCGCCGTACGACGGGCCCTTCCGGGTCCTGCGACGGGGCGACAAGTCCTTTGTCGTCGACGTTGGCGGCCGGTCGGACCGGATCTCTGTGGACCGCCTCAAACCGGCGCACATGGACGTCGACCGACCACCACGGTTGGCCCTTCCTCCGCGGCGAGGCCGCCCCCCGTCCACAGTTCCCCCCGCTCGACCACCCACCACCACGTCGGACCCCTCCCCACGACCCTCCAGGGGTCGCTTCGGCCGGGTCATCCGGACCCCCCTTAAATTGACCCTGCCGGTGCAGGTTGATTCTGGAGGGGTGTGTGTAGCGGTTACCGCTGGATGCACACAATCGCCTTGCACCGGCCAGAACACGGCCAGACGCGCCTCTTCCGGGCATGCCCGGACTCACTGTGCCCGGGCACGCCCGAACCTCCCGGGCGGCACGCCCGGTCTCGTCTTTCCCGGGCATGCCCGCTCTCGCCTTTCCAGGGCTCGCCCAGAGCGTCCGGGCATGCCCGCTATCGCCTTTCCAGGGCTCGCCCAGAGCGTCCGGGCATGCCCGCTATCGCCTTTCCAGGGCTCGCCCAGAGCGTCCGGGCATGCCCGCTATCGCCTTTCCAGGGCTCGCCCAGAGCGTCCGGGCATGCCCGCTCTCGCCTTTCCAGTGCTCGTCCAGAGCGCCCGGGCACGCCCAGCCTCGACTTGCCAGGCCGCAGCCAAACACGCCCGGGCAGGTCCAGACTCGCCTTTCCAAGGCTCGCCCTTGACACCCGGGCATGCCCGGTATAGCTTTTGCCGGGCAAACTTCCCGACATAAATGTGTATATATATTGCTGCCCGATAAACGGGCTTTTGTCAGAATACCTGAGCTGTTTTGTTTCAATAAAGCAACTCGGACGAATTCCGTCTTTGGTCGCGTCAATTCTTTCGACTCGCGTTGGAGCGCAGCTCCTTCATATATATATATATATATATATATATATATATATATATATATATATATATATATTGAAACAGAAATCGGGCGCTACTTTTGATTCACCCTGTATATGTCTGAAACTTGTGAGCGAAATATGTTGAAAAATAAACGAACGACTAACTTCTCATCTGGTGTGTGGGTGTATCTACGCATAAGGGAGAACACGATTGAAAATTTGGTCGCCACGTCAAAATCCAAGATGGCCACCACCATATATATGTCTGAACCTTGTGAGCGAAATATCTTGAAAAATAAACGAACTACTAACTTCTAATCTGGTGTGTGGGTGTATCTACGCATAAGGGAGAACGCTATTGAAAATTGGGTCGCCACGTCAAAATCCAAGATGGCCGCCGCCATGTATGGCTGAACCTTGTGAGCGGAATATCTTGAAAAATAAGCGAAGTACCAACTTCTAATCTGGTGTGTAGGTGTATTTAGGCATGAGGAAGAACGCTATTGAAAATTGCGTCGCCACGTCAAAATCCAAGATGGCCACCACCATATATATGTCTGAACCTTGTGAGCGAAACATCTTGAAAAATAAACGAACTACTAACTTCTAATCTGGTGTGTGGGTGTATCTACGCATAAGGGAGAACGCTATTGAAAATTAGGTCACCACGTCAAAATCCAAGATGGCCGCCTTGCGTCTTCCACTTTGTCAACTCATCACTTCAAGGACGGGGTACCTAGGTGTAACGCTTGTTCTCCTTGAATCCCAAATTTGCCAATAATTCTACCCACCTTATATTCCATTCATTTCCTTGTTACATGTCTGTGTCTTCTGTCTCTGTGCATGTAAATTTATTTATTTTCATGCTTTACTTGCTGTCTCCACGACCCTCAAACAAAAAAGGTACACGTCCTCAGAAATGTCAATCCTCTCACAATGGCTCAACTGTTGAGCTGTTTTATTTTTGACAGTTTTCTCTGTGTTATTCACACAAGCTACATTGCTTTTCTCACCTATTGTCTCTCTGTAGCAGACAGGCCTTTTCCTCTGATAGGTGCTTCACTGCAGTATGTCCCCAGTCCCAGCGGTCCCAACAGCACTGTCACACTACAGCAGGTGAGGTTTACCTCCCTTTCCATACCGGTATATGTAATAATAATTATATCCCAAACTGAAATTGCTCTCTGATCGAGGGAGCATTGCAGACAACCTTAATTGGGCATGCGAGTTTGTCTTGATAAGCCCAATTAAGGGCAAAATGTGTGTCCAGTTGGTGGGTGCCTTTACAAGCTGAGGTGTGATTTGATGAAGAGCAGAAAATTCTCATTAAAACCTTTGCAGAATCAGTGGTTCAAAATGTGCTGTTGATAGCATGTTGTTTGCATGTACTGTTGATGGTATGTTGTTTACATGTGCCTTTCTGGCTGTACCAATAAAACCATGGCCCGTGCTGTTTTGCATGCTCTATAGCCACTTCTCAAGTTTATAATATATCATATTCACTGCCTGCTATTGTTTTTATCAAAATTGTCTTATAATAAGTTGTCGATGCACATATGAAATCAACCATTTTCATGCGTTTTTGCCCATTTGACTGTGATATTGTGTGACTCAAATATTATGGTTGAAAAGCTTGTGTGTATATTCCAGAGCATATCTCTTGTCATCCTTAATTCTGGCCCATGATCTTTGTACCCCATTAACCTCGATAGTTTCAGTGTTTCCTTGACTGTCAAGTGACCTAGTCCGAGATCAAATCCCAACGCAGCTATAAGCTATCACACTAGTGTTTCACATGCAAGGTGATACATCATCAATGTGCGCATCCATCAATAGGATGTTGAGTCTGAGGACCCGTCTGCCAGCTTTGGAGACATTGGTGGACATTCAATAGCCAACGGTGCCTTTCACGACGAGTAGGCAAGTTATCGCTAGCACCCTGAACAGATTTTAAAGTTTTTTTTCAAAGCTAAAATGATAATTGGTATGTTTGTACTCATGCCAATTATTATTTTGGGGGTGAAAGGGGGTTGCCCCCTAAAATAGTTTTTTGTTTGTTTGTTTGTTTTGTTTTAAGCCTTGTGATTACTTTAGTATGATTATACATGCTGCCCTGTCTGCTAGCAACCATTGAAATTGGTTTTAATTACCGCGATGCTGTTTAAAATACCTTTAGTCAGTGTCGTATACTGCTTCATTCTACCAGGTGAGCACCCTGGGTGGTGGGGCAGCTTCGCACCGAATTTCAAAGGGATGGGGACATGCCGGATAAAAGCACCAAAATTTTATCAGGCAATCTTCAGGGTGCCAGCTATGATTCTATAACCGGCGCCAAGCGATACGACCACTCTTATTTGAATTTTTTTTTTTTTTGTGAAAATTTGTTTTGAAAATTTTGGGAAAATTTTTTTTTGGGGGTTTTTGGAAAAGAAATGTTTTTATTGCAGAAATGAGAATCTTTTCCGAACATTTTGGTGTAATTGTTTTTAAAATCGAACATCTAGAAGTATTTTAAAACAATATTTGAAAATTAGGTGTCTCGGGTGCATATTCCTCAGCATCTAAGCTTCAAATCTAGAACCGGCACCAAACGATCCGAACAGCAAGATGCATGCACAATAGACATTTATATATTTTTAGCCGCGTCGCAGACGCTGCTAATAGAGTGCCCTCTGCTGTTGTTGTTGTTCTTCTTGTCCTTCTTCTTCTTCTTCTTCTTGTTCTTGCAGAGAAGACAAAACCTCAAAGCTCCACCCATTCTGGGAACCATAGCTCCACCCATTTTGGGAGAGGCTTCATATAAACAAATATCCACCATTTTATTAACTCGCATAGCTTTGAGGCCTGTTTTGTAGGCCTGTGGTGCCTTCCTCTCTCACACAGTTTTATTTCAAATCAAATTCGATATATCATTTCATTTTTCACAGTCGCTAACATAGTTTTAGACTCGGTTGAAAAAAAACGGGAAGAAAATCCGATGAAAGTTGCCCTTTATAGAACGAAATGAATTCTCAAAGGCCTGTAACTTCAAGTCCATTGAGATATATTTTTTTACAATCACGGCATGGTCAGTCATACACCGCCCGAAATAACAGACGGGAAAATGCCGGGATATATTAAAAATTCGTCCATTTGATGACAATCGTCACGATGAAATATTTAATTTATACGTCGTCATAATAATGTGGAGAGAGGAGCATAGCTTCGTTCACGTGTCGCCACACACGGGAAATTGCCGAGATTTTTTTTTTTTTAAATCGCGGCATGGTCAGTCATACACCGCCTGAAATAACAGACGGGAAAATGCCAAGATATATTAAAAATTCGTCGCCACACATGGGAAATTGCCGAGATATATTTTCACTTTGCACAAAAATAACATCAAGTAATCGAATCAATACGAATGTCCTGTGCCTATAACATCGACGTTATAGGCACAGCTGCATCTAGGCATTGTGTAACATCGACGCGGCTTTTGTTTTAATTAAAACTTTTTGTACTTGTTATTTAATTACATGCATATTATATTAAATCTGCTATATGTTGAAATTATATCTGCTATATGTTGCTATATGTTGCATGGCAAAAGAAGAGGTGGTCAAGAGAGATTGTATAGTCTGGTCTGCCTACCATGCCTCGTTTCAAAACAGTCCTGCTCAAGAAGTAGAAGCTGCCATCACTCAACTTCTGCCTCTCTTCAATGAGAAGGCAGCCACACCTGCAATGATCAAGCATGGAATGGATGTCATCCGTGAATCTACACAGTTCCTGAACCCTGGACAGATTCCAATAATAGCAATGGATGCTCCGCTGTATGCGCTTGCCAAGTTCATTCAGTGGCACTGGCCTACCACACACGGTGAAGACCAGTATGTTGTCATGTTCGGCGGACTCCACCTGGAGATGGCGGTGTGGAAGACACTAGGAGACTACCTAGACGGATCTGGATTCAGCTGTGCCAGCAGAGACTACCTAGACGGAACAATACCTGCAATGTCGGTATTGCGACAGCAATAAACCAGGCAGGCATAGCCTCTGCTGGCACAGCTGAATCCTTCCTGAAGGCATCACACCTGACGAGAACCAGGCATGCCCACCAAGTCAGCGCTCTGGCACTCTCCAAGCTGCAAAATGATGCCTACCTGAAGGGAGCTGCTGGTGCAGCAACTGAAGATAGGACAGAAGAGGACTGGAAACAAAGCATGATCATGAAGAGTCCAACCTTTCAGTACTGGGACACCATCCTGAGGATTGAGCTCCTGGGACTCACCTTCGTTCACGCTCACAGAGAAGGAGACTTTCCCCTGTATGTCGAGTCTCTGAAAGCCCTGGCACCATGGTTCTTCGCACTTGACCACCATAATTATGCCAGATGGGTACCGATCCACATCCACGACATGGAGAGCCTACCTCCAACAATCGAAGAGGAGTTTATTGTCAGAGGCAACTGGGTTGTTCAGAAGACAGCCAGAAGGTTCTCCAGCATTCCGATCGACCAAGCCCATGAACAAAATAATGAGCTTGTGAAGGGCCCTGGAGGAGCAGTCGGCCTGACTGAAAACCCACCAGCCTTCAAGAAGTGGATGATCGCCGGACCTGAGCAGGCACGCATTCTCACTGAGTTTGAGCGGGAGTACACTGCCATCTCAGAAGATGAACGCCAGCACCACGAATAAGGTCTGTCTGCGCAGAAGACATTTCACGAGCAAACACTGGGCCTTATTCAAGTTATCAACGAGATGAGCAACCCGTTCCTAGATGAAAGAAGCGAGGTGAATGCACTCGACAAGTGGCATGTGACTGAAGAATCTGTGGCCAACACTGTGCATACCATAGAAGAAGTGGGAAAGGCTCAGTATGACAGCTACAACAAGGCTATCATCACTGAACGAAGGCAGTCCATCCATGAGCCCGTGAAGAGGAACTCATTGCCTCTCTTCAGGTCACCATCCAAGGGGAAGAGGAAGCAGTCAGAGGATGTTTCCCTGTTGAAAGATGATGTGTCCCTCTTCTCTCGTCTGTACATAGTTTCTCAGAACAGGGATACAGATATGGGAACCTTCTTCCAGCATGAAAATCATCCGCGCACCCCCTTCTCTATCTGAAAGAGGAAAATTGCGCCAAGGAAAGAAGTCAGACCTCATTGGTATCCTTGTGCAAGAACCACAAAACTCTGCAAGAACCATTTCCAAATTGAGAGAATGCACCCGAGACACCTAATTTTCAAATATTGTTTTAAAATACTTCTAGATGTTCGATTTTAAAAACAATTACACCAAAATGTTCGGAAAAGATTCTCATTTCTGCAATAAAAACATTTCTTTTCCAAAAAACAAACAAAAAAAATTTTCCCCAAAATTTTCAAAAAGGTTTTTCACAAATAATAAAAAATTTCAGATAAGAGTGGTCGTATCGCTTGGCGCCGGTTATAGAATCATAGCTGGGACCCTGAAGATTGCCTGATAAAATTTTGGTGCTTTTATCCGGCATGTACCCATCCACTACCTAAGCTGCCCCACTAGGGGTATTGCCCCTATTTTTATTATGCAAGATGCGGATGTAAAAACTGTGACTGTATTGTTGAGGCAAACGAAATAGTCATGGGTTATTTGTGCTACATAACGCCCCTGGAAACACCCCCCCCCCCCCCTACCAATCCACTGCAACGCTCTGTAACTTTTGGACATGCACTCTCTGCCCCCCCCCCCCCCCCCCTCCACCCCACCCACACCCCCTGGACGTTACGTAATTTTTGAACAGTCCCTATGCGTTCACAAATTACGGGCGGACATTGTGACACCTCATTCATGCTTTGTTTGCTGTACATTTATTTTACATGGAACAAATAAATTGTACACAAAAGTTTATGGGGAAAACTTTCTAAAAGAACACATTAATTGAGCAGACGACTCGCTAAGTGGTGACACAGTTTTAGTCACGAGTGAAGCATATTTTACTCAGTTATGGAAGAGCTAACAAAAGACCCATGTGAACCGCATCATGAGTAACAAAGCTGATGGAAATCGGATGATATTTAACACAAAATTACCATAGGAACGGTTTTAGAGAGGCACTTACCGTGTGTGCTGACGAGCTTGATTACACCTTGCTAATAATCTTTATTCGACGTATGATTAGATTGTTTGGGAGGTCCCTCGCCATGAGTAACACTCGACCCAAACAAAGCCAATGGAAATCTGACGCAACAAATCAGGGCAGTGCATAATCAGAGCAGAGGCCTACAGACCTGATGTCTCAGTCTCACTAGAAAACCAAGATGGCGGCCGTTATTTTGTTTGGATGGAATGGTGGGTGGAGTCAAGCGGCAAGTGTAGATGGGGTCTGGCAGCTGTTCGACCAAAGGGTGCACATTTCAAAAATCGACCCCCAACAAGAGCCACAACAACAGCAACAACCATGCAGAGGTCTTGTAGACTTAAAGCAAGCAATTAAATAGGTTTTGTGCAAATACCTTCCTCTTTCCTGATTTTTCCTTCACTCATTTTCTTCTTTGAAGAAGCTTTAAACCGGTGGAGGAGAGTAGAGCAACTTTATCATATTTGGTACTTCTTGAATATGCACTGGCGGATCGTGGGATGGGGATGGGGGGGGGGGGGGTGCAGGGGGTGCGCACCCTCCCCCCCTTCGGATTTTCGACAATAAATTGTAAGCTATGAATATCCTGGAACGGCCCTCATGTCCAGATTATTTTGAATAAGGAAAGTTCCAGGCAGCTTACCAACACTCAGAGGTTTTAAATCACTTTTGCTTTATTATAAAACACTCCAAGTGCGACGGTAAAACACCATGCTTTCGTCGCATAAATTTCGTCATGGGAATTCTTCCGGATTATTTGTAGTTAATTAGCCTAATTAACTTAGGAGATCATAGCAGTCATTTCGGAAGAACTACACAAATCAGAAATTCCACATCAGAAAGCTCCAGTAGAACTACACAAAAAACATACCGCATGCATGCACACACACACACACACACACGCACACACACATACTCACACACACATACAAAATTCATCATTTTATAGCAGAAGGAACAGCTGGGCGAGTCGGTTCACCAGTTCGTCGATCTGGCCATTAGTCATCGCGAATCTGCTGAACTGTTGGACCAGGGAAGAACGCAACGAACTGCAGAAACTTCCAGGAACGCATGAAATGCCATTTCTGACGATCAATTGTTAAAACTTTCCTGGGGGAGGACTCCCAATCCCCCTTCACCCCCCCCACCTCCTGGTGCTATGACTTCGTGCCCCCCTACGTCTTGAAATTCCAGGATCCGCCCCTGATATGAACCTGTAATTTGCCCCCTTTTTTAAAATCTCACACAAAAATGTGGGCCAAGTTCATGCCAATTTTTCTCCTGTTTCTATTAAATGTCTGATCTCAACATTCACGTCTCAAGTTCCTCATCCAAAATCATGACCTTTTCAACAACTGTTAAACCACCCCACTCCCCTCCCAAAATGATGCTTGTGTATCCATCTTCTCCACCCTTTGCATTCTCACTTACCCCTCATCATAACCTACATCCCTTGTTTGTGCGTCTCCGTTGATTTTCTGCCACCATCCTGTTGGCGTTTTCCCTTTATCCTTCTGTTCCCGTTGTTATGTTGTGTCCTGATTTGTTCTGTGTCATAGCTCTTCCACGAGCCTAAACCATGTGAACCCTGTTAAATTCAAACAATGCCCCCACATTCGCACATTCAACATTCGCACCATTTTCCAGGAACATATCCCCCACGAATGTTGGTGGCCAACTGTACGAAATGTAAATTGGCCTTTAAAGGGCCACAGACACAGAAAATCATGTTTGGTTTAATTAATAGATGTTGCTTCACTTAACACTTCATTGCTCTTTTTTGGAATAAATACAGTATCTTTGAAGGATGCTATCAATGTTTTTGTGTGTCAATTTATGCTCGATTGGCCCCACTCACCAAATAAATCGGAGATTTTATTACCCACTTGGCCCGCCACGTCATTGCGGTTTTTTTTAAATTTTTTGCTGCGGGTAGTTTCATAATGATTTTGACTGTCAAAGGATTCTTGATCAGAAAAATCCGTCAAATTCACTTTCTGACAAGTCTGCGTGCGGAGACAACCTTGCCTTTGATTACATCACGCAGATGACATCATGACCAACTGATGGGTTTGCTTTTTTAACTCTAACACCTCAAAAATAATTAGAATTAAAAACCACGTTCAGTTCTTCATTTATTTCTTTAAAATCTATATAATCCCATCCCAAAAAAATTCTTGTCGCCAGACCTTTTAAAAAGGATCTTTAGAAGGCATGACTGTATTTTCCCTGGTATGCGAATAACATATCTTGTCAATATTTTGTGCTGATTGATCTGTACAAGACGTTGCAAACTATAAAAAAAACGTTGTGAAAAGAAAACTTTTTCCCACCATACCAACGGACTTCCGTGGTCACAGCTTTAGCCACGATGCACATTTTGATACATTTTCCATCAAGTGAACTTGTGGATCAATGAAAAAAAAGCTATTTTTATTTGTTCGTGCTAGTTTCATCAAACTAAAATATGCAATTTGGTGTCTGTCTGTCTGACTGATCAAGGTACAATCCGGTCCTTACTTTTCTAAGCTCAACCAACCTTGACAAGAGGATTAAGGGTCACACAATGGAGGTTGTAGCGACTTTATTCCCCCCTCCCCTCGGGAGCTTACTGCCTTGAGCGAAATCCGTGTTGACATGTATAAATAGCTTATCATGGCTTTTTTTCCAAGGCTGCCTCCAATAACAAAAGTGATAAGAGCACTAGCATAATGTTAACACTAAACTGAAAGGGAGGAAACCTGATGTTCTTTAAGCATTATATGCTTATTATTGTGTCTCCCACAGACGAACCGGCCCGAGCCTAGATCTACTGTAATCTACATACCCCAGAGAGGATAATAACGTGACCCTTCCTACCGCTCCCTTAGGGAGCAGGTGTACTAGTAAATGAAAAGGATCATCCTCAACCCTGATTAATTTATTTGCCCTAAGATGCTGAATGACTTGCCCAAAGGAACCATTTGTCATGCATCGTCAACAGGTGCGAATTTATGAAAAGTTTGGCCATCCAGTCTTCCTCCTCCCCTTTTGCTCTGCTTTAATTAGTCATAACATGACATGACGGTCATTATTCTGAACTTGTAAAAATCCCGGCAAAAATGACAGGTTGTGCAACAGTTTATTTGGCAGGGCAGCCTTGTGAGTGTGCCACAGTCTGAAGCCTCGGCCTCGTGTCAGATGTTTTTATTTTCTTTATTTATTAGACATCGTACGGATTTAAATGAACACTGGTTTTTCATTCTGTGTGCGTTGCACATCATGTGCAGAGAATTTCACCTCCCTATGCCTTGTATTTATTATTGTTTTAAAAAACGCTTCTGTACACCGCCTTGAGGTTCGGTTTGCGAGCCACCATCTACAATTCCATTAGAAGAGACATAATTGTTATTTTATGGAAAACGGTTTTCGAGTTTGTTTTATCCTCAAAAATAGACTGTAGTGAACACACATTCGTGTTAAAATATTGGCCTTTAAAACCTACCTTGATGAAGTGGGACAGACTTATGTATCCAGGTTTCTGCAGTCCTTTGTCCCTCTATCTTTTTCCTTGTGCAGACAACAAACAGAGCTGGGGGACGAGTGAAGCGCCCACCACGAAAAGCCTTTTCTGAAGATTCTAGTTCTGTGGATCCAGGTAGGAAATTACTCGTGAAAAATAATAAATATAATTTATTTCTCTTTATATATTATATATCTATATAATATATATATTATATTTAAAAAAAAATTCTTTTTTTATATTTTTATATGTATATTGTACGTTTTTTTTTTTTGTTTTTTTTTCCTTCCTTACTTTTAAGATTCCTTACTCGGTCCTCAAATTAACTTCATTTGTCTCGTTGCTGTATCTTTACAACAACAAATTCCAGGCTGGAGTTTCTGGGTAATTGGGCTTTCATGAATAGGTTGCACAATTATGGGAATTTATTAACCTTGTATTTATTATACCTTTCTTTTTTCTGTGACGTCTCAGGCTTCTGTAGGAGCTTATGCATATATTATAGAGAAGGATATTAGATCTCAGTGTACTTTTACATAAACGAAGAGGATATAACTAACTCGTAGTACTTACTTGCTTATCCTCATCATGTCCATTATATACCCACATTTTGTCTATTTTTACGATTATTTTTATGTGGAGATTGAGGTTCATTGGAGAGTTGAATGATGTAGGGGTGAAGTTGATACAACATTGAAGCTGGAGGAGTTGCTGCACAACTTAGGACATAAATTGGGAAGGAACAAACATGTGGGCAGAATAAGTAGGGACCTACAGTCAGGACATGGAAACCGACTGTGCTGAGTACACGAGGTATGTGTAAGCAGACAGAAAAAGCTGACATGCACGGTAAACAGGGAGATTGCGTCTCGCGAAGAGCAGACTTCATTCTGAAACCGTTCATGATGTTCCCCTCCCAACGCCTGGTGGTGATTTAAAGCTGAACCCAATGTAGTTACGATGTGAGTGTGTGGTGATCATGAAAAGGCAAGCTTTATGGAGATATTCGCATTTTCAGTTTGCTTTAGAACTTGTGAACTTTTCGGCAAAGAATGCGCATACCGGTTAACTCAGAAACGATGGAGACATTGAATTGGTGCCATTTCACCAATATGGGCTCAATTTTGCAAAAGTGACTGCCAAAAGCAAGGCCCAATTGCATAACAATAGGGAGGCTACATGGTTTGTTTGGATATTCTCCATTGTCCCAAGTTATCCAACCTTAGTTATACTTTTCTTCCCCCTTTTTATGCCTCCACACCGAAGGGCAGCAGCAGTATGTTTTCGGGGTGTCTGTCAGTCTATCATCAGGTTTTTTTTTGTTACCACGATATTGATTTGAGAACCACTGAATGAATTACACCAAATTGGGCACAAGTACAGAATGTCATGCAAAGATGAACTAGTTCGATTTTGGGTTCAAAAGATCATGTGTCAAAGGTAAAAGGGTATGCCATCTTTAATTGAGAATCCATTTTTTACCGGAATAACTTGTGAACCACAGAAGGGATTTCAACCCAACTTGATACAAGTATAGACTATAATGCAAAGATGAACAGTCGATTCAATTTTGGGTTTAATGGGTCAAAGGTCATGTGCCCTTTTATAATCATTTAGCAGAATATAGCTCGAGTTTGAAGCATCCGCCTTTACTTGGATTGTCTCGCCTCTTTCTTTCTCTCTCGTGACCTTTAATCATGTGACCATTAATTCAGATCACAGGTGACAATGGCTTGACGTGTAATATGGGTGGAGGCATATCCATCGGCACGTCCGTATTGAATTATATTTTCTAGTTTACTTTTACAATGTTTTAGAGTTTGGTGTTGCGAAGGAATTTCCGAGTTACAGATTTGGTTATTTCTCCATCCATTCACTTTTTCATGTTTTTCCATTCAATCGTCCGTCCAAAAGGATGTCGTTTTTACATATCTCTCCTGCACACCGCGGTCTTCTTTGGTTCTGGTGGAAAGTGAGTCTTGATGGTGACGTCTCCCCGATGCAACATTTTTAGGCACTACTAATGGGAGCCGGTCAAGGGAAATTGCCTCTGACTTCCCCCTCCACCCTCATTGAAATGTGGCTCATTAGATCCCTGCTTCTTCTTTGAGTCCAACTGTGTGCATGTCTTGCTGAAAATCTGCTCTTTATTCTAGTTTTGTGCAATAAGCCTGGTGTTGGCTTTGCGGTTAGGGGGGTGCCGGCTTGGGATCCTAGGATCCTGGGTTCAAATCCCGGTTGATCGCGGAATTAACACCAGGGGGGTTGACTCAGCCTGTCATCCTTCCGAGGTCGGCAAATTGAGTACCAGTTCACTGGTAATTCCCTGTGGTGTCGCAAGAGGCGACTTACTGGGTTGGCGGCAGGAAGGGCATCCAGCCATAAAACATTGCTTCAAAAAGGGGACCACGGTGCCCGAAAAAGGCCAACCCCAGCTCTGTGGGGAAAAATGGCCTCTAAAGGGTTGTTTTTTTTATATTCTAGTTTTGTGCACTTTATTGTGTTTTGAAGGAGTTAAGGTATTTAAAACTATTCATTGTTTTATTGCCTCCCCCATTTCCTCCTTTGGCCAACTTCATGATTCCTATCAAGTACCTCGCCATTCTTAACTATAGCCTGCAGTGTTTGGCAATCTTTTGTGTTGCTGCTTTCTATGATTTGCAATGTCTCTTTCACTGTGGTGGAATAAATTGTTTGCTGGGATAACTGAGCTCTTTAAAATGTGGATTGCTTTCCCACTCTTTGGGCAGAATCTACTCATTGGACCTTCGCATATCCACTGTATGTGGTGCTGCTTCCTTGCTTGAAGTTTAGTATTAAAGAGGATACTAGCACGGCCAGTCCCCATCGGTTGGCATTCATGGGGAGAAGGAAATTCCTCCTTTGGAAATGCCCAGCTAGCTGAGTGGGTGAGAAAGGCGGCACCGTTCTGGCATAGCTGGTACCCAGAGTGCCCTAGGAAGTGTCGGCACTTCCTCCAAGCTCAGTGGCTGTGTATCTCTTCTCTAATAGCCTTGTGTTACCTCCTGTATTTGTCTGCATGTCCACGTGTGTGAGATGTGTGTGGCAGCTCCACCACGAGCCTTTGATCCTGTTGGAAAAATAACAGTGCGACAGTTTTTGTATCATTCAAATAAGTTTTATATCATTTTATATGAAGGCATGTCGTATGAACCTCATCCTTCCCAGGGTTGGAAACCCAGAATGCAAGTACTGCATTAATGCCACCCTGTCACATGACGTTAGTTGTAGCTCATCATTTCTGGATGTTGGTGATGAGGTGATCTTGTGTGGCACTTTTATGACTCGATTCATCTTCTTCCTCATTTCCCTTCACATGGGGTGAGGCCTAATGGTACCAAGCTGCTGCTGCTGCCCCATTTTTTTTTGTACAATACTCCTTCACTCCCCTCTGTCCCCAGCCAACTCTCTCCACTTTTCACCTAATCTCCACTCCTCACCTAATCCTTCCATCTCAGGCGAAGTCCATCTCTTCTTCTCATACCTTGTTCCCTCAATCTGTGTGCTCTCTTTGCCATTCTCTCAAAATTTAAATCAAATTATGACATCTTGTTTGAAACGTGTTTTATGGTCTCAGCAAGTTATAAGATGTGCATAAAAAGTTATTGGCCATTCTTTTTCCCCATCCTAGATTTTTTTCGAAGTTCAATGCTGGAAGTTGACCTCCCAGCAGGTGTTCCTCAAGCTGAAGCTGAAGCCTTGCTGGCCAAGCTGGGTGGCAAGGTCCGCTGGGTACACGCACAATTGCCCAATGATTCTGTATCACCCAATTCCGCTCACCCAGATGGTGATACTTCACAAAGTCCAAGCGATGAGACGACCCTGGCGGCACCAGGTGCCAGCGTCGGGGATTTGCGGCTCGTAGCTCTCTTCCCAACACGGCAGCTGGCTCAAGTTGCACTATCCAAACTGGGGCTGGGCCCAGGCACAGCTACAAATGGATTCCGCCTTCGTCCTGGTGGCACCAGTCGGTGTAATGAAGCGTTCCCAACCCCTGAGCGTGCCAGCTCTCACTGAGCTGTTCATCGTGGCAAATGGAGGAGAATCACGTAGAGGGTTCATAAGAGTTGTAAAATAGGTTGTGTGTTGAACGATTGTTTGAAGACGAGTGGTAAAACAAAATCAGTGCAGAAAAGGTGAACGTTAATTATAAAAACTTTTCAACTTGGTACTACCACGGTCTGCCATCATGCCTAAGGTCCAAAGTAGTTTACGGACCTCACAAACAAGTAGCCAGCAAGGGAGTTGGTCAGTATGAGGACTGTCCAGCTTTGTGTGCCAGTAATTCTCAACGAACGGGTGTGTGTGTGTGTGTGTGTGCGTGCGCGAGTGTATGCGTGTGTGTCTGTGCGAGTGTATGCATGTGTATCTGTGCGTGTGCGTGAGTGTATGCCTGTGCGTGTGCGTGAGTGTATGCCTGTGCGCGTGCGTGAGTGTATGCCTGTGTGTGTGTGCGCGTGTGTTTTTAGCCTTTATAGCCACTTGCTTTCTACCATCTTTACCTCTGACCATTCCTCAGCTCATGTGCCCAATCTGAACTGCCATTCTCCTTCTCATGAAGCAGATCAGACTGTCATGTCAGGAACATTGTTCTTGGGTTTGTTTGCTTTCCTCCCTTTTATGCTGTTTTCTTGTAAAGCCCAGGATGGGAGGTAAGCAGAGCAATGGATAACCACGGACTGAGTAAGACTACGGAATGATATCGACTTATTTGAAAGAACCTTGTTTTTATTTTTATTTTCCACTGTCTTTTTCTTCCCATCCTATCACTAATTCACTCCTTTGGTCACTCCACCATCTCCTCCCCATCCCCACCCTCATCAACTCCAATTTTACCCCTCATACCATTGTTTGCACGATCTTATGAGTGACCTTTGCACAGTCCTCAGTGGGCTGGGATTTAAGGGGTAGCTTGGCTTCCAGGTGCTGGACATTACAGTGCACACTTGAGCACACCACATCTGCCCCTGGGCATTCACCACCACCACCACCACCACCACCTCTACATTACCCCTCGCTTTGCACTCTCTTCGGGTGTGTAGTGACCAACACTGCATTTGCTTGGAAGAGAATGCTTCTGCGTCCACCCAGTGGTATTTTCATCTCGTACTTTGTGTCCCAATCCCTGCATCACCGCCGCGCCTGTACGTGATTCGCTGCTTTTTCCACCATTGTGTTCTTCAACATCCAACATCCTGCCTTCCCTCACCGTAACTTCTCTCTTTTGGCTAAAAACCATTTCCCCTTTTTCCTGGCTAACATCACACACGTGCATCCCCTTTTTATTTAATGAGTTATAGACAACTAAATTATACAAAGGAATAAAAATTTAAAATCTATCGGTGTTCGTCTGCTTTTGGATTGGTCAATCTGTTTGAGGTGCAAGTTTTGGAGTACCTGAATTGCTGTGTATGTTATGGTGGAGCAAGAATGCAAGGACACACACCTATGACGATCCTTCCAGGGGAACTAAACCCCACCAAGGGGCTTCTTACACTCGGTAACGTTCAATGAAGTATGCTGGGAAGTCCTAACATGCATTTTCAACAGTCCAAGGTTATTGTGGAAAATGATGCAATCCAACAAAAGCCTCCAGAGTTGCTTTGAGTATTCCAAAAGCAGAAATATTGCAGAAAGTGGACATTTTGATGAATTGAGACGTTTGTGGCCATGCTGGGGATTTGGCTCATTCTCTCTGGAACAAGGCTGTCTTGAGGTATACTTCCGATAACGTGGGAGCAGAAGAGTTTGTGTATCAATTACAACTGGGCTGACAGGATGGCCGAGAGGTAAGCACAATCACCTGCAAGTTGTTTATGCTCGCTTTGAATCTCGACCCAGCTATAAACTGTCATCACTGTGTGTGCCCTCCATCGGATGGACGTTGAACAGGTGTCCCGTCTAACGGCATTCATTGGTGGACGTTAAAGATCCCATGGTGTCCTATCACCGACACCGTGGCCAAGTTCCAAATTCCTGCTCTAACCAACAGAGGCATTGCATCAGCAGCACAGCCATGCCCTCAGCCAATGATGCTACCCCGCAGCCTTGTGCTACAAACGAACGAAGAAGAATTCCGACTGTATTTTTGTAAGGTTGAAAAATAATGTTTTATATCGTGAAGGAACTGGATAGATGTTTCCCTTTTTTTTTAATCGACACTCCTTTATCCAAGTTTACTCCATGCCTGGTGTTAGCTTAGCCGTTAGGGTGCCGGCTTGGGATCCCAGGATCCTGGGTTCCAATCCCGGTCGATCGCTGAATTAACGCCAGGGGGGTTGACTCAGCCCGTCATCCTTCCGAGGTCGGCAAATTGAGTACCAGCTTGCTGGGATGAATGATCCCGGTGTGTACCCCGATTTCGAATAGGTACACCGTATCCCTGCGCATCGTAAGAGCGTGACCAAGGGTTGGCGTCAGGAAGGGCATCCGGCCATAAAAACATTGCCTCAAGCAGGGAACCATGATTATCATGAGGCCCGCAAGGCTAACCCCCGCTCTAGCGGGGAAAAATGGCCTTAAAACGATCATTCATTCATTCATATTCACTCCATGCTTTCTGATACAAGATGCATATCCACGGAAGTTCTGATAACTTTGTGAGAAGTTCGTGTTCTCTTGCGAGCGGTGAACTTGTTTGTGACCAGAAGCTTGTGTTTGAAACGACTCGGGCAAATTTGCTTGAACGGACTTTACAAAGTGTGGGTTTCGTTCGTTTACAAGTATGTCTGCATCATACATTTTGAAAATCGTGACGGAAACAGGTGCTACACAAGCAGATGCCACAAACCACACATGGATAGTCGCAAATAGATGGTGAATGTGTTATTGGTATCGGGGCTTCTGGTCGGCTGTTGTGAAGATTCCTGTGGTTCCACTAGATTGTCATAAAAGAAAAGTGAACAAGTTACATTCTTATATGAGACAAAGATGATGATACCTTATGTTCATGTTGCCCTGTAGTTGATCAAAGTAGAGTTGTGAAATATTGTTACAAATCTTTTGGCATAACATGATTTATCCAAGCTTGGTTTTAAGGAATTAATTTTTTGTTTGCAAAATGGAGGCTCATGGAAGAGCGAGTTGGCGGAGGGTAAAAAGGCAACGTAGTTATAATGGGGCCAACGTGGGGTACAATAAGCCATGGAATGAGTTTATAACAAAAATTAGAATGCACTCATAGATCGCAGAGTCGTTAACTGAACACGCCACTATTATGGCACACTGCTATTATTGCCCATGTACCCCTATCATCCATGCACCCTATAAACTCGCACACATTGCCATTATCCATAGCTTTATTAGTCCCCTACCGGTCTACACCGGAGGGGACTATAGGTTTGCACTCCGTCCCTCCGTCTGTCAGTCCGTCAGTCCGTCACGCAAAGAACAGTTTTCCGGACTTTTTTTCTAAACTCTTAATGCTAATGATTTCAAACTTGGTACATGGTTTCCTCATAAGATACAGATCAAGTTCGAACTTCACGACGTTTCGATCATTTTTGACAAAGTTATGGCACTTTGAACTTTGGGAGTTCTGATAATCCTTAACTCAGTGCCATTTTAAGTTTTAATTTCCTTTAAAAACCAATTTCTCTGCAATAATAGGACCGATTGAGATCAAATTTTCACCGTAGGGGGGACTCGGTCTGCAGAATATTTCAATGGCAATTATGACGTCACAGGTCACGTGGTTCGGCCGCCATAATTTTGTTTTTCGTGAAAACACAAAAACCCCTTTTTCTCTGCAACGGCTGAACAGATCGAGGCCAAACTTTGCAGGCAGAATCGCATACCCATGACGAACAAAAAAGTCAGCGAGCATGACGTCATGCATCACATGGTTTCACAGTTATGACGTTTTTAAGCATGAGCCTTTAAAACCGAGCTCCTCCCTCATTTTTTATCCAATCGAGGAAAAACTTCACAAATCTGTTCAGCATGTCGGTCTACTTGCGGGCGGAGCGACCTTGCGGGCTTATCAACGAGGCGAGGCGTGACACACGTGTCTCAGCATACCTCAGATCAAGTTTGAAAACCAGCATCAACCGTGCATAAATTTGCATATTCGATCATTTTTGACAAAGTTATGGCACTTTGAACTTTGGTAGGGGACATGTATTGCAGCGCAATACTCAGAATGCTTGTTCATTTTTGATTACTTATTAGGACATTTAACAATCACTTTTGTGCACATTAAGGCTCAATTGTGTCGATGAAGGTGAAGATGAAAAAATGTCAAACTATACCGTATTCCTCATGGCTCGTCATTCATATGTTTGAAGTTTCGCATCGATGTATTGAGCGGTTCTGGAGAAGTTTTTTTTTTTGCGTTTTTATTTTCAATCCAATATGGCCATCAGACCACGTTACCGGTAACATCATTAGTTTAATTACTCGCTGACATTGAGTCGTGGATCACATATATAAAGTTCTGATTTTTCGGATAAGTATTTTGACTCAACAAATTATGGCTGGGATACCACATCACTGATGACTTCATCGTTGTCACTCCATATACCCCATGAGGAGTTTACAATGTATGCCAGGTTTCAATTTTATTTTCGTTGAGTGGTTTTGCAGAAAAATGTCAAAGAAAAAATGCCTTTAAACCAATATGGCTGGCAGATCATGTGACCTATGACGTCAAAGTTATCAATAAAATATTTTCCATGGGGAGCACCTCCTATGCTTAAAGCTTTGCATCGATTGGGACAAGCTGTTGCAAAGAAAAACATTGTTAAAGCGAAAATATGTAGATGTGAGCACAGACAGACAGACACACACACAGACGGTTTCCTCTCCACTATTTGGTCTCACCTTGCAGAAGATGCGAGACTATTGCAACCTTATACATATATATATATATATATATATATATATATATATATATATATATATATATATATATATATATATATATATATATGTGCAGTGTCTGTCTTGTGTTGTGTTGTGTTGTGCTGTCACTGAACTACTTTCTCAAACTTTTGTGAAATCGTACCAAACTTCTGGTATGCACATATCTCTCTCGTCGGTATGTCCTAAGGGTATTGTTTTTGAAATATTTTCCAATTTTTTTTTGTGGGGGGGGGGGGAGGTTGGGGGATCAAGAAAGCACCTTGATCAACCCTAAACCTTTTTTTTTCAACTTAAGTTTTCAACTTCAATTGTTTATAAAATGTGATATCACGTATATTACAAATACATTTGTGCAAAATAATTGTTTGAATTATGATTGGTTTAAACCATGACAAAACAGCAACTCAGGTACAGTCATTTATCTATATATCTACACATCTGGACAGTGTCTGTGTTGTCACTTAACGACTCCCTCAAACTTTTGTTTCCGTGGTTGTGAAGTGTTTTTAATAACGTTGTGGTGGTTTTGAATCACGTGGTGGTGAGGTATTTTGAATTATGTGGTGGTGAGGTGTTTTTAAATGACGTGGTGGTGAGGTGTTTTTAAATCACATGGTGGTGAGGTGTTTTTAAATTACTTGGTGGTGAGGTGTTTTGAATTACGTGGTGGTGAGGTGTTTTGAATTACGTGGTGGTGAGGTGTTTTGAATTACGTGGCGGTGAGGTGTAATCATCCCAAACCTCCAGTCTGCACCTACCCCTCCCCTAGGTATGCGCTGAGGGGTTCTTTCTTGAAAAAAAAATCATTCAACCTGAATCTTCAACCTAAATTGCCTATAAAAATGTAATATCACAAACACAACAAATACATTTGTGCAAAATAATTGTTTGTATTATGATTGGTGTAAATCATGACAACACAGCAACTCAGGTACAGACACACATATACGTATACAGTCGTGGCCAAACATATTGGCACCCTTGCACTTTTTTCAAAAATGCACCATTTCTTCCAGAAATTTGTTGAAGTTAAAAAATATTTTAGTATCCCATATTTTATTTTTTTAAATATTTTAGTTTTGTTGGTTTGCAGTGAAACAAAACAAAAAAGCTGAAAATATTACAAGGTTTTACCTTATTCCACACAAATCCTAAAATGGCCCGGACAATACTATTGGCACCTTTTAGAAGTTGTTAGAAATAATTAGATTTCAAGCAGGTAATTCTCCTTTACTTTGGAATTGAACTCACCTGTGGTTGTTTCAGGTGCCTGCAATGTTAAAATCACTCATTCAACCAGTTTGAATATAGAAAAGGAGTCATTCGGCTGTTTTGTATCACAGTGTGTACCGCATTGAGCATGGAGAAAAGAAAGAAAACCAGAGAATTGTCTGAGGAGGTCAGATACAAGATTGTAGCTAAGCATGGACAATCTCAAGGCTACAATTCCATCTCCAGAGACCTTGATGTTCCTGTGTCAACTGTACGCAATGTTATCAGGAAGTTTAAGGCCCATGACACTGCAGCCAGCCTCCCTGAACGTGGCCGCAAGAAAAAACTTGATCGAAGATTGCAACGAAGGATTGCTCGAATGGTGGAGAAAGCACCTTGATCAACTGCCAAACAGATTCAAGCTTATCTTCAGACACAAGGTACGACAGTTTCAACTCACACCATCCTTCACCATCTCAATGATAGGAGGGTTCCATGGCAGGAGACCCAGGAGAACCCCACTGCTGAGAAAGCCGGTTTTTCCAAAACACACCTGAACAAGCCAAAATCATTCTGGGAGAATGTATTGTGGACAGATGAGACCAAATTAGAGCTTTTTGGTAAAGCACATCATCTCTATGTTCACAGAAAACAAAATGAACCCTTTAAAGAAAAGAATACCTTCCCTACAGTCAAACATGGAGGAGGTTCTGTGATGCTTTGGGGTTGCTGTGCTGTTTCTGGCACTGGGTGCTTTGAATGTGTGCATGGCATCATGAAATCAGGAGATTCCCAAGGCATTTTGGAGCGCATTGTTCAACCTAGTGTCAGAAAGGTGGGTCTCCATCGAAGGTCATGGGTCTTGCAGCAGGACAATGACTCCGAACACACTTCAAAAAGCACCCTGGAATGGTTGAAGACAAAATGCTGGACTGTTCTGAAGTGGTCAGCAATAAGTCCAGATATCTAAATCCCATTGAACACCTGTGGGGCGATCTGAAAACAGCAGTTGGAAGAAGGCACCCTTCAAATCTGGGAGAACTGGAGTGGTTTGCACAAGAAGAGTGGACCAAACTGCCAGTAGCGAGGCGTAGGAAGCTCATTCAAGGCAATAGGAAGCGCTTGACTGCAGTTATTTTGTCCAAAGGCTGTGCTACCAAATATTAAGTCTAGGGTGTCAATCATTTTGTCAATGCCATTTGTTTTTATTTTCTGATTTAAAAGGATATATAAAGTTCTGAATCAAAAACAAAGGTTCTGTAATAGTAACAGTGAAATAAAGAATTGTGGAGACCAAATCCTTTTGTCAATTTCAACTTATTTTTCGAGTTATTTGAAAAAAGTGCAAGGGTGTCAATGTTTTTGGCCGTGTGTGTGTGTGTGTGTGTGTGTGTGTGTGTGTGTGTGTGTGTGTGTGTGTGTGTGTGTGTGTGTGTGTGTGTGTGTGTGTGTGTGTGTGTGTGTGTATATATATATATATATTGTCGTGTGTCTGCCCTGTAGTGAACACCGCAGGGCGACATGGATAACCAAACGAGCTTTAACTCCAAGGCATTCACAATCCATTGATGACGTTATTCTTTACACGTGAGTGAAAGGAGAATGACGAACTTACCTGGACGGCTTCCACCCGATGTTATCGAACCTGCAACAATTAACTCAAACCGACACAGAATTAAAATGTACAAATAAACAGGTTTAATGAAAATAAATGCCAGCAAACAAGAAAATGCGCGATGAGACTAACATCTTAAATGGGACATCCCCATACAGACCCGAATACAGATAAAGGGAAATATAAAAGAACGAAAATAAATGCGTTATTTTGGGTGGGCACTTAACTTCGAGCTGCCCTTGAACCTCGTCAGGAATCGTTCCGGTTCGTCACAGGCCTCTATGTCCTTGCATGGGAAACCGCAGGCTGCACTGCCCGTGGGCGGAAGCTAGGCCTCAATGCACGGTCCGCTCACTCCTGGCTCCGTGCGCGAAGTGAACAGGCCGCGCCCGCTCGGTCGCTCCAGCCGCACTCGTCCTCACGATCTTGTCCACCAACGCCGTCGTGCCAAGGAAAAGAAAATGCGGCCGTGCCTTCAATACGAATCCCGCGCAAACAGAGCACTACGAAACGTTTACGTGCTCGTCAATGAATTCCGCTTGAACAGGAGCGCTATGATCTCCGACCGCTCCCCGTGAAATCCCGAAGCAGAGCAAGATATGAAATCGTGACCGTTCACCACCAAAGCCAGAAGATGCGAGGAAGTCAAGAGCCTCGACTGTTCTCTATCAAAGTCCGGACCCGCCCTCCAACTCCTTTGTACTCAAGGCTCTGACATCATCCGTGCCTGCTCCACCAATCCCACAGTCCCATATTAGCAGTCCTTGCTTGAACCAAATTCCGGACCAATCACTGCTCTTTGGGGCATGGCCTCCCGGACCTGCCTGCTTGTGTTGCGATGTGACGGCTGTGGCACTAGCGGTAGTGGAATGTCCCGGTTCCGGTCGCTTTTATTTAGTGTCATAAATGCGTGATTTCCTGTCTAGATGTGTGTGTGCTGCTGTGTCATAAGGAACAGAGGAAAAATAACAGAGGCCATTACATACTGGGGATTTACTCCCCATAATCCCTTTCTAATTAACATAGCCCCACCCCTCGTGATGGGAATGAAGATATGTGCTTACACGGCATCCGGTCTACCCGATCCCTACTTATGATACATGGGGTTTCTTCTTCTTCACAACAGTCAGAGCACACTACTTATGCAATTCTACCTGGATTAAGGTAATCACTGCCTACCTCGATTATTCATAATTTATATGATGTGTATTTAGCTGTTATGTGCTTATTTTCATAATTTATTCAGCGAGGCAAATCAGCCTTGCTACATCTGTGGCCTCGGCCTAGTAGGCCTACCTATTACTGTCAACATTGTTGCATGGAAGCCGGTGGGACTGTGATTGCATTTGATTTATTGCGACTGATGATGGGTGGTATCAGGGCCCATGAGATGGGGGAGCGGCGGTCAGGAGGAGTCCCCGGCGTCCTATGAGGGGTCCGAGGTTCTCCCGTAATTTGTTTTTCAACAGTAGGCCTCCAGCAAAACCCCTGTCGGCTCGTCCTCACCTCCTCATCCATCGTGACATGACTGAAGTCATGCCCAGTGAAACATCACGTCATGCTTTGTTTGAAGTTCTACATTCTTGCAGTTTGACTCGAGTCTTTCACAAACCAGGTGGTCAGGCATGAAGTTCCTACTGTGGTAAAATAATTAAAATGGTACCGTTTCAAAGCTAATAATCGATTTTTTTGGAACAAAAATTGGTGTTGTTTAATCACAAACAGGCATGTTTTTGAAGTTCCTTGGTTGAGGAAGAAGAAGCGTGATTTCTGTCTTTTGATTAAACTCACTAGTCAAGCGACGGGTCGGCATGCCTCTGTACTTATGAAGTTTGAGTTGGATGTACTGATCGATACATATATATATATCTCATCTTGTGTGTTTATGCAGCATACTATGTGCATGGAGAGAGAAAAGGAGACGCAATGTTTGCAGCAATCAAGAGAAAGGAAACGATGTGATGCTGTGAAAGAATTGAATGAAGGAAAGAAAAGTGAAAAGGAAATCCAAATTGACGAAACCAACAATGATTAAATTGAATGTGTTGTAAAAAGCAAGTACAACTACAGCAATTCGACTGAATCACCAATATGCCTCTGCGTAGTCCTGTGACAACGGGTAGATGCCTTGGTTGACTGATGACTGTCCTAAAATAAACAAGTTTTATTAAATTCCCTTCAGCTGTTCTCAAGTATCACATTTTTACCAGACATGACAGGTTTCACATCAATCAGTGACGTGGTTTCGGAGAAGGTTTTTTAAATATATTGGCTTTCAAGCTAATATGGCTGCCAAACTACTGACATATGACATAAAAAATGTATACTCTGCATATGTATCGGTCGAGGATCACATTTGTGAAGTTTTGTGTTGATTGGATATGGTTCGTTTTTCTATCCAAGATGGCTGCCAAACCACGTGACATACGACGTCATAATTTCAATATATATGCAGCAATGGCGTTAGATGCCATTTGTGAAGTTTCACATCCATAGGGTAAGCGGTTTCTGAGATATAATTATTTAATATTTCCCTTAAATCCAATATGGCTGCCATACCACATGACCTATGATGTCACAATTATCATTTGAAAAAACATTCTACATCGGTGTCGCTCCTACCCTGAAAGTTTTGGCTCAACCGGACATGTGGTTGCTGAAAAAAACGAGGTTTAGCCCATACGGACGTATGGACAGACGGACAGACAACCAGACAACATGCCTCCTGTCCCCTTTATTGGCGGAGGCATAAAAGCAAGCCTTAAACCAGGTACTGTGTCCCGCTATTATCTCAAAGCTGAGCATCAAGCAGCAGCACAACTACATGAACAGATCTCTGTCCAGTGTTCAGGTCCCAGTCATCCAGACCTTGAGAAGCTCCGCATTAACAGAGATGGGGCTGACGTTGCCTCATTGATTGATCAGCTGAAGAACTACTGGGCAAATCCATTTGATCAAGATTTTTCAGATCTTGCGAGTATCTCCACTCGGGCAGCTGCACCATTTGAGTAAGGTGTGTGTGTGTGTGTGTGTGTGTGTGTGTGTGTGTGTGTGTGTGTGTGTGTGTGTGTGTGTGTGTGTGTGTGTGTGTGTGTCATCTTTTGTGTCATCTTATATTTGTGTCTTATCTTATCTGTGTGTGTCTTATTATCTTTTGGTGGAAAATCCACTATACTGTTTCTCATATATTTATATGTTTATTCTTTGTTGATGTGATTTTAATGTGTTTGTTAAACTACATTTATATGATATTTTATGTTTGTTCAACGACATTTCAAAGCATCAAAACCACAAACAATATGATTAATTGTACAGTAACGGCGAGATGTTACAAGTTAAAAGAAACTAAAGAATTAATTACATGTAAAACCTCAAATATAGTTTACCTATTGACCTGTAGCAAATGGGCGATGCAATATGTTGGTGCATTGATGGGTTGACTGACTGCCTGGACGCAACTGAGGTTGTGGATCTACTGATGTACCATCTATTGATGTGGATCCATGATCGAGGTTGTGGATCCGCCGTTTGGAGAGCTCCTGGGCTGAAAGGATCGAAACCTCGAGGAAGAACGGTGCCCAGCTGATGATCCATGCAGTCGGGAAACGAGTCAGTTGCTTACGGGTTAAGGTGCTTACTTTAGGTGGAGAAACTATGTTTGAGATTTGCAATTTAAATAAAGTTGAATATGGGATGTTGTGAAATTAACATCATTTACAACAATCCTTTAAATTGTTTATATTGTTACGGACACGGTTTTTGGATGTTATTTTACCGAGCGGTGGTGTATTTAACCGCGTCCGAACAGTTACTCCCCGATTAGAACCCGATTCCACCCGAACGTTGACTAATCGCGCTACAGATATTCAATTGGGAAACCTCTAAAGCGACCGAAAGAGAAGAAGAGAGAAGAAAGACAGAGTTTGGAGGAAGAACAGATTTATTATACACACACAAGCAATATTTTAGAGCGACCAATATTATTTACAGCAATAGATGGGAAAGAGCAGTCACACAGTGCATTGTTAACTTATTCTATTTCATTTACTTAATCCCCAAGACAAACGAGTAGGACAGGACGTTCACACTCACACGGTGGATATTGCAGGCAGGTAATGGCTCGAGGTTGATTGCTTGAGAGAGGAAGGCGAGGTCGGAGGCCGCAGCTTTCAACCCCTCGCGGTTTTGGCGGGAAAACCTCCGTCGCGTATCCGCGGCCGTCACGCGCTGGCTCGGCACACCTGCTCCTCTTCCTGGGGTGGAGCCGTCTCCCTCCGTTCAGCGCGTCTCTCCAACGACAGGGGGGTATTGCAGGCAGGTAGGTAGGTAGGTAGGTAGGGCTTGCGGTGGATTGCGCTCCTCTTCCAGGTCATCCCCCAGCGTATCTCTCAAGGCCTCTCTCCAGTCATCTCTCATCTCGACTCGTAAAGCAGTCCCCTGCAGTCGCTTTTATCACCTCCGGCGGAATTAAGCCGCCGGCTCCGAGGGCACGCCTACCGGGTCACTCACCGCGGTGTTGATTGGCTGTTAGGGCCGGTTCACTCCTGCCCTCTTCTGACGAGGTGGAGACACGCCTTTCTTCTCCAACCTTACCTCGTGGCCAATGGTGGTTGAAGAGAAAAACCGACCAAAATGCGGAAGGCAAATGGAAGGGAGGTTTTGGGGAAATTGGAAGGGCCTACGCTTATTTTGTTTGATACAATGCAAAGTCAATCTAGTGGAAAACACATACTTAGCCTACATGGAATAAGGAAATACACTATTTAAAAGATATATCGTGACCTGCGTGTATGTTCTATGAAATTAATTAGGAGGACGGCTGCGACCATTATTTACATTACCAGGATGTTACCATACCAAAACCATACTCTTCACATCCGTTACCCTTCCTCCAAAATTGTTACACTCCTCAAAACCCGTTACACTTCTCAAAACCCGTTACACTTCTCAAAATCGTTACACTGCACCCTCCTTTCTTCAGGCACGTCCTCGGGCCTACTAGACTTAACTGAGTGTGACATGTAGGTGTAATTCCTTCTACAATTAACCTGACCCTGAGTGTGACAATTTTAAAACACAAATAAGTATGTCCCCCTATTGCATTGCATCCTGTCTAACAGACTCAAGCCCACAGCTAACCGAATTACGGAATTATTCTGAAACTATACATTTACGGTGGGGAGCATTATTTACCATGACGTGATTTCTTATTTACAACGCAACCCAGGACCTGTGTGTTTTTTTCTTTTCTTTTTTTAGGGAACAAGAGAAAGAAATTCCTGTTGGGAGGGAGGAGACAGCACGCATTGCATCGATGCACCAGTACCAATACCACCAAAGCACCCAAAAGCACCCAAACACCACAAAGCACCCAAAAGCACCATCCGGTGCGGTCACCATGGTTCATAATAAACACAACAAAACAACTGGTGGTGGTCTTCTCTTTCTCTGCTGGGCCGATGTTCTTCCCGACGTCTTCAGGCTTCATGCGGCCTATTTGGACATAATAAAAAGCACAACTTGTGTCCATTTTTATTTAGGGCCTCAGGGGCCAACTAAGGGTGGTCCACCTCTTTGGCATAGGTGCCACCTTACCGAGGTCCGCAAGCAAGATTCCCTGGCCACTATGGCCGGTTTCCAACAGAGGTGCCCTGCCCCAGAACCTGGGGTCCATCAAGTGGTACTTGGCCGCAGAACAGCGGTCCATAAAGTGGTACATCAACGCAATGCATGCTGGTTCTGGGAATCTCGGGCGCACAATGGCCACCTCACGCACGCTCCCATCGGCACCCAATGGCGCACAGGTCATGTGGGAGACAAAAGAAAGACAATTGAGCGAGGGGTAAGGTCACAAGGGTACACGTCAAACAAGGCAATGCAAGGTGAAATGCGTACGGAGGGCGAAGTGAGAAAGCTCGTCCCTACCGTACGTCACCCCCCTGTCACCTACCCTACCCTTGTTCCCACCCCATATGTACAAAAATCTACACATTTACAAATTCGTCACTACTGTCACGTCTTCCCCATATTTCCCCTATACCAAATTCGTCTCCACAATCCCGTTACTTCAAAATTTGCCATCACCAATTCATCATCAATCCTCATAAGGAGAGAGAGATGGAATTATGCACAATGTCACACCCACGTCATGATGCGTCTCACAATCCAAACATTTGCATCATAAAAAATAATCAAAACATGGCATGGTGCGGAGTACCTGTCACCTCAGGTGAGTGGATGCAGATGGTGTGAGGAGATCCTTCATCCTAACTATCCTCTAAATGATTTTAACACACTTTACACTACCCGGGGTCTTTCCCTGCCAATTCATTGGCCAACTTACACTATGGGTTCTAATAACCAATTCCCATTGGCCAAACTGTGGTGCTCCTCAATTTTGGGGTCTCACTCCCCCGATTCATCTCCCGGTGCTCTAGCACAATTTCTGGGCTGCGACGTGTACCTCTCCCAACAGGTCTACCCACCTGCACACCTCCACCACTGTAGTTGCCACCCGAGCTTACCTAGCTCCTCACCCTAACCTATCTAACTGGGGGCAGCCCCTCTCCTGGCTCTGTCACCCCTTGGTGCCCTCTGGCACTGGGCTACCCGGGTCCGTCCTCCGGATCCTCGGGCCCCATCCACACAACTACTACCGGCTCCCAGAGCCCACCTGCGGCCTCACCTGGCCGACATCCTTACAGTGGTGGAGTGCCCAAACCAACTACACACACTAACAGGCTACACGCCCAGCCATTTCCACAACACCAACGCACCCATCCACATACCATTCTGTCACCCGCACCACAGATGCCAATATCCAACTACAATTTACCTATACCCTCTACCTAACACTTACACTACCCGCCCCGGGTATCCGTGATGGGGGTCCACTCTTCCCCCATTCACACCTTCGCACCATCCACTCCACTCCACAATTTCCACCATACTCACTCCACGACCATCCATTCCAATACTCCATACCATTTATTCCATACACCTGCCCTCCATTCACCTGTCGTTGCACACCTGTGCAATCTCACCTGGTGCCACCTGCACCCTCCTTTCTTCCTGGACCACTTGGTCATCACAATACACAATCACCATCACTCACTCATACACTGCTCCATCCACCTGTTCAGTTGCACACCTGTGCAATCACACCTGTTCAATCACTCCCACACACGGCATCATCTCAGCTAACTCCTCCCCTCTGAAACTTGCGCTTCCCAGTCGTCCCTTTAAACTATTGCGCTCCCACGTCATTATCAACCACACTAACCTACCTGCGTCCCCACTACAGGTATCAGTCACTAACTAACCTTATCGTTACCTAAGGTCATCTTCGCTAGATCCCTATCATTATCCAAGCCCTCCCTGGCTCGTTTTCACTGCCATAAACCCCATAATCTATAGCGCATTTGCCCCCACCTGTGAGGGATGGTGGATTTGCCATCCCACCACGTCGGGGGTCTCTCACTACCAATTTCGCTCGTCCAAATCCAACAATTCAAAAATTTTCCATTTACTGCCAATTCTATTCACTTTTCTAAATTTCGTTTCAAATCACTACTATCACTATCACCATCACCCGTCTACTTATTACATCCTCTCGGTGCGCCAATTCACATCTACAGCCCGGCTTCGTACAGCCGAGCACTGAACGCGGATTCTTTTGTGCTGGCGGCTGGATGCGTCCCGCATTCGGGGCCGGGGCGGGGGCTTACCCGGGCCGAGATCCCACGCATCACCTCGGCGTGGAGCCATCCAATGTCCCGATCTCGACCTGCCGGCACGTCTCAACAAAACGTGGTCGCCATAGCGACCCTTCCTATCCAGCCGCCCGCTCCGCCTAGTGGAGCCCGGCCGCGGCCGTTCAAAGCGAGGCCCAGCGTGGATCGCGCACGGCGGTTCTTTCGAAACCGCCGTGGTTCGGATCCCCGCTGGTCCTCGCGGCACGCGAAGCTGCCCGACGCGCACCGAGGGCCCGAGTCGGCTATAAGTCGTTCTAACCTTTAACCCAGTTATCGTCGACGCTTCACCTGGATTCCTACAAGCATACGCTACCCCTTTCTTGCTCATACATGCAGCTGTTCCCATTCTCCTCGTACCTTTCCTGACACACCTCGGTACACCCATTCCACTTACAGCCTTGGTCACACACCTGACCACCGAACACTTTGGCACACATTCGTTGCTCGCACACCTCACCAATACACCGCTTCGCGCCCCTTTCTCGGTCACCTCCTTTGTGACGATCACAGGTGTGCTCTCACCCGCACACCCAACCACGTGCCTCACTACCAACTCAAATGTGCCTTCCCACACACGCTCTACCATTCCAGGTGTGCATCCTTCCATCCCAGGTGTACATCCTCGCCCACCTGTCACAACCAGCTCACGCTCCGTTTCACTCTCACTACTCTCACCTCCACTCTCAGTCGCGCACTCACCCTTACTCTTGACAGCATGCGCTTTCCCCATGCACCCGTCCGTTACACACCTTTCTCGCGCATCCTCCCGCGCACACTTCTTCGTTACTTCCTCCGTAACACTCACCACAGGCATGCATTCTCCCTTACTCTTGACAGCATGCGCTTTCCCCATGCACCCGTCCGTTACACACCTTTCTCGCGCGTCCTCCCGCGCACACTTTTTCGTTACTTCCTCCGTAACACTCACCACACCGCGCTTCCCTGTGCTCCCTCGCACACGCGCTTCGACCAATTCACTCTTGACGGCACACTCACTCCTCGGCGTGCACTTTTTCCTCACACACCCCATGGTCGGACATTCTCGCACACCCCTTTTTTCGCACACCTGTCCTGTCACACACCTCACCAACGGCCTTTCACGAACACCCGGATCCAAACCAATCCCCAAGCCGACTGAATCTCCCCTCACATCATGTACATTGCCACTCACCTCCGTACCTCGTCGCACCTTCTCTGCCACCTGCAAACTTTTTATTTGGTTAGTGAGCACCGCATCATGATTTGAACACAGACCTTGTACACATTCCATCACCTCCTCCCGGATTTCTCTCTTAGTTTCTGTCCGTCCCTTCTTAATTTCACTCACCTCTTCTCCCACTTCCTCTAATTTTTGTTTAACCTCTTTTATTTCCCGGTGCGTCTCCTCAAGTTCGTCCTCTAAGGCTACCGTGACCGTTTCTACGTGCGTCCTTACCTCCCGGTCCTTCGTCTCCATTGCTTCTGTCACCTCTTCCACCCTCATTGTCAGTTCCTCCCGTACCATCTGACATTGCCTCTGCGTCGCTATTAATTCGTTTTTAATTTCTTTTTGTGTCGCCTTTAACCCTCCTAGTACCGCCGTGTTCTTTTGAACCTGCTCCACTAACTTAGTTTGTCCCTCTGTCAGCTGCTCCACCTCCTCCGTCAGATCTTCTATTCCCCCCTGTAACTTTGCCGTATTATTTCTCACCTCTTTCTCGATACGCTTTTCGCCTCGCTTTACCTCCTCGCGTAGCCCCGAGACCTCCTCACTCATCCCTCTTCGTATTTCCTCCATCTGGTTCCCCATCTGTTCGATTTCCCGGGCGGATTGTTCCCCCATTTCCCGCAATTTGTCCTCCATCCTATTTTCTAACCCCATTAACCCATTTTTCACCCCCTCTAACTGATTCTCTTGAGCGGCCATTCTGTTTTCTACCCCCATTAACCCATTTTTCACCCCTTCTATCCCATTGTCTAACCCCTCAAATTTCTTGTCTAATCCCTCAAATTTCTTGTCTAATCCCTCAAATTTCTTGTCTAATCCCTCAAATTTCTTTTCTAATCCCTCACCGGTACCCCTCGCTTCGTCCCTCATTACCCCCATTTGGTCCTCCAATCGCTCACCCTGAGCATCCATCCGGTTCTCCAATCGCTCACTATTCTGGGCCATAAGGGCCTTCATTTGTATAAAAAAAAGGTTCAAATCCATTGGCATCTCCGGTTCGACTACCGCGACCATGGGCGTGGCTAAATGTGGCGCCGCTGTAATCACGTGCGCTAGAGCGCCATTTTGTGCACCTGAAATTCCCGCAACCACATTGCCATTTTCCTCCTCCCTTTCTTCCACATACATTTCCCCTGGTTCCTGGGTTACCCCTAACCCGTCTATCTCCCCCACCGACATCCGATCGCCTTGATTGTCCATGGCGCGATCTAAAAATTCGGGTTTTATAAAACAACACAATTTCGTCCGCTTTATAATTTTGAGCGCGTGCAGCGCGCTCCGGGTCGATCTCACTCCCCGACACCAATTGTTACGGTAATAACACAATTGGTGTTCCAAAATTTGGGCCTAACAAATTTAGTCCCAGGTCCGAATCCCATCTCCTGACTACCAATTGTTACGGACACGGTTTTTGGATGTTATTTTACCGAGCGGTGGTGTATTTAACCGCGTCCGAACAGTTACTCCCCGATTAGAACCCGATTCCACCCGAACGTTGACTAATCGCGCTACAGATATTCAATTGGGAAACCTCTAAAGCGACCGAAAGAGAAGAAGAGAGAAGAAAGACAGAGTTTGGAGGAAGAACAGATTTATTATACACACACAAGCAATATTTTAGAGCGACCAATATTATTTACAGCAATAGATGGGAAAGAGCAGTCACACAGTGCATTGTTAACTTATTCTATTTCATTTACTTAATCCCCAAGACAAACGAGTAGGACAGGACGTTCACACTCACACGGTGGATATTGCAGGCAGGTAATGGCTCGAGGTTGATTGCTTGAGAGAGGAAGGCGAGGTCGGAGGCCGCAGCTTTCAACCCCTCGCGGTTTTGGCGGGAAAACCTCCGTCGCGTATCCGCGGCCGTCACGCGCTGGCTCGGCACACCTGCTCCTCTTCCTGGGGTGGAGCCGTCTCCCTCCGTTCAGCGCGTCTCTCCAACGACAGGGGGGTATTGCAGGCAGGTAGGTAGGTAGGTAGGTAGGGCTTGCGGTGGATTGCGCTCCTCTTCCAGGTCATCCCCCAGCGTATCTCTCAAGGCCTCTCTCCAGTCATCTCTCATCTCGACTCGTAAAGCAGTCCCCTGCAGTCGCTTTTATCACCTCCGGCGGAATTAAGCCGCCGGCTCCGAGGGCACGCCTACCGGGTCACTCACCGCGGTGTTGATTGGCTGTTAGGGCCGGTTCACTCCTGCCCTCTTCTGACGAGGTGGAGACACGCCTTTCTTCTCCAACCTTACCTCGTGGCCAATGGTGGTTGAAGAGAAAAACCGACCAAAATGCGGAAGGCAAATGGAAGGGAGGTTTTGGGGAAATTGGAAGGGCCTACGCTTATTTTGTTTGATACAATGCAAAGTCAATCTAGTGGAAAACACATACTTAGCCTACATGGAATAAGGAAATACACTATTTAAAAGATATATCGTGACCTGCGTGTATGTTCTATGAAATTAATTAGGAGGACGGCTGCGACCATTATTTACATTACCAGGATGTTACCATACCAAAACCATACTCTTCACATCCGTTACCCTTCCTCCAAAATTGTTACACTCCTCAAAACCCGTTACACTTCTCAAAACCCGTTACACTTCTCAAAATCGTTACAATATTTAAGTTTAGGAACAACCAGTACTGTACAATTGTGTGTGTGTGTGTGTGTGTGTGTGTGTGTGTGTGTGTGTGTGTGTGTGTGTGTGTGTGTGTGTGTGTGTGTGTGTGTGTGTGTGTGTGTGTGTGTGTGTGTATAAAAGAGAGAGATAGAATTGTGAGGAACAGAAATGAAAAAACGAGATGTGTGTGTTTTGACCTATGACAAAAGGGAGAAAAAGTTTACTGGAACTACCAGGAGCCGAGGCTGCCACAAAGGTGAAGGTTTTTATGACACCATCAAGAAGTTCAAACTGAAAACTTTCAGTGTGATGAAAGAACGAATAAAGGGACAAACAAAGAGAACATCTTGGAAGCTGACCAAAGGTTGTTCAGGATCATGGTTGTCATGGCTAAGAACAGAAAGCTGGACATGAAGAACGTTCTTTGTCACCCTCTTGGTCCTTTTCCTTGGGTGCTGGTGAATGCTGCTGGCACAATCAAGTTGTTTTAATGCAATATCTGAAGAGCAGTATCACCTGCTGAGGGCACTCCTCTTCCATGTGCTTCACTTATCTTACGATAATTCACCAAATGTCCATCTGTCCGTTCCCAGGTACCGCAAAACAGCTGAACCGATCGCAACGAAATTTTGGGTGGGTAATCCTGGGACCCCCTGGAGTAAAATAGGCTATATTGTTTTTCCAATTTTCCAATTTTTCTAAACACGATGGAATAATATTTACCGATATGAACAGTGACGTGGCTTTTATTGAAATTCTACAAATACTGTTTAGATTTTGATGATTTGCGTGTGATATGATTTAACGGATGTTTATATAAATCGTTTAAAATAAAAAAAAAGCCTTCAATTTCTGATATTTACCCTTTTCATTTGGGCCTCCCAATCGAAGCCCCGCCCTTAGGGCGGGTACCGTTGCTAGTTGATTTAATGGGACTCATTCAGAAACTCCATGGTGAGAATCGTACATTCGATGAGCTATCTGATCACATTTTTACTCAGATGCTTCATGCTGGCCAAGAAAGTGGAAAAAATCCATTTGGTATCAAGGGAGGCGTAAGGCAAACCACGTGACCTACGACGGAGAGGAGGAGTGAGATCGATGGAGACTCCCTTTATATGGGATCGTTTCTCTGTATTCAACTTTGACATAGGGATTGAAAATTCGTTTCTCGGCTTCTACTGGACGAAATCGGCTGCAAAATTCAGAAGTAAATACTTTGTACTTCGAGATAAGAAGCTCCAAATTTCAGCAACATCCGTCAACGCATTCTTGAGTTTTATTAAGAAAACCCTCGAATTCAAGTTGGTGTCTGCCCATCCGTCCGTCCTGGGGATTGTGGGTTCGAGTACAATCTGGGTTGAATATTTTTTTCCCCTTACCTTGGGGAAAATTATTTACTTTATTTACGTTCAAGTCTTTTATATCGTCTTCAATGAAGTCTTGTGCGATGAACAAATGCATTTTTTTCGTATTTAAAATGTATCTTCGGGAAAATGCCAGGGGCATAGCAAAGGCCCCTTTATATGGGATGTGCCATGTGGCAAAGTAAAGAAAAGAAGGGACATTCCATAGCTTGTACAGTCGTGGCCAAAAATATTGGCACCTTTGTACTTTTTTCAAATAACTCACAATTTTCTCTAAAAATAAGTTCAAATTGACAAAAGTATTTGGTCTCCACAATTCTTTATTTCACTGTTAATATTACAGAACCTTTGTTTTTGATTCAGAACTTTATATAGCCTTTTAAATCAGAAAATAAAAAGAAATGGCATTGACAAAAATATTGACATCCTGACTTAATATTTGGTAGCACAGCCTTTGGACAAAACAAGCATTCTGAGTATTGCGCTGCAATACATGTCCCCTACCGGCAGTCTGTCGTCTGGAAAACTGTTGGGGAAATTACCAAAGTTCAAAGTGCCATATCTTTGTCAAAAATGATCGAAACGTCGTGAAGTTCGAACCTGAACTGTAGCTTATCATGAGGAAACCATGTGCCAAGTTTGAAATCATTAGCATTAAGCGTTTAGAAGAAAGTCCGGAAAACTGTTCTTTGCGTGACGGACAGACGGACTGACAGACGGAGGGACGGCGTGCAAACCTATAGTCCCCCTCCGGTGTACACCGGTAGGGGACTAATAACTGCAGTCAAGTGCTTCCTATAGCCATGAATGAGCTTCCTACACCTCTCTACTGGTAGTTTGGCCCATTCTTCGTGTGCAAACTGCTCAGGTTCTTCCAGATTTGAAGGGTGCCTTCTCCCAATTGCTGTTTTCAAATCTCCCCACAGGTGTTCAATAGGATTTAGATCTGGACTCATTGCTGGCCACTTCAGAACAGTCCAGTGTTTTGTCTTGAACTATTCCTGGGTGCTTTTTGAAGTGTTTTTGAGGTCATTGCCCTGCTGCAAGACCCATGACCTTCGACGGAGACCCAGCTTTCTGACACTGGGTTGAACATTGCGCTCCAAAATGCCTTGGTAATCTCCTGATTTCATGATGCCATGCACACCTTCAAGGCACCAAGTGCCAGAGGCAGCATAACAACCCCAAAACATCACTGAAACTCCTCCATGTTTGACTGTAGGGAAGGTGTTCTTTTCTTTGAAGGCTTCATTTTGTTTTCTGTAAACATAGAGATTATGTGCTTTACCAAAATGCTCTTATTTGGTCTCACCTGTCCACAGGACATTCTCCCAGAAATATTTTGGTTTGTACAGGTGTGTTTTGGAAAACTCCAGTCAGGCTTTCCTCGTAGTGGGGTCCACCTGGGTCTCCTACCATCGAACCCCCTTTCATTGAGTTGGCGACAGATGGTGCGAGTTGAAACTGTCGGACCTTGTGTCTGAAGGTCAGCTTGAATCTGTTTGGCAGTTTATTGAGGTGCTTGCTCCACCATTCAAACAATCCTTCGCTGCAATCTTCGATCAAGCTTTCTCTTGTGGCCACGTCCAGGGAGGTTGGCTACAGTGCCATGGGCCTTAAACTTCCTGATAACATTGCGTACGGTGGGCACAGGAACAACAAGGTCTCTGGAGATGGACATGTCGCCTTGAGATTGTCCATGCTTGGCTACAATCTTGTGTTTGACCTCCTCAGACAATTCTCTGGTTTTCTTCCTTTTCTCCATGCTCATTGCGGTACAGACAGTGACACAAAACAGCAGAATGACTCCTTTTCTATATTTAAACTGGTTGAATGAGTGATTTTTATATTGCAAGCACCTGAAAGTTACCACAGGTGAGGTCGTTTCCAAAGTAAAGGAGAATCACCATCTTGAAATCTAATTATTTCTAACAACTTCTAAAAGGTGCCAATAATATTGTCCGGGCCATTTTAGGATTTCTGTGTGGAATAAGCTGAGATTTAGTAAATTTTTCAGATTTTTTATTTTGTTTCATTGCATTCCAAAGAAATACATTTGTGGATACCAAAATATATTTTAATTGAAACAATTTTCTGGAAGAAATGATGCATTATTTGAAAAAAGTGCAAGGGTGCCAATATTTTTGGCCACGACTGTAGAAAATGCCAAACAAAAGAGAATGAGATCTTTGAAAAATCTCGTGTGCATGCCGGACTATCCTTGTGTTATTAGGAGGAACCAAGTAATGCTCTCGAAATGTTCATATAAAGGGGCGACAATTTGATTTGAATGGAAGGACGGACTGACAAACGGAAGGACTGACTGACAAACGGACGGACTGACTGACAAACGGACTGACTGACTGAGAAACGGACAGCCAGACTGACAAACGGACGGACGGACTGACTGACAAACGGACTGACTGATAAAAGGAAGGACTGACGACTCGCCGTCCCGAAAGCTCCCCCGAAATTCGTTTCAGCTGAGTTAACCATCGTGTATTTTTGTCCCTCAATGTGATAATCAAATGGTCCAGCTCATGGATTACTATGGTCATTACCATGGACCGTGGAACGGATCTTTTGATGAACGTATGAGTCCGTAGTTCATTCATCATTGGACTCGACCGAATAGGTAATACGAGTCTTTGAGCAATGGACGCACAGGTAAGGAGGTCGTCATAACAGGTTCTCCAAAGTTGGCTCCATGCCAATTTCATACCCCTCCCCCCAACCCCCCCTCATGATCCCCCTTCACCCGCCCACCACCATTGCTTCCTTATCCGATCGCACACGAAACGACATTTTTGACACTCCGGACGATATCCCGCTCGCTCACCTGTTAACATTCAGACGCTGAATGCACTTGGTGCCTCGAGACCAGGTCGCTCCCTCTATTCCCTCTTCAGCCACGATCCGCCGGTTCCGCCGGTTCAGGGAAGGGGGTCACGGAGAAATCCTGAAACGGCCCCGACTACACACAACAACCCGGTATGAATATGCTATATCGGGGGTGGGGAGGTGAGATCGAGTGGGGGAGGGAGATCGCGTGGGAGGAGGAGGAGGGGATATCGATCGAGTGGGGAGGGGGGGGATATCGATCGAGTGGGGAGGGGGGGGATATCGATCGAGTGGGGAGGGGGGGGATATCGATCGAGTGGGGAGGGGGGGGATATCGATCGAGTGGGGAGGGGGGGGATATCGATCGAGTGGGGAGGGGGGGGATATCGATCGAGTGGGGAGGGGGGGGATATCGATCGAGTGGGGAGGGGGGGATATCGATCGAGTGGGGAGGGGGGGATATCGATCGAGTGGGGAGGGGGGGGATATCGATCGAGTGGGGAGGGGGGGGATATCGATCGAGTGGGGAGGGGGGGGGATATCGATCGAGTGGGGAGGGGGGGGATATCGATCGAGTGGGGAGGGGGGGGATATCGATCGAGTGGGGAGGGGGGGGATATCGATCGAGTGGGGAGGGGGGGGATATCGATCGAGTGGGGAGGGGGGGGATATCGATCGAGTGGGGAGGGGGGGGATATCGATCGAGTGGGGAGGGGGGGGATATCGATCGAGTGGGGAGGGGGGGGTATCGATCGAGTGGGGAGGGGGGGGGATATCGATCGAGTGGGGAGGGGGGGGATATCGATCGAGTGGGGAGGGGGGGGATATCGATCGAGTGGGGAGGGGGGGATATCGATCGAGTGGGGAGGGGGGGGGATATCGATCGAGTGGGGAGGGGGGGGATATCGATCGAGTGGGGAGGGGGGGATATCGATCGAGTGGGGAGGGGGGGATATCGATCGAGTGGGGAGGGGGGGGGATATCGATCGAGTGGGGAGGGGGGGGATATCGATCGAGTGGGGAGGGGGGGGGATATCGATCGAGTGGGGAGGGGGGGGGATATCGATCGAGTGGGGAGGGGGGGGGATATCGATCGAGTGGGGAGGGGGGGGGATATCGATCGAGTGGGGAGGGGGGGTCGATCGAGTGGGGAGGGGGGGGATCGATCGAGTGGGGAGGGGGGGGATCGATAGAGTGGGGAGGGGGGGGTCGATCGAGTGGGGAGGGGGGGGATATCGATCGAGTGGGGAGGGGGGGGATATCGATCGAGTGGGGAGGGGGGGGGATATCGATCGAGTGGGGAGGGGGTGGATATCGATCGAGTGGGGAGGGGGGGATATCGATCGAGTGGGGAGGGGGGGATATCGATCGAGTGGGGAGGGGGGGGATATCGATCGAGTGGGGGAGGAGGGGATATCGATCGAGTGGGGGAGGAGGGGATATCGATCGAGTGGGGAAAGGGGGGATATTGATCGAGTGGGGAGGGGGGGGGGATATCGATCGAGTGGGGAGGGGGGGGGATATCGATCGAGTGGGCGTGGGGGGTGGGAGGAGATCGATCGAGTGGGCGGAGTGAGGAGGTGTAAAGGTAGGGAGGACTCGGACTCGGGGTAGATCAATTAATCAATTGGAGGTGGAGAGAGATTGATTGTTGCCTGTTGGGAGGGAGATCATCGCAATCGCAATCGAGTGGAGAGGGGAGGAGGATTAGCGAAATGGAGTGGGGAGGGACGGAGGAAGCAAGTAGCTAAAAGGTGATTCCCTCGCCCAAGTAGTGCACATTGTAGTGATAGCGCCCCACTTTCGCCTCCAGGACCAGGAGGGAACAGCGGAGACGAGGATTATCGACATGAGCAGCATCGCCGGTAAAGAAAACTCCCCCATTGGTGGTGCCCAGGGGTTCGACTCGTCTGGTCAACCCGGGTCTCCGGTAAGAGACTTTGGCCCAGGGATCGTTGGGCAAAGATAGAATCCCCCACACCCTCCCTCGTTTTTCCCCCCACATCCTCCCTCGGTTTTCCCCCCACATCCTCCCTCGTTTTCCCCCCCACATCCTCCCTCGTTTTCCCCCCACATCCTCCCTCGTTTCCCCCCACATCCTCCCTCGTTTTCCCCCCACACCCTCCCTCGTTTGCCCACCCTCCCTCGTTTTCCCCCACACCCTCCCTCGTTTTCCCCCACACCCTCTCTCGTTTTCCCCCACACCCTCCCTCGTTTTCCCCCACACCCTCCCTCGTTTTCCCCCACACCCTCCCTCGTTTTCCCCCACACCCTCCTCGTTTTCCCCCACACCCTCCCTCGTTTTCCCCCACACCCTCCTTCGTTTTCCCCCACACCCTCCCTCGTTTTCCCCCGCACCCTCCCTCGTTCTCCCCCCACACCCTCCCTCGTTCCCCCCCACATCCTCCCTCGTTTCCCCCCACACCCTCCCTCGTTCCCCCACACTCCTCCCTCGTTTCCCCACATCCTCCCTCGTTTCCCCCACATCCTCCCTCGTTTCCCCCACATCCTCCCTCGTTTCCCCCACATCCTCCTCGTTTCCCCCCACGACCCTCCCTCGTTTCCCCCCACACCCTCCCTCGTTCCCCCCCACACCCTCCCTCGTTTCCCCCCACACCCTCCCTCGTTTCCCCCCCCCACATCCTCCCTCGTTTCCCCCCACACCCTCCCTCGTTTCCCCTCACACCCTCCCTCGTTTCCCCCCCACACCCTCCCTCGTTTCCCCCCCACACCCTCCCTCGTTTCCCCCCACACCCTCCCGCGTTTCCCCACACCCTCCCTCGTTTCCCCCCACATCCTCCCTCGTTTCCCCCCACACCCTCCCTCGTTTCCCCCCACACCCTCCTCGTTTCCCCCCACACCCTCCCTCGTTTCCCCCCACACCCTCCCTCGTTTCCCCCCCACACCCTCCCTCGTTTCCCCCCACACCCTCCCTCGTTTCCCCCCACACCCTCCCTCGTTGCCCCCACACCCTCCCTCGTTTCCCCCCACACCCTCCCTCGTTTCCCCCCACACCCTCCCTCGTTTCCCCCCACACCCTCCCTCGTTTCCCCCACACCCTCCCTCGTTTCCCCCCACACCCTCCCTCGTTTCCCCCCCACACCCTCCCTCGTTTCCCCCCCCACACCCTCCGTTTCCCCCCACACCCTCCGTTTCCCCCCACACCCTCCGTTTCCCCCCACACCCCTCCGTTTCCCCCACACCCTCCGTTTCCCCCCCACACCCCTCCGTTTCCCCCCACACCCTCCGTTTCCCCCCACACCCCTCCGTTTCCCCCCACACCCTCCGTTTCCCCCCACATCCTCCGTTTCCCCCCCACACCCTCCCTCGTTTACCCCCCCAACCATCCCTCGGTTCCCCCAACGATCCCTCGTTTCCCCCCACACCCTCCCTCGTTTCCCCCACATCCTCCCTCGTTTCCCCCCACACCCTCCCTCGTTCCCCCCACACCCTCCCTCGTTTCCCCCCACACCCTCCCTCGTTTCCCCCCACACCCTCCCTCGTTTCCCCCCACACCCTCCCTCGTTTCCCCCCACACCCTCCCTCGTTTCCCCCCACACCCCTCCCTCGTTTCCCCCCACATCCTCCCTCGTTTTCCCCCACATCCTCCCTCGTTTTCCCCCACATCCTCCCTCGTTTTCCCCCACATCCTCCCTCGTTTTCCCCCACACCATCCCTCGTTTTCCCCCAACCATCCCTCGTTTTCCCCCAACCATCCCTCGTTTTCCCCCACACCCTCCCTCGTTTTCCCCCACACCCGGTCTTCCCCTGAAGGCAGCTGTGTCGACAATCTTCTTTTTCTTCTTTAACAGTCACAATTGTTATTGCTTCTTTCTTGTGGGGTTTGCTGGGGGAAGCTTGGCCCAAGTCCTTTCACGAACCGGTTGATCAGGGCGGACGTTCGACCAGGTAGTGTTACGGTAAGAATTTGTAATTTCTTCAGGTGCCGAGGATAATGTCTCGATTATTCCGCCAGGCACACCGTCGATCGTTAAGTACGTGGTGGTCCTACATAATAGTCGGGTCATATCGGGTCACAGTTTCATAGTACGGTGAGTATATGGGAAAAAATAAATATATATATATATATTCCACAAAACTTTCGAGAGTTCATTAATTCTTTCATTCGATTTATTTCATTTTTACAAACTGACGGGACTACGATTTGAGTTTGATGTCAGTTATGGGGGTTGGTGTGGTGTTAGGGAGGTGGTGGTTGGTGGTGTGTTGGGGAGGTGGTGGTTCGTGTGTGTTGGGGAGGTGGTGGTTGGTGGTGTGTTGGGGAGGTGGTGGTTGGGGAGGTGGTGGTTGGTGGGGTGTTGGGGAGGTGGGGTGTTGGGGAGGTGGTGGTTGGTGGGGTGTTGGGGAGGTGGTGGTTGGTGGTGTGTTGGGGAGGTGGTGGTTGGGGAGGTGGTGGTTGGTGGGGTGTTGGGGAGGTGGGGTGTTGGGGAGGTGGGGTGTTGGGGAGGTGGGGTGTTGGGGAGGTGGGGTGTTGGGGAGGTGGTGGTTGGTGGGGTGTTGGGGAGGTGGTGGTTGGTGGGGAGGTGGTGGTTGGTGGGGTGTTGGGGGAGGTGGTGGTTGGTGTGGTGTTGGGGAGGTGGGGGTTTGTGTGGTGGTGGGGGTTTGTGTGGTGGTGGTGGGGGTTGGCGGGGTGTTGGGGAGGTGGTGGTTGGCGGGGTGTTGGGGAGGTGGTGGTTGGCGGGGTGTTGGGGAGGTGGTGGTTGGCGGGGTGTTGGGGAGGTGGTGGTTGGCGGGGGTGTTGGGGAGGTGGGGGTTGGCGGGGTGTTGGGGAGGTGGGGGTTGGCGGGGTGTTGGGGAGGTGGTGGTTGGCGGGGTGTTGGGGAGGTGGTGGTTGGCGGGGTGTTGGGAGGTGGTGGTTGGCGGGGTGTTGGGGAGGTGGTGGTTGGCGGGGTGTTGGGGAGGTGGTGGTTGGCGGGGTGTTGGGGAGGTGGTGGTTGGCGGGGTGTTGGGGAGGTGGTGGTTGGCGGGGTGTTGGGGAGGTGGTGGTTGGCGGGGTGTTGGGATGTGGGGGGTTTGTGTGGTGGTGGGGGGAGGTGGGGTTGGCGGGGTGTTGGGGATGTGGGTGTTGGGGAGGTGGTGGTTGGCGGGGTGTTGGGGATGTGGGGGTTGGCGGGGTGTTGGGGATGTGGGGGTTGGCGGGGTGTTGGGGATGTGGTGGTTGGCGGGGTGTTGGGGATGTGGGGGTTGGCGGGGTGTTGGGGATGTGGGGTTGGCGGGGTGTTGGGGATGTGGGTGTTGGCGGGGTGTTGGGATGTGGGGGTTGGCGGGGTGTTGGGGAGGTGGGGGTTGGCGGGGTTTGAGCCTTAGAATACAGAGTTCGGCGAATTTGATTTGAGTGAAAACGATGGTGATTGGAGGATGGAGGATATGTGATCACATGGCCGCAAGGCACCATCTGTTACCCACCTTCGCCGAGTGTACTAAATTGTGGCATCTGTGTGGACTCTGTCATATTTTCATCTCGTCATCATTTTCATTTTTTATTTTGAAGTCTGTTTTGGGGTGTAAAAGACACCGTGTTGTTCAGCATGGGGCAGTTTCAATCGATCAGACAAAGGAGAGAAGATCCATCTTTATCCTCGTTATCCAGAAAGGAGGAAAATATGGAAAAGTAAAAGTTCATTATGTGGAATGAAAAGCCAACAACGACTCGTTTCTGTGTGCGGTGATGAGAATAATTATGTTGCTGTTAAAATGAGCTAATTATAAAATCAGGACAAATATTATTTTAATACCTGATTAATTAGATGTTGATTAAATAAATGGTAATTGATCATGGTTTGAGAGGGATTCCCTTTTACTGATTACCTTCCTCTCACAACGAATCAATTACCATTTAAAATATTTACTTCTTATTTGTTTAATCTTCTCTTCCCACCCAAGCAGTTCGCTCATTTTGTGCTGAAATGATCGATTACATGCCAAGTGGAATCAGGAGCAGTAGCGGATTAACGCACGGGCACATGGGCACATTGGGCACATTGGGCACATTGGGCACATTGGGCACACTGGGCACATTGGGCACACCGGGCACATTGGGCACACCGGGCACATTGGGCACACCGGGCACATTGGGCACACCGGGCACATTGGGCACACCGGGCACACCGGGCACACTGGGCACACTGGGCACACTGGGCACACCGGGCACCCTGGGCACATTGGGCACACCGGGCACACCGGGCACATTGGGCACACTGGGCACGTGCCCAGGGCCCCCAAATTCCATGAGGTCATGAAACCAATGGACCCCGAGATCGTGAGAGATTGGAGTTAACGAGAGATCGCCGATGGTGGTTCATAATGTTTCGAGTTGAGACCGAGTGTGGGTCTCATTTTGTGACGAAACATATCGATGACCTTGTGAGTGGTGGTGAACACCGCGTAAAGCGGTCTCGAAGAAAGAAAGCATTGTCATTACAAAATTAAGGGGTGAAGTTAGTATTGGTGGAAAAAGCAAATCGAGTGAAATAATAACTACATTTAATGTATACAAATGCACCAATAATCACAATAAAAATTGTATAATCCCTATTGTTGATACTAGGGCATGCCCGTACTATATATAAGCTAGGACGTGCCCGTACGTGGGTGCCCGTTCCTTGCCAAAAAAAAACAAAAAAAAAACATGAATGGTTTGGTCCATTCGCAACGACCACAGAACCCCCCCCCTCTATTTACATGCAATGGTTTGGTCCAAAGCGAACGGTTTGGTCCATTCGATGTGATTCGATGATTCGATGTGAATGGTTTGGTCCATTCGCAACGACCACAGAACCCCCCCCCCCCTCTATTTACATGAATGGTTTGGTCCATTCGCAAAGCCAAAGCGAACGACCACAGAACCCCCCCCCTCTATTTACATGAATGGTTTGGTCCATTCGCAAAGCCAAAGCGAACGACCACAGAACCCCCCCCCCCCCCTCTATTTACATGAATGGTTTGGTCCATTCGCAACGGCAAAGCGAACGGCGAACGGCTAAATCGCCATAGCTCGGTAAGTACTTGTCCGATTAATTTCAAACCTTGAAAAGGCACATCCTCGGGTCCCCAGCAATATACCTGGCAAGTTTCAAGTATATCGGACCGGTAGTTGTCGAGAAACAGCGGTCACAGACAAACAGACAAACGTACAAACGTACAGACAGAGATTACTGGAATTATAGATAGATATCGACATTGTTTTGCAAATATACATGATAATTTGCCAGGGAGACATCAAGTTGTCCATTTCATTGAGATTAAAATTGACAATCTTAATCATAGCTCATTGATTTTCAGATGAAAATTGATGATTTTAAAGTTTGACCTTGAATTGACCTTTAACCTTTTGACCTTAAAATCGTTGGTTTCCCAATTCAGTGAGGCACTTTGCAATTGCTCTTTAGTGTTCAGGTTAATCGAATAAAACTTGACGATTTTTCAAATGAAAATTGATGACTTTAGAAGTTTGACCTTGAGTTGACATTTGACCTTTGGAACTCAAAAATAGTTGATTTCCCAATTTGGTGATTCAATATGCAAATGCTGTTCAACTTTCACGGCAATAGGATGAAAAATGACGATTTTAGAAACTTGACCTCAAGATGACCTTTGACCTAAAAATCATTAGGCTTCTCAGTTGTGACTCCTCGACAACTTGGTAAGGTTTCATGATGATCGGTTTGGAATTGTAACCTGTGGGCGATTGACAGACAAACAAGAAATCTGTTGTGCATAGAACGATACTTCCAAAATCCCTAAAATAAGTTTACCTTTTGGCCTATGTTGACCTTTTGGCCTATGTTGACGTCAAAAATCATTGGTGGTTTAATTAATTGTCCTGATACGCAAATCCTCTTTAAATTTTAAGTGAATCGGATGAAAATTGAGGATCTCACCACTCTCAGCACTTCACATATTCTGCTCACCACCTTCAGTGGTTCACATATTCTGCTCACCACCTTCAGTGGTTCACATATTCTGCTCACCGCCCTCAGCGCTTCACATATTCTGCTCACCACCTTCAGCGCTTCACATATTCTGCTCACCACCCTTAACAGTTCACATATTCTGCTTACCACCCTCAACGCTTCACATATTCTGTGCACCACCCTTAACAGTTCACATATTCTGCTTACCGCCCTCAGCGCTTCACATATTCTGCTCACCGCCCTCAGCGCTTCACATATTCTGCTCACCACCCTCAGTGGTTCACATATTCTGCTCACCACCTTCAGCGCTTCACATATTCTGCTCACCACCCTTAACAGTTCACATATTCTGCTTACCACCCTCAACGCTTCACATATTCTGTGCACCACCCTTAACAGTTCACATATTCTGCTTACCACCCTCAGCGCTTCACATATTCTGCTCACCGCCCTCAGCGCTTCACATATTCTGCTCACCACCCTTAACAGTTCACATATTCTGTGCACCACCCTTAACAGTTCACATATTCTGTGCACCACCCTTAACAGTTCACATATTCTGTGCACCACCCTTAACAGTTCACATATTCTGCACACCACCCTCAACGCTTCACATATTCTGTGCACCACCCTTAACAGTTCACATATTCTGCTTACCACCCTCAACGCTTCACATATTCTGTGCACCACCCTTAACAGTTCACATATTCTGCTTACCACCCTCAACGCTTCACATATTCTGCTCACCACCCTCAGCCCTTCACATATTCTGCTCACCACCCTCAGTGGTTCACATATTCTGCACACCACCCTCAACGCTTCACATATTCTGTGCACCACCCTTAACAGTTCACATATTCTGCTCACCACCCTCAGCCCTTCACATATTCTGCTCACCACCCTCAGTGGTTCACATATTCTGCTCACCACCCTGAGCGGTTCACATATTTTCACATGTCACCCTCAACTACCTCCTCATGTGTGAAATATTCAAATGACTCTTTACCCTACGCAGTGTCCTTATGTCTTCTTTCTTACAATCTCGATCACTTTGAAAAAAATTAACAATCTTGCTTGTTTAACATGCTCATTATATATTTTGTTTTTACTTCATTTTCACTGCGCATGAACATCAGTATTTTAAAAGTTAATATTTAGAATGAGATACAAAAGTTCCAAGGCATGAAAAAAGCCTATCATGAGGCATGTGTATAATTCAAGAACACACTTGTATATTTTGTTACTAAGTATTTATAGTTATTGATAGAAAATTAAATGAAACACGTCCGGGGTTGACTATATATTGTCAGTATCTCATTCGTAGAACATTATGAACACCTTTCATACTCCAATTTGAAACCAGTATGCATTGCCAGGGTTTGTGTGTTCCCCGCAAAAGCCTAATGGAATAGTCTTGCAAAATATACCATGGTACCTTTTCATCCACCTGACAGTAAATACCAGCTAGCTAATACCTCAACCAAAGGACTAGTCATCATCAACTTGGAGTGTATTCCCCCCAGAGTGGAGCTGGCATTCAATGCCAGGACAGGATATCTGTATATTCGTATTGTGTTTCAATTTTTTTTCTGCATTTCATTTTTTATTTTTTGCCCAAGTCATTCACAAACCTGCTGTCCATGCCTGCGAGATTTTGGGCTCCAACCCGTGCGTGGCACGCCGCCACGGTGACCTCGCTCGTATTATATGTGTAAGGTTAAATCCACAAACTTTACAAAGTCAATGGAATATGAACATGCATTAATGCGATGGGATTATCCAAATGAAAAGGGAGGAAAAGGTGGTGCACGGTGTGCTGCTGCATTGACCAAAAGTAAGAATAATATATGATGATTATCTATATAATAATAGCGTAAGGACTCGACTTTGTTATCCCTTTTACGCTGCACCCAGTGACCCGATGCCCACGGCACTAATGGATTTACGATCTACGAACCACGCTCTTTGTTTATTACGTACAGCCATACTCGAAAAATCTGAATTAGCCGACGTTGGGGCCCAAAAGCATCCGATTAACTGCTGATACGATGCCATCTTACTGGCGTCTGCTGGGTGAAGGCGAAGCAAGCCGTCTGCTGATTGGACAGGCGAAGGCGAAAGCAAGCCGTCCACTGAGTGGACAATCCAGAGCATGCATTTGTGCCGGTGTCGGCGATCGTTGTTCATATACGCACTCTTCATTCTCATCTTTCTTCCTAACTCTTACTCGGACAAGCAAACCCCCTATGCCATCCATAATGGTACACTCTATCCATACACCACATCCTCCCTTTCGTGGATGTTCCACGGGTTTCGGCTAGTTATTACTATTCCGTTGGACTTGGTCCGAAACTGGGGCTTATGGAATGGGTCTCGTCCATCCGTCCATCTGTGTGTGCGTGTGTCCGCAACTATATATCGGAGATATTTTAACCAATTTTGTTCATACTTGGCACAAAGACAACACATGATGGTATACATAAGCATTTAATTTTGTTTCACGATGCGATCCAAGATGGCCGACCCAAAGAACATTTTGCTACTTAAACGTATCCCCAACCATTTCTTGAACATGCATGGTCCTATTTTGCTCAAACTTGGCACAAGCACAGCACATGATGGCATATATGTACACCTCACTTTATTTTGCGATCTGATCAAAGATGGCCTACTGATAGACTGGTGGCCATTTTTTGTTGTAAAACTATAATGGCACGCTTCGACATCACAACGTCGACTGATACACCTCCACCCATATTATTACATCATTATAATACTTGTACCACGTTTGATTTAAATCCATTCAGCTGTTCCCAAGTTATCACATATTTACCTGACATTACCTCTGACCTTTGACCTCTTGGCCCCAAAATTTTATCAGTTCATGGTTACACCATTATACATACCTATACCAAGTTTTAATTTAACTTCCTTCTGCTGTTCACAAGTTATCACATTTTTACCTAACGTGACCTCTGACCTTTGGCCTTTGACCTTGGGACACCAAAATCTAATCAGTTAATCTTTGCATCATTATGCATAAATGTACCAAGTTTGAATTGGATCCCTTTAGCCGTTCTCAATTAATTAATTATTTTATTTTTTTGCATTTGGAGTCAAGGCTCTTGTAAGAGCTAACACATGACACACGAAAACATGCACGGACCCATAAAACATACAATAAACAAGAAAGGGCAATCAGAGATTGCAGACCCTTGCCGGGATGTGTTTTCAGTGGTTTTTAAGGCTTTTGTGTTAAAACGAATATGGCGACCGAACCACGTGTCCGATGACGTCATCATTATTTTTTTCCTCCATCAATTTATCCCTAGATTATGCTCAAGAAATTTCCTCTTGATCGGATGATCTTTTGCACTTGTCGAATTATGACGTCATAATGGAGGCATCCATGACATCATAATTAACAGATGTTATTCCACATGGAGAGTTCTTTGCAATGAGCCATGTCTCAATTTTTTCTATGCAGCGCTTTCGGAGATATAGAGGTGCAAATGTACCTGACAATCCCGTCTCCAATGTGGTTTTTCCAAGATGGCGGCCGAACCACGTGACCTTTGACGTCATAATTATCATTATAAAATTCTACATGTGGAGTTGCACCTATGGTGAAAATTTCCTGTCAATCGGACCAACTGTTGCAGAGAAAATCATATTTATTCTGTGCGGAAAAACAAACAGATGAAAAATCGGTCAGAGACCGAGGACTTGCCGGAATGTACTTTTTTATCGGCCATTTTGGATCAAAATAATAATACATCAGGACAGGGTTGAATCCCAGCTTGAGAGAATGCCAACCCACTCCCCGCCATCACGGTCGTCTCTCCAACTCACAATCCCACGAGATATGCGGAAAGGACGACCCAAAACCAATAATCTTCTTTTTGATTCGAATATAAACATCATTAAAAGTAAATAATGACCTCTGCCAAAGTTTAAACGACGTGGGTTTAATCACTACATGAGAGAATTCCACATAGCTATTTGGGCGGTGTATAAGCTAACAGATCAATGTCTCCATCGATCTTGCCAAGGCCGTAAAACCTATTGGCTCAAAATCCTTGTAACTGTTGACTTGGTAGTTTTTACAATGAAGGAAACACGTATCGGGAGTACATACGACATAGCGATTGTGAATGTGACAGCTCTGAGGCGTCTTTCACTTTGCATCACAGTGACAGCAAGCACCAACATGGCGACTGTAAGATTAAAATCTGGCTTCAAGACCCCTCACCACCCAAAATCGATTCCGGCGAATCTATTCTGGCAAGTAACAAACCAACCAACCAACATAATTGCCAGAATCTATTCCCGCAAGTAACAAACGGACAAACAGACAGGGGTGCAAACATAACCTCCATCCACCTTTGGTGGCGGAGGTAACGAAACCAGGATGACGGTCCCAATGAAAATGCACCTCATCGCGGCTTCATTTAAACCGTCGAATCCTTCTGCTGTATCACTCCGCCTCGCCCCGGCTTTACGCTGCGGTCACGATTTTCACGTTTTGGGTGACCTTGAGCTTGACCTTGGGCCTAGAGAGTTAAAAATTGGGCACAGTCTATTCCAGGGCAAGGCAAATATGTGTGTAAAGTATGGTGATGCTATGTGCAACGATGTAGATGCAGTACTGTGCACAAACAGACAGACAGACAGACAGACAGAGACAGACAAACCAACCAACCAACATACTTGCCGGAATAAACAGACAAACTGACTCAAATGAAAAACCCTCTCCTCAGGCGAGGGTAATAAAGGGAGCGGGATACAAGAGGGGTAGAGAGAGGAAAGCATACAAGCTCAACAACAGGAGAGAACAGGCAAGTTGGTAGATCTGTGGAAGCGAGAGGGCTGGTTGGAAGGGGGGTAGGGGGAGGAGGAAAGGGAAGGGGTACACGGTATAGAGCAAATGAACACTACCAGGAATTTCAGTAAAGAAGTCGGAGATTGAAAGAGATGGATTTGGTGTGTCTGAATGGGGGTAGAATAGATCAAGGTTTTGGATGGGGGAAGATAAGAGATGGTGGTGAACAGCTGTTTTAAAGTCCTGGAGGGAGGAGTGGCATTGAAGAGAGTGTGGGAGATTGTTCCAGAGGTCGGAAAAAAAGAGAAATGAAAGAGTGAAGGTGAGCAGAGGGTCTTGATTTTGGCAGTTTTCATCCGGAGAGGGTTGCTGTCAGATCTTGTGTGTCCTGCAGGAATATTTGGGGGACAGAGCACAGACAGAACAGGGTGCAAGGCCGGAGAGGAATCGGTATAAGACAGAAAGATCGCCAGTCTGCCTGCGGTGAGAGAGTAAAAGGCCCTCAGAAACAGCTTCAATGCGGGAGATTCCAATGATTCTGAAAGCTTTTGTTTCAACAGCGTGAAGCTGAGCTAGTTGTGAGGAAGGAGCACCAGCCCAGAGGCAAGAGTACTATTCCATCAAGCTGCTGATGAAAGCTTTTTATGTGGTAAGGAGCTCAGGTGTGCCAAGAAAGTACTTCGCACGATGGAGGATACCTCATCCCACTGTTGGAGCCATTCGGCGATTGGCTTTTGAGGCCAGCTTGTATATGTGGTTTTCCCAGGAAAGATCAGGGCAGATAGTGAGGCCCAAAAGCTTGAGTGACAGAACTTCGTCAAGAGGATTGTTGAGAAAGTAGATGAAAGGGTTGTCCAGACGGTCTTTTCGGAGAGACAAAGTGAGAGTGTGAGATTTGTCAGGATTGAAAGACATGTTCCACTTGTTTGACAAGTTTGTGATATTGTCCAGGTCTGCTGGGAGTGAAGAGGCTGCAGACTGCCGATTGAGTTATGGAGGGTTGTGGTATGGATTGGCAGAGAGTGGAGTCGTCAGCAAAAAGACAGAGAAGATTTTCCAGAGAGTCGGAGAGATCATTAATGAAAACCAGAAAAAAGCATAGGTCCCAGAACACTGCCCTGAGGAACTCCAGCCTGGACAGGAAGGGGAGATGAGAGAAATCCATTCAGGACCACATATTGACTGTGATCGGAGAGGAAGTCCGCACGCCATGCGTGGAGGTTTCCATGGATACCATAAGTGGAGAGTTTGGTGAGCAGAGCGGGGTGCCAGACCATATCGAAGGCACGAGATATGTCAAGGGAGACAGCTCTGATTTCCTATGTGACATTGAGGACCTCCATCCATTGTTGAGACAGCAGAATCAGCATGTCCAGAGTAGAGTGACCTGTTCTGAATCAAAATTGATGATCAGATATCAAGTCATTGAAGAAGAGGAAGGATTTAATATCAGAAGTAATAATGGATAAAAATTATTTTTCTTTTAAAGGATTTTGTCCTTTGACTGTTGGTAATCAAGACCAATATGAGATGCTTCCTGTTTTAATGCTTGTGCTGATAATTAAGATGGCAGTAAGTGAAAGAACAAAAAGGATGGGATCAAGAGTTTATATGGAATTTGGTGCACAATGAAAAAGTAGTGACCACTTTCTCGACTAAAACACAAAGTGTGCATGCTTCCCCATATCTGTGTGTTGTATTGTGAAATTTTTTGTCCCTCCCTATTTTTTATTTTTTTACATTGATCTAAGGCTCATGTAGGTGTTTGTACGAGTACATAATTCATATGTCGGACAATGGCATTGCTAGACATCTGCGTACGTTTACATGAATTACAAGGCCTTTGGTAGATAATGGACAAATCCATATTTGATTTATGGGACATGAACCTGGGTTGCCCACAATGAGCTGTTCAGGTGGGGACACTGACAGGCCACAACCCAAAGGACATTCGATCACATGACTTTGGGCAACTCTCGTAGTCCATCAGACACAGCCGTTATAACTACTTGGCCAGCAGCGCTTGTCGACATTCTATTGGTCTCAATCTTGAGTCTGAATTGGAGTTGAGGATGTTGAATGTTGAGTCTTGGAATGCTGAAACATCCCGTTTTTGCTCACTCTTTGGTTTAGCGATACCAGTGTTTCAGAATTTGCCATTTCGCTCAACAAACGCCCCCACACCTTATATTTCTTGTTTTCCGTGAGTGAGTGTTAAATTAATGCACCTGATGAGGACAGCTTTTCCTCTGTCCTGTTTCCGCTCGCCCGCAGAGAGTCACATCACGTTTATGAATGGATTCCTTCCACCCAAATACCCTTTAAAATCGGTGCCCCTGCAGGTTTTAACCTCCCCCGCACAATGGGAACCAAATGTAAAATTAACATTGAAAAAGTCTTGCAAATTAATAAAACAGAACATAGAGTACCCGGCAATGAGCTGCTTGAACATGCCATCTGCTCCTTTGCTCTACGATGATTCAACAGGTTGGGAGAGTCCCGAGTGCATCCCATGTGGATTGGTGTAACAGTCCTTCAAGGAGCATGCATCGTTGCTTTCCTTTTGTGTCCCTCTTCTTTCCATCTCCCACATTTTCTCACCGGGTTTACACTGCTGTAGATGGACATACCAGTTTGTCATTTGATTTTTAACCCATTTATACTTTCCTGTTTATTTTTTGACGTTGTTCTGCCACCATTGGATTGTGGAATCTTTCCTCCAAAAGGATGTTGCTGATTCAATAGGTTCGTTTCTAATTACCATCAAGTAAGGTGGATGATACAATTTATGGTATGCTACTTTCAAGAAGGTTTATAAATGAATTTTTTAGTAATACAAATGCTTAGAATCGATTTTGTAGGCCGGAAGGATAGCCAAGAGTGAGACGTTTGTGCATTCACCTCTGAGCTGTCTAGCCGGGGTTCAAACATCGACCCAGCTATAAATTGTCGTTCCGGTGTTTCGCAGGCAGGATGATTCATCAATGCGTGTGCCGTCCCTCACATGGATGCTAGACTGGCCATTCTGTCTACCGGCATTAGTTGATGGATGTTAAGGATTCCACAGTTTCCGTCGTGAAGAGTCGGTGAGCTCTCGCCAATACTCTGGCCAAATTACAAATTCCTGCCCTGACTGATTGCGGGGAAGGCAATGGCAAACCACCCGGCATCACTTTTGGCAAGAAACTGCTTTGGCAGCACTAACCCATTTTATAAGTTCATCTCTTAAAGAATCTAGATGAGACGACCTAGTAAAATGGGTCGTGCGTGATGCCCGGATGTCTGTCCATCCGTCCGTCCGTTATCTTTTTGCTATTTTTGTTTCTCCTCCCTTATCAGCTGGCTGATTGTTCTGAAACTTGACACATCAATACTAGAGAGTAGCCCGCACATTCGCTCAGGCTTCGATTTTTCAATTTCGGATCGTGGGTGTTTGTACCATTGTATTTTGTTATATTAATGGTGTAGTATTCTTTTGTGATTAGAATTATGCTGTTTGAAATGAAAATATAGAGAGAGTGAGTTTAAAGGAGAATGAGGAAATGATGTGAGGGTTTCCACCCATGACATACGCAGATTCAGCATTTGCAGTTTTGCCATTGACCATGTATAGAAACGTTCATTTGCACTTTTAAAATATATATATTTTATTTTTTGCCCAAGTCCTTCACGAACCTGCTGTCAATGCCTGACGTTCCACTGAAGGTGTCACAGGAATGTGGAATTTATTGGTTCATGGTTTGGCATTCACCGTTTCCACATTGTCTACTTGCTCTCGGCCTCCCACCCTTGCACAGCATGGGTAACTCGCTATTATATGTACTAGCATGACTCGGCACGCTCCGCGCACCTCACCACACGTCGTTTCAGAGGGGTAGGCATCTTTGACCATTTCGGTGTCTTTTGGGTCTTCAGGGCCATTTGGGTCTTCAGGGTCTTATGGATCCTCTGGGCCTTTAGAGGTATTTTGGGTATTTGGGGTGTTTTGGGTCTTCAGGATATTTTGGGTCTTTGGTGTCTTCAGAGGCTTTTGGGTCTTAGGGGTCTTCAGGGGCTTTTGGGTCTTAAGGGTCTTTTGGTTCTTCTTGGTCTTTAAGGGTATTTGGGTCTTTTTGGGTCTTCGGGGTCTTTTTGGGTCTTCAGGGTCTTTTTGGGTCTTCGGGGTCTTCGGGGTATTTTTGGTCTTTGGGGTATTTTTGGTCTTCGGGGTCTTTTTGGTCTTCAGGGTTTTCTGGGTGTTTTGGGTCTTCGGGGTGTTTTGGGTCTTCGGGGTGTTTTGGGTCTTTTTGGTCTTCAGGGTTTTCTGTGTGTTTTGGGTCTTCGGGGTGTTTTGGGTCTTCGGAGTGTTTTGGGTCTTCGGGGTGTTTGGGGTCTTCGGGGTGTTTGGGGTCTTCGGGGTGTTTGGGGTCTTCGGGGTGTTTGGGGTCTTCGGGGTGTTTGGGGTCTTCGGGGTGTTTTGGGTCTTCGGGGTGTTTTGGGTCTTCGGGGTGTTTTGGGTATTCGGGGTGTTTTGTGTATTCGGGGTGTTTTGTGTATTCGGGGTGTTTTGGGTATTCGTGGTGTTTTGGGTATTCGGGGTGTTTTGTGTATTCGGGGTGTTTTGGGTATTCGGGGTGTTTTGTGTATTCGGGGTGTTTTGGGTATTCGGGGTGTTTTGGGTATTCGGGGTGATTTGGGTATTCGGGGTGTTTTGGGTATTCGGGGTGTTTTGGGTATTCGGGGTGTTTTGGGTATTCGGGGTGTTTTGGGTATTCGCGGTGTTTTGGGTATTCGCGGTGTTTTGGGTATTCGCTGTGTTTTGGGTATTCGGGGTGTTTTGGGTATTCGGGGTGTTTTGGGTATTCGGGGTGTTTTGGGTATTCGGGGTGTTTTGGGTATTCGGGGTGTTTTGGGTATTCGGGGTGTTTTGGGTATTCGGGGTGTTTTGGGTGTTCGCGGTGTTTTGGGTGTTCGCGGTGTTTTGGGTGTTCGCGGTGTTTTGGGTATTCGCGGTGTTTTGGGTATTCGCTGTGTTTTGGGTATTCGCTGTGTTTTGGGTATTCGGGGTGTTTTGGGTATTCGGGGTGTTTTGTGTATTCGGGGTGTTTTGGGTATTCGGGGTGTTTTGGGTATTCGGGGTGTTTTGTGTATTCGGGGTGTTTTGGGTATTCGGGGTGTTTTGGGTATTCGGGGTGTTTTGGGTATTCGGGGTGTTTTGGGTATTCGGGGTGTTTTGGGTATTCGGGGTGTTTTGGGTATTCGGGGTGTTTTGGGTATTCGGGGTGTTTTGGGTATTCGGGGTGTTTTGGGTATTCGGGGTGTTTTGGGTATTCGGGGTGTTTTGTGTATTCGGGGTGTTTTGTGTATTCGGGGTGTTTTGGGTATTCGGGGTGTTTTGGGTATTCGGGGTGTTTTGGGTATTCGGGGTGTTTTGTGTATTCGGGGTGTTTTGGGTATTCGGGGTGTTTTGGGTATTCGGGGTGTTTTGTGTATTCGGGGTGTTTTGGGTATTCGGGGTGTTTTGGGTATTCGGGGTGTTTTGGGTATTCTGGGTGTTTTGGGTATTCGGGGTGTTTTGGGTATTCGGGGTGTTTTGGGTATTCGGGGTGTTTTGGGTATTCGGGGTGTTTTGGGTATTCGGGGTGTTTTGGGTATTCGGGGTGTTTTGGGTATTCGGGGTGTTTTGGGTATTCGGGGTGTTTTGGGTATTCGGGGTGTTTTGGGTATTCGGGGTGTTTTGGGTATTCGGGGTGTTTTGGGTATTCGGGGTGTTTTGGGTATTCGGGGTGTTTTGGGTATTCGGGGTGTTTTGGGTATTCGGGGTGTTTTGGGTATTCGGGGTGTTTTGGGTATTCGGGGTGTTTTGGGTATTCGGGGTGTTTTGGGTATTCGGGGTGTTTTGGGTATTCGGGGTGTTTTGGGTATTCGGGGTGTTTTGTGTATTCGGGGTGTTTTGGGTATTCGGGGTGTTTTGGGTATTCGGGGTGTTTTGGGTATTCGGGGTGTTTTGGGTATTCGGGGTGTTTTGGGTATTCGGGGTGTTTTGGGTATTCGGGGTGTTTTGGGTATTCGGGGTGTTTTGGGTATTCGGGGTGTTTTGGGTCTTCGGGGTGTTTTGGGTCTTCGGGGTGTTTTGGGTCTTCGGGGTGTTTTGGGCCTTCGGGGTGTTTTGGGCCTTCGGGGTGTTTTGGGCCTTCGGGGTGTTTTGGGCCTTCGGGGTGTTTTGGGCCTTCGGGGTGTTTTGGGCCTTCGGGGTGTTTTGGGCCTTCGGGGTGTTTTGGGCCTTCGGGGTGTTTTGGGCCTTCGGGGTGTTTTGGGTCTTCGGGGTGTTTTGGGTCTTCGGGGTGTTTTGGGTCTTCGGGGTGTTTTGGGTCTTCGGGGTGTTTTGGGTCTTCGGGGTGTTTTGGGTCTTCGGGGTGTTTTGGGTCTTCGGGGTGTTTTGGGTCTTCGGGGTGTTTTGGGACTTCGGGGTGTTTTGGGACTTCGGGGTGTTTTGGGACTTCGGGGTGTTTTGGGTCTTTGGGGTGTTTTGGGTCTTTGGGGTGTTTTGGGTCTTTGGGGTGTTTTGGGTATTCTGGGTGTTTTGGGTATTCGGGGTGTTTTGGGTATTCGGGGTGTTTTGGGTATTCGGGGTGTTGTGGGTATTCGGGGTGTTTTGGGTCTTCGGGATCTTCGGGGTGTTTTGGATATTCGGGGTCTTCGGGGTGTTTTGATATTCGGGGTCTTCGGGGTGTTTTGGGTATTCGGGGTGTTTTGGGTATTCGGGGTCTTTTTGAGCCTCAGGGCCTTGAAGGGTATTTTGGGTCTTTGTGGTGTTTTGGGTCTTTGGGGTGTTTTGGGTCTTTGGGGTGTTTTGGGTCTTTGGGGTGTTTTGGGTCTTTGGGGTGTTTTGGGTCTTTGGGGTGTTTTGGGTCTTTGGGGTGTTTTGGGTCTTTGGGGTGTTTTGGGTCTTTGGGGTGTTTTGGGTCTTTGGGGTGTTTTGGGTCTTTGGGGTGTTTTGGGTATTTGGGGTCCTCAGGGGTCTTTGGGCTCTTCAGGGGTCTTTGGGGACTTTGGGGTCTTGGTGGTCTGAAGGGTCTTGGGGGAATTAAAGGGTCGTCAAAGGTCTGAGGGGTCTCAGCAGTCTTAACGCAATTAAGAGGGTTAAATAAGAGGGTGGCAATGTTTATTTGAAGAAGAAGAAAACGTTTTCGTTGCATATAAACATACATAAGCATATACGTTTGCTCTAATAATAAGATATAAGCGGTTTTGCCTTTGTTCGGCATCATCAGGCCAACATACCACAAAATCGTTTATTCTTGTTGTTTCATATGCAGCCTGTGGCTGCTTGTTGCATCATTTTTCTGGAAGTGCGGCCGTGCTGGACATTCAGTAATGAATAGTATGCAGATGCCGTGCCCCTGCCTGTTGCCAGTAAGCTGGTACTCATTTTGCCAACCTCGGAAGGGTGACAGGCTGAGTCAACCCACCTGGTGTTATTTCAACGATGTGACATTGGATATGTGTATTCATGTTATGTCGATGGGTCTGACTGACGTCATCCATCACACCAGGAGCTATTGCTACTTCTGAAGATTGCTGAGATTACCAAATTCACACTGCATTCATTTAGCTGTAATTTAACATTTACAAAACCCTAAAGATCGCTCCATTCTGAGGCCAAATTTGGCAGCGCAACACTCTGGAGGAAAGAGGTGGGAAAACATCTTGCGATTAAAAAGGTTTATTATAATGAATTACGACATGGGGATAGACAAGATGACAGAACCCGGACATATCTGGCGAATGATGAAAACAAATGGGGAATGGGGAATGGGGGGATGAGAGACACAAAAAACGAAACTTATGCTCAATCTATAATCGTGTGTGTGTGTGTGTGTGTGTGTGTGTGTGTGTGTGTGTGTGTGTGTGTGTGTGTGTGTGTGTGTGTGTGTGTGTGTGTGTGTGTGTGTGTGTGTGTGTGTGTGTGTGTGTGTGTGTGTGTGTGTGTGTGTGTGTGTGTGTGTGTCCACCATAACTCCAAAACCATGAAACCAAGTGGCCCCAAACTTTGCATGCATACGTCTCGAACTTCAAGGGAGTGCATTAATGAAAACTGGGTGTTTGGATGTGTTAAAACACCCATTTTGAAGATCATTTCCGCAAACATTTATGTTAAAACTAGGAACAAGCTTACTTTTGGTCGGCCTGCGTGCAGGTTGCTCAGCTTGTCGTCTTAATTCCACCATTTTGTCAATTCAGTTCAAGTATACCATGCATCAGAACAGGTTGGTTTCTGTACAATAAATCTTCATATCTACTCGTAATGTAGCTGAATCGTAATATAGCTGATCTTCATACCTACAAATTGCTGTATTCCTGTATACATTGTAAAGCTTATAAACTCCAGTATTCATGCCTTTATTGAATTTCCGCACACATTTTACAACTAACGTGTTACGGATTTGTCACTTCCGCCTTTGTTGTTATTATATACCTGTAGGAGTTTGTTTCAGGTAATATTGTTCTTAAGATTTTTGTGCGAAATGGAGATGACTTTAGTAAAGGAAAAAAAAAAATGTTTGTGAAGGAAAAAGGAAAATGTGGCAAAGGAACCAGAAGAGAAGGGCAAAGAGGAGGAGCTTGGGAAAGTGGAGACGACGAGGGAGAGGAAGACACAGCCACAACATCGCATCGAGGCTGCGAGCGGACTTTTTTGATATTGGTCGTGAATGAGTTTAGGCTTCCCGGGAAAGTGATTGCCCGCGACATCGTCGTATATTGCGAGTGCAATTAAACCTGCGTCTCAGGTTTTATCACCAAGTTTGAGTCATTGTTCGAGGGAGCCAGCGCCTCCATTACGGGCCTATACGCCATTTTGTCCTCGAAGAAGAAGCGGCTGTCCGCTTTGTGCATCTTGTTTTGCCGTTGGGATTTCCATATCGACCTCGTCGTGTTCATTGCCATTGGTTTACATATCGGCTCAATTCCCATATCCACCTCTCACCTCGTAACTCCTCATCCACAGTCGCGCCAATCCCTGCCTATTGTTTTGTCGTTCTGCGTGACCTTCAACCAGCGTGGGGATCCATGCACGGACGTTGGGAATGTTACATCCCACTCACGTTTGGCGTATCGTGAGTTCATTGCTTTGAGAGCATTGGGGAATGATGGTACCATCATATGTATTGTTCATTTGATGCAAGTGATATTTTCATTGTATTTTCTTTCATAGTGTTATTATTGTGTATGTGAGAGTTCTTAATACAATTACTTGTTTTTTCTACAAGTATATTGGTGTGGTTTTTACCATGGTTTATTAGACCACTCAAAATAGCAAATCTTTCTGCCGCATTCCCTCTTGAGACTCTGAGGTGCACCGTAACCGGAGTTTGGGGAGTTAATATGTAACACATACGATAAGCTCAATAATCTCTTCACCGGAACCAAATTTCAAAATTTTAACCGTACTTGACCTTAGCAGCAGTTCCAACTATTAAAAGTGTTAATTTGGTCATTGTTGGAAACTCTGGACATCTCAATGGTTTTGTTGGAGTTGCTTGCTTGAGTGCTTAAGCCGCTTGGTGAGCGCTCTACAATCTGCTTGGTAATGTTACCGCGCAGATTCACCAATTCTCTTACCTTTCCATTAACCATTTGCTTTATTTGCCATTTTGTTTAAATATTTGTAATAACTTTGTTGCTCAGCTTTTAGTGATATTTTTCGATGTTTGTTCGTATGCATGGGAAGCGGTGGGTTGAGAGTCCGGGAGAAGGCAGGGGAGGGGGTGGGATGATAGAAGGAAAGGGGTGGGAGTCGTGATTGCAGCTGCAGGTCGAGTTGCATCCCATAAGGCAAGCCCATGTTATAATATCTTTTAAAATGTTATGTATTGTTTGAAAACGGCGGGTAGTTTGCTACCCCCCACCCCTCTCTCATCCCCACCCATTTCCCCTCCCTTCTCCTCTCCCTGTTCCTTCTCCCCACCTTCTCCCTTCTCCTCTCCCCTCTCCCTTCCCATCCTCTCTCCATTCTCCCTCCTCCTCGATTCTCTTCCCCACCCTTCCACCTACCCTCTCCCCCCTCCTCTCTCTCTCTCTCTCTCTCTCTCCTTCCCTCTCTTCATATTCCTATCACAAAGAGACCGTGTTTCTTCGCAACGCTGGGTACCTTTGGGAGTAGGTAATAAATAAAGTCGAACCCCTGAATTCGCGCCGTCTACCAGACTCGCACACGACGAATGATGGGGACAGGTAAGGGCTTGTGGCTGCCATGAGCTAGTTGGAGCTCCACCACAATGGCATGCGCGTGTGTGTCTGACAAACCTCGACACAGCCAAATCAGCCCACAGGTCTTAAATCCTGCTTTGCCACCCAATCACACCCTCTCTCTGTTTTCTTCACCCTCTCTTTTACACAAGGTCATCTGCCATCTGTTTGACGAAAAAGGTGAAAAAACAGATCCATGCAACTTCAGACCAATCAGACTGCTCCCAATCATCAGCAAGGTCATGGAATCCATCATTGCTTCCAATATTAAATCCTTCTTCTTCTCCAATGGCTTGATCTCAGATCATCAATTGGGATTCAGACCAGGTCATTCTACTCTGGACATGCTGCTTCTGCTTCTGGATGGAGGTCCTCAACGCCAAACAGGAAATCAGAGCCATCACCCTTCACATATCTCGTGCCTTCGATACGGTCTGCCCTGCTCACCAAACTCTCCTCTTATGGTATCCGTGGAAATATCCACCCATGGCTCGCAGACTTCCTCTCTGGTCGCAGTCAACGTGTTTCTCTAAATGGAATTCTCTCATCTTTTCTTCCTGTTCAGGCTGGAGTTCCTCGAGGCAGTGTTCTGTGCCCTGTGCTTTTTATACTCTTCATTAATGATCTATCCGACTCTGGAAAATCCTCTATCTTTTTGCTGATGACTCCACTCTCTGCCATATCATCTCTGAACACTCAGATCGGCAGTCTGCAGCCTCTTCACGGTCTGCAGACCTGTATAAATTTACAAACTGGTCAAACAAGTGGAACATGTCTTTCAATCTTGACAAATCTCACACTCTTACTACGTCTCTCTGAAAAGCCCATCTGAACAATCCTCCCATCTACTTTCTCAACAATCCTCTTGAAGAAGTTCTGTCACTCAAGCTTTTGGGTCTCACTATCTACCATGATCTTTCCTGGGAAAACCACATTTACAAGCTGGCCTCCAAAGCCAATCGCTGACTGAATATCCTTCTTTGGCACACCTGAGCTCCTCACCACATACCAGGCTTTCATCCACAACTTGATGGAATACTGCTCCCCCCTCTGGGCTGGTGCTCCTGCCTCACACCTTGCTCGGCTTCACGCTGTTGAAACCAAAGCTTTCAGAATCATTGGTATCTCCGGCGATGATGCTGATTCTGAGGGCCTTTCACACGCTCACCACAGGCAGGTTGGTGGTCTTTCTGTCTTCTACCGACTCCTCTCCGGCCTTGCTCCTCCAGCTCTCTGTGCTCTGTTGCCCAAATATTCATACAGGTCGCACAAGATCTGCCTGCAACCCTCTTATGATGAAACTGCCAAAATCAAGACTCTCTGGAGTCTCTGCTCACCTTCACTCTTTCATTTCTCTTTCCCACTTTTGGAACAAACTCCCACATTCTCTTCAATCCCACTCCTCCCTCCAGGTCTTTAAAACAGCTGTTCACCACCATCTCTTATCTTCCCCCATCCAAAACCTTGATCTTTTCTACCCCCGTTAATCCACCCCAAACACACATCCTTCAAATTCCCTGTTTTCTTTCTTGAAATCCCCTGTCGTGTCCATCTTGTTTAACCCATGTACCCTGTCCCAGCCCTCTCTTCCACAGATCTCCTGATGTCCCTGTTCCCTGCTGTTTTACTTCCCTCTCTCTCTCTCCCTCTATTGTCTCTTTGTTGGCTCTCATATGAGTTTAGACTAAGAATACCAAAAAACAAACACATTTATATATATATATACTAGCTTGGTGAGGCGAGCGCATCGTTACTGAGGAACGGACTTATTTTAGCTGAGGATAATGACTGTACCTGAGTTGCTGTGTTGTCATGATTTACACCAATCATAATACAAACAATTACTTTGCACAAATGTATTTGTTGTGTTTGTGATATTACATTTTTATAGTCAATTTAGGTTGAAGATTTAGGTTGAATGTTTTTTGTTTTTTTTCAAGAAAGAACCCCTCAGTGCATACCGAGGGGAGGGGTAGGTGCAGACTGGAAATTTTGGACGATTACACCTCACCACCAAGTAATTCAAAACACCTCACCACCACGTAATTCAAAACACCTCACCACCAAGTAATTCAAAACACCTCACCACCAAGTAATTCAAAACACCTCACCACCAAGTAATTCAAAACACCTCACCACCAAGTAATTCAAAACACCTCACCACCAAGTAATTCAAAACACCTCACCACCAAGTAATTCAAAACACCTCACCACCAAGTAATTCAAAACACCGCACCACCACATAATTCAAAACACCTCACAGCCATAAAACACATAATAAAAACACCTCACAGCCAATAACACGTAATAAAAACACCTCACAGCCATAAAACACGTAATAAAAACACCTCACAGCCACAAAATTAAAAACACCTCACCACCACGTCATTTAAAAACACCTCATCACCACGAAATTAAAAACATCTCACCACCGCGAAATTAAAAACACCTCACAGCCATAAAACACGTAATAAAAACACCTCACCACCACGTCATTTAAGAACATCTCACCACCAAGTAATTCAAAACACCTCACCACCACATAATTCAAAACACCTCATAACCAACTAATTCAAAACACCTCACCACCACGTAATTCAAAACACCTCACCACCATGTTATTTAAAAACACCTCACCACCATGTTATTTAAAAACACCTCACCACCATGTTATTTAAAAACACCTCACCACCATGTTATTTAAAAACACCTCACCACCATGTTATTTAAAAACACCTCACCACCATGTTATTTAAAAACACCTCACCACCGTGTTATTTAAAAACACCTCACCACCATGTTATTTAAAAACACCTCACCACCGTGTTATTTAAAAACACCTCACCACCATGTTATTTAAAAACACCTCACCACCATGTTATTTAAAAACACCTCACCACCATGTTATTTAAAAACACCTCACCACCATGTTATTTAAAAACACCTCACCACCATGTTATTTAAAAACACCTCACCACCATGTTATTTAAAAACACCTCACCACCGTGTTATTTAAAAACACCTCACCACCATGTTATTTAAAAACACCTCACCACCATGTTATTTAAAAACACCTCACCACCGTGTTATTTAAAAACACCTCACCACCATGTTATTTAAAAACACCTCACCACCGTGTTATTTAAAAACACCTCACCACCGTGTGATTTAAAAACACCTCACCACCACGTCATTTAAAAACACCTCACCACCACATAATTCAAAATACCTCACCACCACGTGATTCAAAACCACCACAATGTTATCGAAAACACTTCACAACCACGGAAACAAAAAAGTTTGAGGGAGTCGTTAAGTGACAACAGATACTGCCCAGATGTGTAGATATATAGATAAATGACTGTACCTGAGTTGCCGTTTCGTCATTGTTTACACCAATCATAATTCAAACAATTATTTTGCACAAATGTATTTGTAATATACGTGATATCACATTTTATAAAAATTGAAGTTGAAAAAAAAAAACTCCGAAAACAATTCCCTCCAAAAAAAATAATAATTGGAAATTTTTTCAAAAATAATACCTTTAGGACATACTGACGGGAGAGATATGTGCATACCAGAAGTTTGGTACGATTTCACAAAAGTTTGAGAAAGTAGTTCAGTGACGACACAGGACAGATGCTGCACAGATATATATCTATAGATATATATATATTACTGCAGTAGGTATAAACATCTTTAACATAGAATCGTGTCACGAACATTCACTCAAAAAATGTATAATTAAAAGAGCATTTAATACCAGAGACACCTTAAGATCAACACTCAACTTGAAGCAATTTGCGGTAATGTTTAAGCCCAATCATTTGCCATCAGACTCGTTACATAATGTACCTTAGATTAGTACATTAGATGTCATTGATTGAATGTCAACAGAGGGATGCATGAACGAAAGTGTATGTGTCATTGGTCACTGGATATGATGTTCTCTTGGAAGCTGAAACAAACGTCATGAAATGGTTTTGTATGGAATATGAGCTTTCTCGACATTGATTCGGTGCCTACATGCTTGGGCAAGCTTCTGATGACAGTGCAGGTGATGTTTTGTGGGATGCTGTTCAACAGGAGTCCGAGTTCCCAGCGTTGTAAAGCCATTCCATTACTTTGGTTGTTTCCTGTTTAAGGCACTCCTCGATGATAACAGTATGCCACTGAGCATTACCTTGGATCAGAACAAAGACAGGGTCAATGGCGCCAGCAAAAATGTCTTACAACATGATGCAATCAATCTACCATGTACAGAGTGGCCACAAAGTCCTTATAAGAAATTGCAAAATAAATGATACTTTTTTTCCCCAAAGATGAAATGAAGTTTCAATCGGATGAAAATCCAACCAAAGGCTTTATTTCATTCAAAAATTAAAAACTCACGTTCAATACGCGTCAATATGTCCACCATTAGCTTCAGAAACCATTTGAAGTCGACTTTTAAAAGATTTCAGCAAAGACACGAACATTAGTCGCAAATATGACGGAGACAACACGCAGGCAACGTGCGCGACACGTCATGATGACGCACACGAAATTTGAATTCAAAATTCGCGGACATGTGGTCAATACAATCTGGGGGGAAAAAGTATCATTTATTTTGCAACACCCTATACATAAGTGTGTCCTCTGTTACTTATTTGTATTATTTGTTTTCCAGGTACGGCTTCAGCATGATGGACACCAGTGAGTATACGATAGAAGAGAGACTGATTACTTGTGTTTGGGTTCACGACCGCGTTTGAGAAGGAGCAAGTTTTGAAGACATGAGGACAAGATTTTCGCAGAGGTTCGATAAGCCAGGTCCTACATGCTACACGATAGGGGCATGGGAGAAGAAGGCTTTTTCAACAAGGAGTGTCCTTGATTTGACATGATTTAGAGCAAGGCTCTTCTGCAGCGATTTCCCACCATTAATTCAAGACAAAGCGTATTTTTTTTGGATGAATGTGCTATTTACCTCAGCAATCGATCCACGAATGTTTATTTTGGTGCAAAGAAAATCCTCATATTTATGAGGAAATTGAACAGCATCCTCTTCATGTTATGATGTGAGCAGAAATTTCAGAAGATCTCTTGATAGGGCCATATTTTTTGATACAAGTGTCAATCACACTGCTTATTTGAACATGCTTCAGATGTGGTTTGTTCCACAACTGCATGAGAGAGGTCTCGAGGCAACAGCTATCCTGCAACAAGATGGTGCACCAGCATTTTTCTCACAGTTAGAGAATATCTCGACGACAAATTCAGTGGACAATGGATTGGACGTGGATCTGAGATAGTGTGGCCTCCTTGAAGTCCAGACTTAACATGTGACAAATCGCTTTGGGGCATTGTGAAAGAGGACATTTCTCATTTCTGCCTAACAACAGTTGAAGGCTTCAAAACAGCTGTCAGCGGCTGCTTTTCTGACCTCCAACCCTCAACATGGAAGAAGATGTCCAGAAGAACATGGAGAAAAAAATCAAATTTGTGCGGAGAATGGAGGGGAGCATACAGATAAATTCTCACTAAATTCTAACTGCGTGCATAGTCTTTGTGGCCCCTCTGTACATGTCAAAATATTCTTCGAGGAAATAATGTTTTTCTAGTAGAATAATAATAATAATAATAATAATAATGTAATAATAATAATATGAATAATAATTATAGTGACTTTCATTTTTCTTTGCATTTGCTGATAGCAGAAATCTAGTCAGAAGAAAGAACCTCGTGTGAATATTATTGGCCAATCAATGGAGTGCTTTCAGAGAGCCAATGGGCATTGCTGATATGAGAGGTGCTGGGGAGTTTATCTGAATATGTGTTCAGCTCGAGGCGCTCTTTTCCTTGCAAGATATATATTTTTTGTCACCATTGAGTGACGTGAATGTTTGCTTGGTTCAGCAACCATGACAACAATGAATGAGCAGTTGAGCACTTTTCTTTTTTTGTATTCAACGCCATCTTAAGTCTATGGTGAATCGGCACAAAAGAATCCAACCCTCTTCATCATTAACAGCTGGAGAGACGATGCCAAGGATTTCCCATCAACCGGACTTCATTTAAAACACGTTAATGCGTTTTAACTGTGAGTGAGTCTTAGTTTTGTCCTTGTATAAACACCATCACCATAACCAGCACACTGAAAGGGAACATCACCACAGTAATAACAAGGAGAAAAAGACATAAAATGTCATGACCATCGTGGTTTGAGTAATTTTGTTGTACGGGGATAAAGGGTGCCAGTCGGCCATCTTTGGTGGGGTTACAAAACAAAATCTTCTGCTTATGTATACTCCCGTGTATTGGACACGTTTAAGTAACAAAATGGCCACCAGTCGGCCATCTTGGATCTGATCTTGAAACAAAATGATGTGCATATGTAAACTATAATTAATTATCTGTGTGCCAAGTTTGAACACTCAGTAAATGCATGTCTGATAAATGGTTGAGGACATGTTCAATATCGGTTTTTTTTACAACTAAAATGTCTGCCAGTCTACCAATCAGCCATCTTTGATCAGATCACAAAATCAAGTGAGGTGCACGTGTATGCCATCATGTACTGTGCTTGTGCCAAGTTTTAACAAAATCGGATTATGCATTCTTTAGAAATTGTTGGGGACATGTTTAAGTAACAAAATGGCTGCCAGGTGGCTATCTTGGATCTGATCTTGAAAAGAATGACGTGCATATGTAAGCCATCATTCATTATCTGGGTGCCAAGTTTGAACAACATTGTTAAATACTTGTCCGATAAATGGTTGAGGACATGTTCAACATCAGGTTTTTACAACCAAAATGGCTGCTAGTCGGCCATCTTTGATTGCATCATGAAACAAAAGGATGTGCATATGTATACCGCCATGTATTGTCTTTGTACCAAGTACGAACAAAATCGGTCTATGCATCTCCGAGATTTGGTTACAGAAGCATGGACACAGACGGACAGATGAGACCCAATACATAAGCCCATTTCGGACTAAGTCCAACGGGGGATAATAATAACTGGATATCTATTATCACAAAGTGATCACCTGTGACTAACCCTTGGTCCGCGAAGCAATGATGGTTATACTTTTTTCAGACCACCATACGACCTTGACATTCGACATTTAGGGATAGAGTGTAGATTAAGAAAATGTGTCCCCATATACAATCTATCCAGAAAACCCAACATCATGAAAATTGGACGAAAATTATTCACGTTGTGATCAAAAAGTTGTTTTTCGGTAATTAGTTCACATTCCGAAAAAGTAGGACAAGGACACTGATGAAATATCAGTTGCTCAACTTGAATGAAAGTACACCATTGTGATGCAAGAAAATCTTGGAAGGACAAGTGGTCTTTGAGATTCCGCATTGGCAAAATTGAGCAGCGACAAAAGTGACAAAATATGACCCTGACCTTTAACGTGGAGGGCTATGTAAATAGAGGATGAATACACCTTACTCGAGGCTATCTATGGAGGGCAATTTCGTTTTTATCAGACAAACCTTAGTTGAGTTACGGTGAAAAAGATGTTAAAATGTCTATAATAGGGTTGTAGCGGTTACTGCTGGATGCACACAATCGCCTTGCACCGGCCAGAACACGGCCAGACGCGCCTCTCCCGGGCATGCCCGGACTCACTGTTCCCGGGCACGCCCGAACCTCCCGGGCACGCCCGGTCTCGTCTTTCCCGGGCATGCCCGCTCTCGCCTTTCCAGGGCTCGCCCAGAGCGTCCGGGCATGCCCGCTATCGCCTTTTCAGGGCTCGCCCAGAGCGTCCGGGCATGCCCGCTATCGCCTTTCCAGGGCTCGCCCAGAGCGTCCGGGCATGCCCGCTATCGCCTTTCCAGGGCTCGCCCAGAGCGCCCGGGCACGCCCAGCCTCGACTTGCCAGGCCGCAGCCAAACACGCCCGGGCAGGTCCAGACTCGCCTTTCCAAGGCTCGCCCTTGACACCCGGGCATGCCCGGTATAGCTTTTGCCGGGCAAACTTCCCGACATAAATGTGTATATATATTGCTGCCTGATAAACGGGCTTGTCAGAATACCTGAGCTGTTTTGTTTCAATAAAGCAACTCGGACGAATTCCGTCTTTGGTCGCGTCAATTCTTTCGACTCGCGTTGGAGCGCAGTTCCTTCATTGGTGACCTACCGACATGGATACGGCAGTGACGCTTAAACTGCCTACCTTCTGGGAGGCTCACGCGGCTGTTTGGTTCGCTCAGGCGGACTCTCAGTTCGCCCTGCGAGGCATCACCGCGGACGACACCCGCTTCCACCATGTTGCGGCGGCGCTCGGTTCCGCCACCGCGGCCCGCGCCTTGAGCCTCCTCGAGCACCCGCCGGCTGCTGACAAATACGACGCGCTGAAGACACTCCTCCTCGACGCTTTCGCCCTCTCATTGGCAGCACGCGCACGGCGCCTGCTCGCTCTGCCCGAGCTCGGCGACACGCGCCCGTCAGAGCGCATGGACTATATGCTCTCGTTGCTCGGTGAGCACTCTCCGGATTTTCTGTTCCGCGAGCTGTTCCTTCGCCAGCTGCCTCACCCGGTACGCCTCGCCCTGGCTGGCACGTTGATCACGGATTCCCGCGCCCTCGCCAGGGAAGCCGATAAGATCTCCTCGGCGGGCCAGCACATCGGCGCGGTTACCTGGAGCCCGCCGCCGTCCGAGGCGACGCCCACGACGCCCGAGCGCCCTGCGCGGTTGGAGGCCGAACTGCCGGTGCAACTGGCGGCCACCACGCCGCACCGCCCGCTTCCGACACGACGGCCAGGGCCTCCACCTGACCGGGCGTGGTGTTATTACCACGCCAGGTTCAGACACAAGGCTCGGCCGTGCCGGCCCCCGTGCACTTTCGGCAGGTCGGGAAACGGCCGGGCCGGCGTTCATTCCCAGCCATGAGCGCCGGCCACTCGGGCAACTTGCTGTTTATTCGGGACAAAGCGTCTGGGCGGCGTTTCCTGTGTGACACCGGCGCCCAACTGAGCGTCATACCCGCCTCCGAGCAGGACAGGCGGGACGCCGTTTGCGGCCCCTCTTTGGTCGCTGCTAATGGCTCGGCCATACGCACTTTCGGCCCACGCGTCGTCACCCTCTGCTTCGGCAGCCAGCGTTTTCAATGGACTTTTGTGACCGCCTGCGTCCCCATGGCTTTGCTGGGCGCCGACTTCCTCTGCGCGCACGGGCTGCTGGTCGACGTCAAACGTCGTCGCCTTGTCAACGCCGAGACCTTCAGCTCCCTGGCGTGCACGATGAGCAGCTCCGCGCCGACCGAACTGGCGTGCGCCCTCCCGGCAGCGAACGAGTTCGCTCGCCTGCTCGCGGAATTCCCGGCCCTCACGCGGCCGACGTTTTCGGCTGTCGTGGTGCGGCACGGGATCGAGCACCACATACCCACTACGGGCCCGCCGGTCTACGCCAGGGCCCGCCACCTCGACCCGGCCAAGCTCGCCGTGGCGAAGGCCGAGTTCGACGCGTTGGAGCACCTCGGCATCGTGCGGCGCTCCGATAGCGCGTGGGCCTCGCCACTGCACATCGTGCCAAAGCCGGGGGGTGGATGGCGCCCGTGTGGCGACTACCGCCGTCTCAACGACGCTACCACCCCCGACAGGTACCCGATCCCGCATATTCAGGACTTTTCCGCCTGTTTGGCGGGATGGGTCATCTTTTCGAAAATTGACCTGATACGGGGCTACCACCAGGTACCTGTCCGGGCGGCCGACGTCCCGAAGACGGCCGTCATCACGCCGTTCGGCCTGTTCGAATTTTTGCGGATGCCGTTTGGCCTCAAGAACGCGGCCCAGGCGTTCCAGCGCTTGATGGACGGCGTGCTGCGCGACCTGCCGTTTCTTTTCGTCTATCTGGACGACATCCTCGTCGCCAGCACGTCCCGCGCCGAGCACCTCCTCCACCTCCGAACACTGTTCGGTCGCCTCAGCGAGCACGGCTTAATTGTCAACCCGGTCAAATGCCACTTCGGCGCGATGACCGTTGACTTTTTGGGCCACCGCATCACCAAGACCGGGGCCATGCCGCTGCCGACCAAGGTCGAGGCCATCACCACGTTCCCGCGTCCCCGTTCCATCAAGGCCCTCCAAGAGTTCCTCGGCATGGTGAATTTTTATCACCGATTCGTGCCCCGCGCTGCTCAGCTCATGCGGCCACTTTACGAGGCCCTCCGGGGCAAGCCGGCCAAGCATGACATTGTTTGGTCCGCGGCCATGGACGCGGCCTTCGCCAGCGCCAAACGGGCCCTCGCCGACGCAACGCTGCTGGCTCACCCGGTGCTAAACGCGCCCATCGCCCTCACTACGGACGCCTCCAACTACGCGGTGGGCGCCGTCCATGAGCAATGGGTGGACGGGGTTTGGCAGCCACTCGCTTTTTTCAGCCGGCAACTCCGGCCGAACGAGTTAAACTACAGCACGTTCGACTGCGAGCTGCTCGGGCTATTCCTGGCCGTTCGCCATTTCCGACACCTCCTGGAGGGCCGCCCGTTCACGGCTTTCGTCGACCACAAGCTGTTGGTCTACGCAATGGCTAAGGTCACGGAGCCGTGGTCGGCCCGCCAGCAGCGCCACCTCTCCGCCGTGTCGGAGTTCACCACGGACATCCGGCACGTCGCCGGCAAAGACAACGCCGTGGCCGACTGTCTTTCTCGGGCCAGCACGAACGCGGTCCACCTCGGCGTGGACTTCGCGCTCATGGCGGCCGACCAGACCACCGACGCCTCGGTGCAGGCACTCCGTGCGGCGGACACGGGCCTCCGCCTGGCCGACATTCCCTTCGCGGGCACCGTCCTGCTCTGCGACGTCTCCCAGGGCCCGCCTCGCCCCATCGTGCCCGTTTCCTGGCAGCGCCGCATCTTCGCCTCCATCCACGGCCTTTCTCACCCGGGCCGGAAAGCTTCTCAGAAGCTGGTGTCAGCGCGTTTCGTCTGGCATGGCCTTCGACGAAACATCCGCGACTGGGCCAACGCCTGCACGGCCTGCCAGCGGGTCAAGGTCCACCGCCACACCCAGGCCCCGCTGGCACCTTTCGCCGTGCCTGAACGGCGTTTCGACCACGTCCACGTGGACCTGGTCGGTCCCCTGCCCCCCTCGCGGGGGTTCACCCACCTGCTCACCATGGTGGACAGGACCACCAGGTGGCCGGAGGCTGTGCCCCTCGCCTCCACCACGTGGCGCAGGTGTTCATCGCCACCTGGGTCGCGCGCTTCGGCGCACCAGCGGACATCTCGTACGACCGCGGCCCACAGTTCACGTCTGAGCTTTGGGGCACAGTCGCCCGTTCGTTGGGGGTCACGCTGCACCGCACCACGGCCTACCACCCCCAAGCCAACGGGTTGTGCGAGCGGTTTCACCGCTCCATGAAGGCCGCACTCATGGCCGGCCTTCAGGACGACGGTTGGGCCGACCGGCTGCCGTGGGTCCTTTTGGGCCTTCGCACGGCCCCCAAGGAAGACCTCCAGGCGTCCGCCGCCGAGCTCGTCTACTGCCAGCCGCTCCGCGTCCCGGGCGAATTCGTGCCCGATGCTACCAGTTCCTGGTCCGCCGCTCGCCAGCGCTCGGACCTCCATGAGGCCGCCCGACGATTTGCCCCCGTGCCGACGTCCCGCCACGGTGGCCCCCAGTCCTACGTCCCCCCGGCGCTTCGCACAGCGGAGTACGTCTTTGTGCGTCATGACGCGCACCGGGGGCCACTCCGGCCGCCGTACGACGGGCCCTTCCGGGTCCTGCGACGGGGCGACAAGTCTTTCATCGTCGACTTCGGCGGCCGGCCGGACCGGATTTCTGTGGACCGCCTCAAACCGGCGCACATGGACGTCGACCGACCACCACGGTTGGCCCTTCCTCCGCGGCGAGGCCGCCCCCCGTCCACAGTTCCCCCCGCTCGACCACCCACCACCACGTCGGACCCCTCCCCACGACCCTCCAGGGGTCGCTTCGGCCGGGTCATCCGGACCCCCCTTAAATTGACCCTGCCGGTGCAGGTCGATTCTGGAGGGCGTGTGTAGCGGTTACCGCTGGATGCACACAATCGCCTTGCACTGGCCAGAACACGGCCAGACGCGCCTCTCCCGGGCACGCCCGAACCTCCCGGGCACGCCCGGTCTCGTCTTTCCCGGGCATGCCCGCTATCGCCTTTTCAGGGCTCGCCCAGAGCGTCCGGGCATGCCCGCTATCGCCTTTCCAGGGCTCGCCCAGAGCGTCCGGGCATGCCCGCTATCGCCTTTCCAGGGCTCGCCCAGAGCGCCCGGGCACGCCCAGCCTCGACTTGCCAGGCCGCAGCCAAACACGCCCGGGCAGGTCCAGACTCGCCTTTCCAAGGCTCGCCCTTGACACCCGGGCATGCCCGGTATAGCTTTTGCCGGGCAAACTTCCCGACATAAATGTGTATATATATTGCTGCCCGATAAACGGGCTTGTCAGAATACCTGAGCTGTTTTGTTTCAATAAAGCAACTCGGACGAATTCCGTCTTTGGTCGCGTCAATTCTTTCGACTCGCGTTGGAGCGCAGTTCCTTCAGGGTAATGATTTTAAAATTAGGTCAAGGTAGAAAACATTATGTCAACCCTGCGCACTTTCTATTCACATTATTGATGCAAAATTTAACTGTGAAAGTCTCAGCCGAGATCTGAGATACAGCTCTAAAATTGGGAGTGCAGGAAGAAAAAGAAAGAAAAACAAACAAACATAAATGTTGGTTTAGTACTCCTAGGTGTCTAAAACTCTGGGGTACGGTACCATTAAATATTGGGGGCACTAATTATACAAGCAAACCAGATAACAGCTATAAGACTCCCCCTATCCTTTTGGGAGCATGGTGTTGGCTTAACGGTTAAGGTAGGTGGTTTAAGATCGCAAGGTCCTGAGATCAGGCCCCTGTCATGTCATTGAATTAACACCAGTTGGGTTGATTCAGCCAGTCATTCTTCTGAGGTCTGAAAAATGAGTACCAGTTTCCTGGGATTAATTGAGCCATTTGAGTATCCTGTGTCAGAGTGGCGGCCCGTCCAGGATTGCGCCCAATAGTCAAGAAACTGCTGCGGCAGCCATATGCATCTGAAGATGCAAAAAGGAGCGGTCATCATCATCATCATAATCACCATCCTTTCGAGGGAGGCTTCATAATGTACACCCCATGTGATAGAACCTCTTGGATAATTACGACATGTAAAGTTACTTGTGCAAACAAGTAATAATTGAAGGTTGTAGATCCAGACTGTCCAACCTCTGAGCTGTGGCTGGGTGGGACAGCGAGCGCTTCAGCACCAGTCAGACCATAACAGGTGGAGTTCTGGGCCCGCCATGGGCTCAGCCTTTGGGTTTTAGTGCTCTCTCGTACATTCTCAGTTTCTTGTTACTATTTTCCAACACGATTTCAGTCTGTAATTGCCCTGAAATTTGACCATTCACAGTAATAATTTAGAATCATAATGGACTGGGAACTGTGAGGATCTTCCTGAAGACGGTGGAAGACAGTCTGGATCCACCCCTGGTTCTGATATCCTGTCCCCTCCTTCCCATACAGAATGACACATTAAACTTTGTTTATTGATGTCATCGCCACTTGTGGAGTGTTGTTTTCTTTCTTGGAAATAACTGAAATTAGTGTGAACAGCCTGGCAGCAGCAGCAACAACGTTGTAATAAATGGTAACTTGGTACAAAGAATGTTTGAGGCAGCTGATTTGTTCAACTTCAGAATCTCTGCTGCAGGTTTTTGAGTGAAACAGACATTGTCAATGTTTATCTTGAGCATCAGCAGAGATGCAATCGTGCTCCTCTCCAGGTGGCTCCCCGCTTCTGCACTCTGAGCCAGTCTCTGTCCTTCTGCCCATTCTGTCTTCTGTCCCTTTCTGTCCTTCTGTCCTTGCACAGGCCATAGGAAAGCAGCGCCCACTGTTGGCATTGCTTGCAGGGAGAGACAGTAGTGCATGAACCAGAATCAGAAAAGGTGTGTGCATTGGTGAGGAAGAGCCAATTCACCTTAGCCTGTGCAGCTTTGCTTAGAAGGTGTCAACACTGATAATAATAAAAAAACGATATTTCGCTGCATCTTCCTACTTTTGTCCATTGCACATGTAAAAGCAGGACTTTAAGAGATGAAGCTGGTGATGTCATTAGTCTTTAGCCAACGTATCTGCCATTTTACCATCCTGTATGTACAAACAACGAAGCTCAATGGTGCAGCACCAACTGGGTGCTGGGTGGATGAACATAGCACCAGATAGTGACTTGGCTGTGATGACCTACATACCTAACCCTAACCTTTCTCGTTCGCTTTTCCAAGTTTTTTCCAAAAGCTTCACTTGTTATTTATTTATTTATGAATCCTTGAATGAGAGAAAAGACACTTTTCATTTTTCCATTTCTTCAACATACATTGATGTGATATGTCTTGTAACATGGGTAGGGCAGTGGCAAGGGAAGGTGTATTTGGTTTCCTTTCTTCATTCAAAACTGCATTGTTTTAGATATACCAGACAACGCTTTACTCCACGATGGATACGCAGTAGCGAAATAAGTTAAATAGTCCCAGGTGCCTTCAAAAAGTCTGTTCTCTTGCAAGCCAATAGTATGGAAAAGCACAGGAGGTGTGGGAAGGCATAGCAAAGAAATACCAGGATACACGTAGGATGATGTATCCCTCTCTATCCTGCCCCATCCCTTACACAATTGAATGAACGAATTAATAGAGGTAGAAAAGATTGTGGGTAGAGATTAGGGATAACATGAGATGGTGGTGCACCGCTTCCTTGAAACTCTGCAGGGGAAGAGTATGGCTAAACAGCAGTTTGAAAATAGTTCCACAAATGAAGAAAAGGGCGGAGGTATACAGGAAGCCTGGGTTATGGAAATTCAACCAATGCGGGACTTTCAAAATGGCATATGAATGCTATATCAGGCTTTTTACACGTGTGCTGTGTGTGTCTTTACACTGATTTGGTTTGGCTCACATGGCACGTTTAACCTGTCGTTGCTAGCTCAAAATCTGTGAATCAAATCGTCTTTTAAACGTAATTTTCAGCATTTAGCCGAAGGAGTGGCAATTTTATAATTGTTAACCATAATTGCTCTGTTCTTGGATGCAAATCAGACTCACGAGAAATATCCACGGATGATAGGAGACAGGTTCCTATAATTTCCTGGTAATACAATTAGCTAGCGGCAGCCATGGTTAAAAAACACACACACACATGCATATACACACACACACGAATGGACGCTTCCCCTTTCACCAATAGATGAAAAAAAATCTTGTTCAACTTCTCTCATTGGCCGAGAACGAACGACAAAATATTGTCGTGTCGCCATCGATTGAGGCCACCAGTGACAGATAGCTGAACAGTTTTAACTCCGAGGCAACGAAAATATGGCGGTTATTTTTATGGCGCGTGCAGGACCGTAGGTGGCGAGGTCCTTACCTGAACGAGCAGCGCACGGGGTTAATCCGAACCCCACAAACAACGAAACGACACGACACAGAAATGCAACCAATAATGGGTTTATTATAAATAAATGCAGGTTGAAATAAATGTTGAGGTAAAAACGAATTGAAACTCCTACGTTGAGGATCCTCCAATCAGACACAGAAACAACACACAGGGAAACTAGAACGACACTCAATAGAGAGCATACCTCCGCCAGGTGAACAGTTTACGTTTTGTATCCTAAAGTAGACCAGAAAATCACAATACAGAATCACATTTAATCAAAATCATCCGTCCACAACTTTTTGAGATAAACTGCTTTGTATCGTTTTGGCCCTATCTCCCAATGGTGAAGAATGACTTAAAAATTCTACTAGCCGGATCCGCATATTCACCAAAACTGAATATATTCGTCCTTGTCACACACCCAACCTGTCCACCAGGTTTCGTCCAAAAACGTCCGTAACTTTTTGAGATATCCTGCTATATGTTGGTTTTAGCCCAATCACTCAATGGTGAAGAATCATTTAAAAAAGTAAATAATTCTCATATCCGAATCCATCTTCAGATCTTCACCAAAATCGAATTGATTACTCCTTGTCAAATCACAACCGGTCCACAAAGTTTCGTCCAAATCCGTCCATAGCTTTTTGAGATATCCTGCTATGTATCATTTTTGTCCCTATCTCCCAATGGTGTAGAATCACTTTAAAAATTCTAGTAGCCGGATCCGAATCCGGATCTTCACCAAAATCTAAACATTTTGTCCTTGTCACATACATTACCTCCCTGCCAAATTTCGTCCGCCAAACCCCTCTGCCAAATTTCGTCCGAATCTGTCCACAACTTTTTGAGATATCTTGTTCACAAACAGACAGATATATAGGGGTGAAAACATAACCTTCATCCACCTTTGGTGGTGGAGGTAAAGATAATGAAAACAAGCGTTATGCCTAGGTCCCCCGTCGGTGAAGTGATGTGAGTTGACAAAGTGGAAGACGCAGAAAACAAGGAAGAGTCGATAATATTTGCGAGTGGGTTGGAGACACACCCACACACCAGATTAGAAGTTAGTAGTTCGTTTATTTTTCAAGATATTCCGCTCACAAGGTTCAGACATATATGGTTGTGGCCATCTTGGATTTTGACGTGATAACCCAATTTTCAATAGCGTTCTTCCGGTTCAGACATACATGGCGGCGGCCATCTTGGATTTTGACGTGGCGACCCAATTTTCAATAGCTTTCTTCCTTATGCCTAGATACACCCACACACCGATTTAGAAGTTAGTAGTTCATTTATTTTTCAAGATATTCCGCTCACAAGGTTCAGACATATATGGTTGTGGCCATCTTGGATTTTGACGTGGCGACCCAATTTTCAATAGCGTTCTTCCTTATGCGTAGATACACCCACACACCGGATTAGAAGTTAGTAGTTCATTTATTTTTCAAGATATTCCGCTCACAAGGTTCAGACATACATGGCGGTGGCCATCTTGGATTTTGACGTGGCGACCCAATTTTCAATAGCGTTCTACCTTATGCGTAGATACACCCACACACCAGATTAGAAGTTAGTAGTTCATTTATTTTTCAAGATATTCCGCTCACAAGGTTCAGACATTTACTTTGCACGCACGTACGCACGCACGGATGCACACACGGACGGAGGGGAAAAACATAGTCCCCACTTTCGCTCTGTGGTGCGACAGGGGACAACAAGCGTTACGCCTAGGTCCCCCGTCGGTGAAGTGATGTGAGTTGACAAAGTGGAAGACGCAAGGTGTCCATCTTGGATTTTGACGTGGCGACCCAATTTTCAATAGCGTTCTCCCTTATGCGTAGATACTCCCACACACCAGATTAGAAGTTAGTAGTTCATTTATTTTTCAAGATATTCCACTCACAAGGTTCAGACATACATGGCGGTGACCATCTTGGATTTTGACGTGGGTTGCACCCACACACCAAATTGGAATTCGGTCCTTCGCTTACGCATGCACGCACGGATGGACACACAGATGGACGCACACACGGACGGAGGGGAAAACCATAGTCCCCCTTTCGCTCCGCGGTGCGACGGGGGACAAGCGTTACGCCTAGGTCCCCCGTCAGTGAAGTGATGTGAGTTGACAAAGTGGAAGACGCAAGGCGGCCATCTTGGATTTTGACGTGGCGACCCAATTTTCAATAGCGTTCTTCCTTATGCCTAGAAGCACCCACACACCAGATTATAAGTTGGTACTTTGCTTATTTTTCAAGATATTCCGCTCACAAGTTTCAGACATACATGGCGGTGGCCATCTTGGATTTTGACGTGGGTTCCACGCACACATCAGATTAGAATTCAGTCCTTCGCTTATGCACACACGCATGGACGGACGGACGCACGCATGGACGGACGCACGCACGGACGGACGCACGGACGGACGCACACACGGACGGAGGGGAAAACCATAGTCCCCCTTTCGCTCCGCGGTACGACGGGGGACAATAAACCCCTCTGGCCGGCACTTATCTTTGGCCCAAAGTGGGTCCTTTTTAGAGATTGATGGGGTTGATGAAGCTTGGTACAGCGCAGAAGATGGCGACGGCCGACGAAAGGCCCGCGCATCGAAGGTGCCCAGAACCGTGGGGGAAGTAGCCAAGACGGCCTCCTTTAGGTTCCTCTACTGTCTGGGGAAGCACAACGTGGTTTGCAGCTCCTTGGTGAGTGCACCAGTAACCCACCGCTTGGTGTCTGCCACACAAAACGTTCTCCTGCCAGAGAACACAAAATGGCCAGCTTCTTGTGGGGGCAAGAACCAAGCATGCTCTTCTCCTTCAGCTCGAGAGCCAATCGCAGCGCCCGCATCTCAGTTCTCCCCACCGACATCCAACGGTCGAATCACGTCCCTCTGGGCGTGGCCTCACTGCATTTCTTGAACCCCCCCCCCCCCCCTCCCATTTATCTGCTTCTCATGGGCGTGGCTTTCGCCTATTAGGTCCGGTGGTGGCGGGACTTAGTCTGGGTGGCTCTTTGTTGCCTTGTCGGGGAATGGTTGTTGTAACGGAGGGTTTTCCTTTGACCGGCCTGGTAGTGGTAATAGCATCGGAAAGTCACAGGTTGCAATCACACAATGGGGAAATTAATCTTAACCCCTATCTAGATAACACAAGCTCCACCCCCCATGTGAAGACACATAAACTATCTTTAGCTCACGGTTTCCCTGCTTATGTACATCAAGATGGGCTTTTTACGTGTACACGGTCCATGCTACTTTATACAAATCTACCTCCATTATGGCAATTCATTATCTACCCCCATAAACGTAACAATATACTGTATATTGATAACGGCACTTACAGCCCATACAACTCCCACTCCAACATTCTTGCTCCCAAACATGATTAATAGTAAATATCATCATTTAAAAAGCTACCCTATGCATTGACCTGCCCCAGATATGACCTTACCATCAGCATTAAGAATGCACCAATTTTTGGATGGAACACATCCATCTCTAAAGCTTTGGATTATCACAGGCCCACATCGTCGGGAGATTTTACAATACAGACTGCATTATATCAACTTTTTGGAAGAGTTGATCAGGAAGGTCTCCAAATCCAAATTTTTCATTGTGCAGAGGGACACCTCTTTCTCACGTGTACATTTACAAATATTTTCGGCTTCTTTAAAAGACAATGCTTGCTTTAAAAGACAATGCAATGTGATTAAAAGACAAAGACAAAGACAAAAGATTTATGCAATCCTTATCTGGCAGGCCTGAAACATTTCCAGGCCCCCACAAGTGACTTCGTTACAAGGGATTTCTGCAGATACGTGCTGAGCAATCTGGGGTGGATTACATCATTTAATAAATAGCACCGCAAAGCGGGTGTAACCCCTCAGCCCATGCATGGTGGAAACCAATTTCAAGATGGCTGCCGTGGCGGGCATATTGAAAATTGCAGCATGCCCATTTTCGAAAGGAACCTTCCTCTACGCAACCCCAACACACACTGCAAAAATGGAATTAATCGGACATGCCGTTCTCCTTGAAATTGAAGGAAACCAAAAGTTGACGGACGCCCGCCCGGACGCCCGGACTCCCGGATGACGCCGTGACGACAATACCCCTTAGCCCATTTTGGGCCGAGGGGTGAAAAGTGCTATATTGTGTGAGTGTTTTCACATCACAGGCAGGTCAGTATTTTTTTTGTTTTTTTTACCACCTCTTCTCTGATATTTCACCTCCTGATCTCTCACCGTTCTGACTCTCCCCAGCAACTTCAAGATGCATGCAATCTTTCAGAAACCCTCTCTTGGATAAACTTCCAAAATCCATGCTGACTGGACACCGCAACTCTTTTATTCCTTGCTTCTATGGAATCGCCTTCCACAGGACGTTCTGTCCCACTCTTCCCTCCGAGGCTTCAAGCAGGCAGTGAACCATCATTTTGTGCCATCGCCCATCTTTACCCATGACCTTTGTTACCCTCTTTGCTCCCTCCTCGCTCAACCTCTTACTTGCTGGTTTCAGTGTTCTCTCTCTCTCTCCCTCTCTCTCGCTCTCGCTGTAGCTGTCGCTGTCTCGCTGTCTCGCTGTCTCGCTGTCTCGCTGTCTCTCTGTCTCTCTGTCTCGCTGTCTCGCTGTCTCTCTGTCTCTGTCTCGCTGTCTCTGTCTCGCTGTCTCGCTGTCTCTCTGTCTCGCTGTCTCGCTGTCTCTCTGTCTCTGTCTCTCTGTCTCTGTCTCGCTGTCTCTCTGTCTCTCTGTCTCGCTGTCTCTCTGTCTCGCTGTCTGTCTCTCTGTCTCGCTGTCTCGCTGTCTCGCTGTCTCGCTGTCTCGCTGTCTCTGTCTCGCTGTCTCTCTGTCTCGCTGTCTCTCTGTCTCGCTGTCTCTCTGTCTCGCTGTCTCTCTGTCTCTCTGTCTCTCTGTCTCGCTGTCTCGCTGTCTCGCTGTCTCGCTGTCTCTCTGTCGCGCTGTCTCTCTGTCTCGCTGTCTCGCTGTCTCGCTGTCTCTCTGTCTCGCTGTCTCTCTCTCCCTCCCTCTCTCTGTCTCTCTCTCCCTCCCTGTCTCTGTCTCTCTCTCCCTCCCTCTCGCTGTCTCTCTCTCCCTCCCTCTCTCTGTCTCTCTCTCCCTCCCTGTCTCTGTCTCTCTCTCCCTCCCTCTCGCTGTCTCTCTCTCCCTCCCTCTCTCTGTCTCTCTCTCCCTCCCTCTCTCTGTCTCTCTCTCCCTCCCTCTCTCTGTCTCTCTCTCCCTCCCTGTCTCTGTCTCTCTCTTCTTTTCTAGTTCATTCATTCCCTTGCTGATTGTGCTCATTTGTTGCCCTGCTACCCCACCGTTAGTTCAACCTTCCGCTTCCATGAGCCTCGGTCTTGTAGAGAGAGAACAAAAAGAAAAGCAAGAGAGGAGACTGTTACCTGTAAAGTGCCTACTCGCCCTCGATACAGGACTCAGAAAGCTTGAAGCCCCTTTCATACATTTTAATATAATGTAATTATGTACATGACACATTCAAAATCTCATGAGGAATTTTTAAATGATCATAATCACCCTTGGTCAGTTGACTGTAAAATCGAAGGTCAGTTCACCAAATGTGTCAGAATCAATGTATCACTCGTGCCCATGCAAGGCTGAAAGCACCTGATGCATAGGTGTGTTTCGGCCACGACTACCTATGGATCTTGCGACTAAATTTGCGGCCTGCAAATCAGAGCTGTTCCTTTCCATCGAAATCCATCAGCGAGCAAATGGCGACACCCGAAACTCGACTACTTGCGTTGCCCATGCAGCAGAAGTTTCAGGAGGCCATTTTCTTCCTATTGGAATTTGGAGAAAATAACTTTTAATGGAAGAGCTTAAATTCTCCCACTGCACTTTAAATCTAAATAAAAACCTCACATGTGGCTCGTATAAGCTGATCCCTCCATGATGTTTATTCCTGAGGTCCAGGAAATTATTTGATATAATCGACAAATAATGAAGCGCTTTATGGGATTTGAGAAGGTAATATTATAAGTAAAGGAGTCCAGGATTATAGAGAACGTTTACGGACTGTTTGAACTTTTCAAAGTAATGTGTAGAGATGGAAATAACCAATGAATATATTTCACCTACTATATGATCTTCCACTTCCACCAACTCTCTCATCCCCCATCCGCAAATACCTTGATGGTGAAGCTAAATCATGTGTATTAATAAATGCAAGAGCAAAGATGGTGTAAGTATGGTAAATATATTTTATGGTTACATCAATACTGGTATGTGTCACCCATTTCCAAAAAGATGGAAGAGGCTATTGTAATCCATCTGTGTGTCTGTGATTGTGTTCGTCCACATGCAGATCTACTTTAACATTGATACTTCATTCTCAGATCTACTTTAATCTATATATACCCAGTCAGGCTATGCATTGTATGCTCAGTCTTGCTCTATATTTCTTTCCCTTTGCTCGAAAATTTCTCATGCTTCTTTGCCGATCTTATGATATTTCAATTATTTTTGGATGCAGTACTTTCCTTGCTTATCTTTTCCTGCAATATAGGCCTGTCCGGATCACTCTGTGCTTTCTCTAGTCGAGCGTTAAGCCTGCATTGCGTACGGGTGCACCTGCATTCAAAGTAGAAGTTCAAAAATATACATGCATCAAAACATTTTCTTTGGTCATCTACTGGAAGAGTTTCAGTCTCTTGAACTTTTAGGTCTCACGATCGGTCATGACCTTTCCTGGGCCTGCAGACCCAGCCGCAGTCCGGGCATTCTCCATTGATTGAAGTCATTATTTGGAAAATCAGAGCTAGTCATAGTCTCCAGGGCCTTTATATCTCAATGGAGTACTGCTGTCGTATGGGCTCACACGGCAGCATCATTTCCGGCTCTCCTAGATTTTGTAGAATCTGAAGCTCAACATGATTAGAATCTCTATGATGAGGCCCAAGCACAAGTGAGGTCTTTCTTTGACATCCCAGCCAAGTCGTTTTTTTTCTGTTTTTTTTCGACAGTCATCTTCAATCCTGCCTTTCTGACTTCCTCCACATGCACAGCGAATGCCTTTTTATCAATGGAATTCTTTCTGCTCTCTCTCTCTCTCTCTCTCTCTCTCTCTCTCTCTCTCTCTCTCTCTCCCAGTGGAGGCTGGAAGTGCCACAAGGCAGAAAATCAGGCCCAGGTTTGTTCCTCCTATGCAGTATTGGAGATAATGTAAACAAAGGAAAAACTGTGTATAAAAATGCAAATAACATGTGATAACTAGAACGACATTCGGTCGAGCGCACACCTCCACCAGGATGAAGAGTTTACGTTTTGGATCCCACTGATAGGCCGGATCTGGATTCGGACCTGTGCCGAAATCGAATAGGCTTGCTCTGTCATCTTCCCAAACGTGTCTCTGGTTGAACACAATATGGAAAAGCACAAATGATTCTGTTGAGTTTTCCTGGTGCAGGACTATTCTTCCCCATTTTGAGGAGAAACGTTTTGACCCTTTCATGAATATAAAACTTCTTCCCTTGACATTAATCAAATCTCTATTTTGTTGCGTTATGTTATTGATGAGGTGCCAGATGATATATTTTCGCATCTTATTCCATTCTTTGCTGAGTGGGAATATTACTTTAACTTCCTATTGTATTCAACTTTCATTTTAAACCAACTCTTACTCTACAGATGGTGATGTTTTCCTATTCTGTTCCTCGATGAGTCAATGTTCAATGACAATGTAGAATGTAGAATGTTCAAAGTCAATGGTAAAGCATGTGGTGAGGTGGAAAGAACTGGGAAGTGGCCATGTGCTGTGTGCAGGAAGGGTGTCGGAGTGAACTCCATTCAATGTACAATGTGCGCCGAGTGGGTTCATCAAAAATGTAGTGGTCTGAGAGGGTCATTAACCAGTGTGGCAGCTACATTCAAATGTAAGGTGTGCACACAGGGAGCTGCAGATGGAGGAAATGTTGAGTTGGATCTTGGAGACGGCGTGAAGCTGGAAGGTGTGAAAACATTTTGCTACCTCGGAGACATGCTGAATGGAGAAGGTGGATCAGACTCGGCAATGGTTGCTCGAGTGAGATGTGCATGGAAGAAGTTTCGGGAACTGAGTGGCGTGCTGATGAGGAGGAGAGTGTCGCTGAAGCTGAAGGGAAAGGTGTATGCTGCATGTGTGAGAAGTGTTATGATTTATGAGAGCGAGACATGGGTAATGAACGTAGAGCAGCAACGAAGGCTGGAAAGGGTGGAAATGCGAATGGTTCGATGGATGTGCGGAGTATCGTTGAGAGAGAGGAAGACAAATGATGAATTGCGAAAGATGATGGGAATATTGCCTGTGATTGATGCTGTGAAGAGGAACAGGTTGAGATGGTTTGGTCATGTATTGAGGAAGGATGAAAGTGACTGGTTGAGAAGAGTGATGGAAGTTAATGTAGAAGGAAGTAGAGGACGGGGAAGACCGAGAAAGACTTGGCTAAAGATGGTGGAAGAAGAAATGCGGGCAAGGGGGTTAACAAGGAGAGATGCAGAAAATAGGGCAAAATGGAGAAGATTGTCATGGGGACCGCAAGGCTAACCCCCGCTCTAGCAGGGAACATGGCCTTAAAATGCATGTTGTTGTTGTTGTTGATGAGTCAATGTTCCTTGTTTTTGTGTTATTCCTCCTCTCCTCCTTGTGTATGTACCCACCTGAACCTTTCCCCCAATACCCTTCTTGTGTATGTACCCACCTGAACCTTTCCCCCAATACCCTTCTTGTGTATGTACCCACCTGAACCTTTCCCCCAATACCCTTCTTGTGTATGTACCCACCTGATCCCTTCCCCTTCCCCCAATACCTTTCTCCTCGTGTATGTACCCACCTGAACCCTTCCCCCAATACCTTTCTCCTCGTATATGTACCCACCTGAATCCTTCCCCCAATACACCTTGGTAGTCCTTAAACCTGCTCACCTACCAAGGTTTTCTCACTGACCAAGATCCTCCATGAACCGACACTATTGTATAAAAACTTTTTTATTCATTGTTTTGTGTTTGTCTTTTGTTTATTATTTTTGTTCAGCGCTCCATATTTCATGGTAATATTCTGAGTTTCATATCGAAGACAAAATTGGGTCATCCCGTTGCAAAAGTCTCTTTTGACAGTTGATGTGAATTTAAGAATGCCATAAAATCCCATTAAAAATTATATATTTAAAATCACAAGAGGTTTAAAAAATTTAAATCCTTAAGTATTGCTTTTGGTTTAATAACACTATCTTATAACTGTTATTTTTATTTTATTTTTCATATTATTTTTACCGTTTCTCATAACGACAGTAATACCTGAACATAGCATTGCTCCAAGGGTTATTTTTGTTTCCAAGCTTTGAGTAGTGGTTTTTCTTATATCCACCCTCATAAACATATTATTAGCCCGTCTACTAGCATAGCCGCATACGGGGTTTTGCTGTCGTGTTTGTTTGTCTGTCTGTCTGTCCAGGCCATAACCTTTTTTTTTTTTTCTTTTTTTTTTACCATTTTAGCTTTTGTCATCAACTTTTTTTTTTTTACCTTTATTATGAGAATATGGAAAAAACTAATAATTGTGTCAAAAGGTCAAAGGTTAAGGTCACATAAAATTGTCAATTTTTATTTGATTGACTCAAAAATTGAACAGAATTAATATACTGGGTCACTGAATTGGTTCACCAATCAAAATGTAGAAACCTATTGTTTTTCAGGTCAAAAGGTCAAATAGGCGCATATGTCGCATAAAATCATCACTTTTCATCCAATTCAGTTGAAATTTGAATGTAATTTGCGTACCGGTTCACTGAATTGCTTCACAAATTGAAAGCTATAAGTCGATTGTTTTTGGGGTCAAAGGTTAAGGTTGCAGTGACTGAATTTGCAAGTACCAGTCCATGACCGCTTTTCTTTTTGTCTGTCTGTTGTCTGTCCACCCATAACGTTTTTGCCATTTGAGCTTTTGCCACAAGATTTTCAACAAACCATCTTGAGAATGTGGAGAACACTCCTATTGTGATTCTGATGTGCTGTTGTATAGAGCATCGGTGCTGCTGAAGCAATTTCTTGATGAGGGTTATACTGGGTGGTTTGCCATTGCCTTACTGGCAGTGCTTAGGCAGGAATTTGGAATTTGGCCAGGATGCCGATGATATAGCTCGCCTACTCTTCATGGAGGACACCATGGGATATTTAATGTCCAACAACTAATGCTAGCAGATAGGACGCTCGGTTTAATGTCCATCCGAGGGACGGTACACACATGGATGAATCACCTTGCCTGTGTAACACCAACCAGGTGACAGTTTATAGCTGGGACGAGAATCAACCCCAGGTTAGAGAACTTAGAGGGGAGTGTATGTAGCTGTCGGCCCTGCTTCCAGCCATGCAGAACACAAATGAATAAATATTACATTTTGAGTACAAAGCAGACATGGACATGCCTTGCATTTTGGGATGCCTTCTCGTTTTTGCTTTTTTTTCTATCTTTTATTCTTTTTCCTTCTAACAATTTCAATTAAACGCCATTCCTTCATTTCTGAACCATTCCTCTTCAAATTTAGCTTTGATGCACTTATTCTCTTCCTTCTGTTCCCTTTATAAGGCGTGAGGTCCAATGGTACCAAGCTCCTGTCCTACCTTGACCACGATACTCCTCCACTTCCCTCTATCCTCAGTCAACTCCCTCCAATCTCCAACCACTTCCACCTTACTGATATCCCTCCTCACACAATCCTCCCATTTCATCTGCGGTCTTGGTCCAATAATCTTGATCAAAGGTACCTTGGTCCATCCCGAGACCCTTTTTTTCTTTCTTTTTTTAAATTTAGACCCCTGTTCCAGTATTTTAATGGGTTAAAGGTGAAACACTTTAAATCATACATTTTGTCTTGCCATGCCCTTGTATGTGAGTCGATAGATAATGAGTTGTTTTTTTGGATTATACTGGGGTCAAACCCACAAACATACCTTTTCCGAGCCACTGTATAACAACCATATGACCACCATCTTTTTCCGAAAAAAATGGTGTATGATAGATATATTGATTATAATGTTTGACTTACCTTTTAAGTCAAACAGGCTGGTAAAACCTCAATCACCTTTTCGCTGAAAACAGTGATGGAATAGTTGTGTGCATTTATGTGAGTTGGGAAAGAAGAATGATCTCATAAGTGGGACCATAATAGGATATAAATTTCGAACATATAATTATATGGAGTCCAAGTCAGATTTCAGCGGTGATTTGAATTGAACTCAAGTCCAAACTTTGTATACACAAATTAAGTCTTACATCACTTCAAGTCATACTCTTACATCTAAAATATACGATACATTTGTGATTTGCTCTTTATGGCTTTGTGTTTTTCAGCTGGATAAGTTTAAAAAGACTCTTTCGTTTCGCTCCAAGACCACACGAAGCAAGAGTGCTGAAAACGTTCTGCAGCGCTTCAATTGGCACGGCTCTTCCAGCCCAACTACTTCTATGCGCAGCCAGACTTCTCTAAACCCAGAACCCATCACACTTCCTACAGCGAACAGACACAAAAGGCTCTCTGGACCTCCAACTGAAGCATCACCATCAAACCCATCATTGTGCTACAATTCTATAAAGAGCAGCGCTGCCGCACCATCGCTTGGCAGCTTGCCATTGGGCACCCCTGGCAGGCCCCAAAGCCAGCACAGCTTCCAAGAACACAACTTTAAGAAGCCAACCTTCTGTGATGTCTGTAATCACATGATTGTTGGCGACACAGGTGTCCAAATCATTACTGTGCTTGGTGGTAACAAATGTGATGGTAATTGCTACAAGGAGACTTAAAACTAGATATCGGCAATCACAAAGTGATCTTCCTCCAGGTTACCCTTGCTAATCTAATCGCCTGCGACTTACCCTTGGGCCCCCAATCCTATGATGGCCATTTTTGGACCACTATATTACCTTGACTTCAACATTTTGGAATATATTGTAGAATAAGAAAATGTGTCCCTATCTACATTCTATCCATAAAACTTGACATCATGAAAATCTGAGGAAAATTATTCAAGTTATGATCAAAAAGGTTTTTTTTTGTTGTTGTTAATTAGGTCGCAATCTGAAAACGTAGGTCAAGGACACTAATCAAATATCAGGTGCACAACTTCAATGCAGGTACACTATTAGGATGCAACAATATCTTGGAAGGCCAAGTGGTTTTTGAGATTCCGCATTGACAAAATTTAGCAATGACAAAAAACAGTTTCTTTTTTCAGACCACCTTTTGACCTTGACCTTTAACTCGGCCAAAACCTAGTCGAGGTATGGTGAAAATGTTGAAATGTTCATAATTTGGTCATGATGATGTAAATTAAAAAAATTAATGCAACTTGCTATCTATCTAGGGAGGGCGGGCAATTTCGTTCTAATCGGACAAACCTTAGTCGAGTTATGATGAAAAATGTATATAATTGGGGCATGACCTTCAAAATTAGATCATGGTTAAAAGATTCTGACAACCCACATCGTTTTTATTCCTATTATTGGTGCAAAACTTCATTCTGAAAAAGTCCCAGGCAAATCTGAGATACAGCTTGGAAATTGGCATAAAATGGGAGAAAAATACTAAATGGGGGTGTAGTACTTCTACGGGTCTAATACCCTTACCTTTAACCTGGAGGGATATGATTTAAATGAAGCATAAATGCACCTTGCTCTAGGCTATCTAGAGAGGGCAATATATTTCCGATCGGACAAGCCTTTAGTCGAGATATGGGTGAAAGGTTAAAATATATACAAGTGGGGCATAACCTTAAATTGGGTCAAGGTCAAATACATTTTTATTCCCATTAATTGATGCAAAATTTCATTCCGAATGTCCTTGGACATTGTCAGAACAAAAGGAAGAAAAACATAAATGTCGGTTTAGTAATCCGACTGGTCTAAGACCTGGACCTTTAACTCAGTGGGGTATGATGTAAATGAAGCATATAAATGCATCTTGCTCTAAGATATCTCGTGAAGGCAATTTAATTCCGATCGGACAAACCCTAGTCGAGGTATGGTGAAAATGTTAAAAGAACCACCTTTAGAGGAATTTTTTCCCTGCAGAGCAAGGGTACCCCTTTTTTGGGGCACCTTGGTCCCCTTTTGGAAGCAATGTTTTACAGCTGGATGCCCTTCCTGCCACCAACCCTGTTTGTCACGTTCTTGCAACACACAGTGAATTACCTGTGAGCTGGTACTCAATTTGCCGACCTCAGAAGGATGACAGGCTGAGTCAACCCCTAGCGTTAATTCAGCAATTGACCGGGATTCGAACCCAGGATCCTAGGATCCCAAGCCGGCACCCTAACCGCTAAGCCAACACAAGGCTTATGGTTAAAATGAGATCTAGGTCAAAAATCACCTCAACCCCACATACTTTCTATATTTATTATTGATGAAAAATATTATTCCAAAAATCCCAGCCAGATATGAGATACAGCTCGGAAATTGATACGGTTTGAAAATTGGAAGTGAAGGAACAAAGAAAAAAAATAGTGGTTTAATATTCCTAGGGGGTCTAATAAACTCTGGAGTATCATTAAAATTGGGGACAGTAATTGTAGAAACAAACCCGACAAGTGCTATAAGCCTCCCCACGTATCCTGTAGGTATAGGGGGAGGTTTTAAAAAAAACAACAACAACTATATCTTAGAGTTCAAAATAGATTTTGTTATATCACCTACAAGGTTGTTTTTGAAAACTTTTGGGGAAAATGTAATTCTCACAATTATTCTGGTGTTATATAAAGATACATGAATTTGTTTACTTTGTTGAAGTTGAGAGTGCCTGTATCTGTATGTATATCCTGCATTTGCTACAATTTAATCAGCAACGCGTGTAAATGGAATGCCTTGTGTTGGTATCAGGTGGACTGAGCAAGATCGGACTTCGATGTAAAGTATGTAAAGCTACTTTGCATCACAAATGTGAGAACTTCATGAACCAGCAGCCATGCATGGGAAAGATGGTGAGCATGGTGATGTTTTTCAACTACAACCTCTGAAGTCTATTTGTTGCCTTTTCTCTATGAGTCGTCGGAATGATTGAATTAGGAGAGTCACTGTGACAAATTAGACTGACTATGATGCCATGAACATTCATTTTTTCCCAATTTCAGGTTATTGTTGAATTTTTATTGTTTACTTTGTTGCATAGATCACGCTCAAGAAATTTCAAACTGATCAGACTAAGCGTTGTCCTTGTCGAATTATGACATCATAATTAAGGCACCAATGACGTCATCGTTAACGGCACTTATTCCCCATGCAGAGTTCTTTACAATGAGCCATGTTTCAATTTTTTCCATGGAGCGGTATCGGATATATAGGGGTGCAACGTTTTTCGGTTTTTCCAAGATGGTGCCTGTACCACATGACCTATGACGTCATAATTATCATTAAAATATTCTACAGGAGGAGGTGCTCCTATGGTGAAAATGTTGTGTTGATCAGACCAAGAGTTGCAGAGAAAAAGAAATTCAGACTGATCGGATGAAGCGTTGTATAATGTTACTTGTCAAATTATGACGTCATAATGAAGGCACCGATGACATCATCATTAACATATGTTATTCCCCATGGGGAGTGCTTGACAATGAGCCATGTTTCAATTTTTTCCATGGAGTGGCTTCAGAGATATAGAGGTGCGAATTTTTTCCAAGATGGCGCCTGTACCACGTGACCTATGACGTCATAATTATCACTGAAATTCTACAGGTGGAGCGCTTGGCGAGCGCAGGGTAATAAATGCTCGTAAATGCATGGGACAGTCTGGTTAGCATTCCCTCTAAAGAACGGGATACTCACTGGTGCAGCACCTTGCCTGTGAAGCACCATAATACCAGTTTATACTCGGACAAGGAATCAAGCACAGACTACACACCTCAAAGTGTAGATTATCTCAACTGAATGTTGAGGACTATCCTAACCGCCATGAAAGTATCGGTGTGTCCTTCCGTTGCTCTCATTCTTCCCAATGTCCCTTGTCCCTCCAAGTCTCTCTGTATTTCATCCCATAACCCTGCTGTTGATTACTCAGCCCCTATTCCCACTGTTCTTTTTGTTATGATATGTAGTGTCCTGTTCTCCATGTTCTAGGTCTTCCACAAACCTCGAATCTGCATAAAACAAAAGAGTTCTCTCTCTCTCCTCCATTCTTTCTCTTTTTTTTTTTTGTATACAAGATCGAGGCTCGTGTAAGAGCTAACATTAGTGACAAAAAAAAACCAAACGGACACATAAGACGAAATAAAGGGAGCGGGAGACAAGATGGGGAGAGAGAGGGAAGCACACAAGTGCAACATTTGAGAGCAGGGACATCGGGAGATCTGTGGGAGGGAGGTTAAGGTGTGTGGTCTGGGTTTGATTGCCAACATAAGTATATACTGTTATCCTGGTGCCACACATGCAGGGTGGTGTTGCGGGAAAGGTGTTGCGCATCAATGATGTAGAACAAATCGAGAAAAATTGGATGTTATTTTGATTTAAGATTAAAGTTTCTTTGGCTCATTTAACTTCCAGGGTCAACTGATTGCACATGAATTGAATTTTCACTCTAAACTGCAACTGCCTTCACACAGCCGGAATATTTTCTCCCCTGATGAGTCAAAACACCTGCTGCAAATTTGCTCCGGCTCAATACAGCAGCGGAGGAAAGTGCCATGCAATTTCTGATGCATAAAGGCAAAAAGCGAGTGTGGAATTTGACAAGAAGGTAAAAAAGAAAAGCTGCTATCGTGCTTCATGAATTTGTCCAGCAAGTAATATCACAGCACTGACTCATTGCTCTGGAGATGACAGTTGTCGACTGTATTTTCCATCGGCCTTAATGAAAGTCCGCCCACTGTGACCCAGTTTGCGCACTCGATTTCACAGCTTTTATGCAATAACGGTAAGGGGTGGGACATTGTGAGTGGGATTATTGATGTTTAGTCAGTCGTGTGCATCCTGCAAGCGAATTGCATTGAGTAAATTGATAATCAGTGATGTGGCTGATCTTCTCCTGTGTACCGACAGCCCCAGGGATTCCGCCGCCATTACAGCTCTCCAATGCTTCTAAACGGCCAATATGCGTGTATCAAGGAAGTCATGCCCCTTGGTGAGCAAAGGCAATTGTCTATGGACCACCGGTGTATTATGTAACTGAATTCACAGGTATCTAATGAGAAGACAATAAAACCTTTGCGATGGATCTATCTTGGCTTTTTTTGTGCCCATTTGAGACCAAGACACTTGTATTTTCACTTTGCACTCAGATTAAAGTTCTCAGGTGTTTTCATGGCTCACCTCTGAATGTTTGCATTCATTCCTCAGCGTCAAGCCATAAGCTGGACCCTGTGTACGAAGCTCTCCGGTATGGGACGTCGCTCGCACGGATGAGCAAGAATAAAGCAGAAGGCGATGTAAGTGGAAATTGAAAATGTATGAAATTAAACCTAAACTGTGTCGTTATGAATCTAGTGCTGCCCTTGGAGACCATATATGTCATGGATGTCATGGATGTCATGGACAGATGAGAGGAGGGGATAGAGATTAACGCACCTGTTGCATGTCTCAGACTAATTTATTAGATATCCTACGGATTTAAATGAACACTCGTTTTACTCTGTACGCATTGCACATCATGTGCAGTGAATTTCACCTCCCTGCTCCTTGGATTTATTGTTATAATAAAAAAAACGCTTCTGTACACCGCCCTTGAGGCTTGGTTTGCAAGCCGCCATCTACAATTCCAATAGAAGAGACATAATTACTCTTTTATGGAAAATGTTTTTCGAGTTTGTTTTATCCTCAAAATTAGACTGCATTGAACGCACACTCATGTTAAAAGATTGACTTTTGAAACCTACTCTTATGAAGGGGGACAGACATCTGTACAAACACACAGACTGACAGGTTTTGTATTGTTTAAATGGGGGTGGGAGTGTGCGGGTAAGGCAGTACCTTAGGTTTTTCCCTCAAAGTTTTCTCCTAACTATGAATCCAAACTTGGCCCAGATTAGTCTTTTTTTTTCGAAGTAATTTCCACCCATTGTCTCACATCCTTTTCCCAACTGTGGGTGAGATTGCAAATGGCATTGGAATATAATTCATGTTCCTGACTCTGAAAGAAAGTTTCGTTTTTTAAAAAGAAGAAAACCTTTTTGACAGCTCTTCTTATAAACAATGAATTATGATTAAAATTGTTTTCTTTTGCTGGTATCAGCAATGTCAATAACAAACTAATCATGACTCTTCCATTACCATTTCATATTGTTATGTTTATGGGGGTGGGGGATGTTGAGGGGGTCGATACTTACAATCAGGTATAGACGTCCGTGTTAGTTTTGGAAACTTGTGTATGTAATAAGGACGTGGATATGGATAAGTCCTCCTGTTTGTTCACTGCTGGGAGATTGCTTTGCAACCTTTCACTGCTAGAAAGATTAATGATGTCTGCCACGTGTCTCCTGTCTAATCGGGTGGAAGCCGGGCAAAGGGAAGGTGCTCCAGGCATTCCCAATGTCAATGCCACAGCATTCCTTCCCTCCCTCTCCTTTCCTCATGCACACTGAGGAAAAAGAAGGAAGCACTGATGTCTAAATGGGGGAGTCGGGCCCTCCCCTATGGCTGCCTCTGATTGGCAGCAACTAAGGCGACTCACCATTGGACTGATGCCATCAACGCCCATAGTTCCAGAATCTGCATTGTACCTTGGGCAACGATGCTGTTGCTATGTGTGGGGTCGCACAGTTGGTTCGTTTGAGCACTGGTATCGCCACCTTGAGAGTGAGGAGGATATATAAAGGTCTCCTCTCTGTTCCCTGAAAAAGTCTCCACTGGGATACGGGCTTTGAGAAAGTCTTCAATGGGTCTGTCCACACGAACTGCCTGCCCGCCTACTATCCAAACCAAACCTGACATCCAGTCTGGGACATCCGGCCGGCCTTTTAAAAAAAATCTCACCTGGTTCTGTGTTGTTTTGTGTGTGTGTGGGCTCTTCGATTCGTTGTTGTGCCTGCATGTCAATTCATATTTTGGAAGTCTTCGTGTCAATTCATGCCCTCCATTTTCACGTAAACTCATTCAGATACGGTGCCTTCAGAAAGTATTCACATCCCTTAGCTTTTTCACATTTTATTGTGTTGTAGCTTCAATTTATAATGGGTTAAATTGAGATTTTTGTCACTAATGTACATATAATACCCCATAATGTCAAAGTGGAATTATTTAGATAGAACCTTTTACAAATTAATTAAAAATGGAAAGCTGAAATGTCTTGAGTCAATAAGTATTCGACCCTTTTGCTTTGACACTCCAAATTGAGCTCAGGTGCATCCAATTTCTTTTGATCATCCTGGAAATCACTCTACAACTTGATTGGAGTCCACCTGTGGCCAATACAATTGATTGGACATGATTTAGAAAGAAACACACCTTTCTATGTATATAAGGTCCCACAGTTGACAGTGCATGTCAGAGCAGAAACTTTACCATGAAGTACAAGGAACTATCCGTAGAACTCCGAGATAGAATTGTGAGGAGGCATAGATCTGGGGAAAGGTGTAAAACAATTTCTAGAGAGTTGAAAGTTCCCAAGAACAGAGTGAGCTCCATCACTAGAAAATGGAAATAATATGGAACTACCTAGACTCTTCCTAGAGCTGGGAGTCTGAGCAAACTGAGTAATTGGGCAAGAAGAACCTTGGTCAGGGAGGTGACCAAGAACCCAATGACCACTCTGGCAGAACTACAGAGTTCCTTGGCTGAGATGAGAGAACCTGCCGGAAGAAAACAGTCTCTGCAGCACTTCACAAATCTATGCTTTATGAGAGAGTGGTCAGATGGAAGCCATTCCTGAGAAAAAGGCAAATGACAGCACATCCAGAGTTTGCAAAAAGGCACGCGAAAGACTTCGAGTCTTCTTGGGTATGTCTGACAGCATGAAGCAAAATATTCTGTGGTCTAATCAGACGAAAATTAAACTCTTTGGCTTGAATGCAAAGTACGTCTGATGGAAACCGAGCACAGCTCATCACCCATCCGACACCATCCCTACCATGAAGAATGGTGGTGGCAGCATCATGCTATGCAGATGCTATTCAGTGGCAGGGACTGGGAGACTTGTAATGACAGATTGACCAATGAATGAGGCCAAATACAGGCAAATCCTTGAGGAGAATCTGCATCATGGTGCCAAAGACCTTAGGCTGCGGTGAAGATTTATGTTCCAATAGGCCAATGACCCCAACCATACAGCCAAAACAACACTGGAATGGCTTCAGAACAAGAACATGAAAGTCCTTGAGTGGCCCAGCCAAAGCCTAGACTTGAATCCAATCGAGAATATGTGGAAAGACTTGAAGACTGCTTTTCACCGACGCTCGTCATTCAACTTGACAGAGCTTCACCAAATCTGCAAGGAAGAATGGGAGAAACTTCCCACATCCAGATGTGCAAAGCTGAGACAGAGATACCCAAGAAGACTCGAATCTGTAATCATTGCCAAAGACACTTATACGAAGTATTGACTCAGGGGGTTGAATACTTATGTAAACTAGAACGGCAATAGAGAGCATACCTCCGCCTGGTGAACAGTTTATGTTTTGTATCCCACTGATAGGCCCGATCTGGATTCGGACCTGAACCAAATCTAATCGGCTTGTTCTTGTCACCTAACCAACTCGACCACCAAGTTTATTCATAACTCGACCATAACTTTTTTAAATATCATGTTATATATCGCTTTTCACCCGATCTCTCAATGGTGAAGAATCACTTAAGGATTAAATAATTATTGTATCCGAATCCATATTCAGATCTTCACCAAAATCGAAACGATTAGTCCTTTTCAAACACACAACGTCTCCACCAAGTTTCATCCAAACCTGTCCATAACCTTTTGAGAAATCCTGCTATATATCATTTTTGGCCATATCACTCAATGGTGAAGAATCACTTAGAAAATTCTACTAGCTGGATCCGGATCCAGATCTTCACCAAAATTAAATTGATTTTTCCTTGTCACACTCACTACCTGTCCAACAAGTTTCGTCTAAATCCGTCCATAATTTTTTAACATATCCTGCTTTGTATCGTTTTTGTCCCTATTTTCCAATGGTGAAGAATCATTAAAAAAAATTAAATAATTCTCATATCCGAATCCATATGCAGATCTTCACCAGAATCGAATCTATTTGTCCTTGTCAGACACCCAACCAGTCTACCAAGTTTCATCCAAATCCGTCCACAATTTTGAGATATCCTGCTATGTATCGTTTTGGCCCTATCTCCCAATGGTGAAGAATCACTTTAAAAATTCTACTAGCCGGATCAGAATCCGGATCTTTACCAAAATCTAATCATTTCGTTCTTGTCACAAATGCTACATCTCTGCTAAATTTAGTCCAAATCCATCCACAACTCTTTGAGATACCTTGTTCACAAACGGACAGAGACAGACAGGGGTGAAAACATAACCTCCATCCACCTTTGGTGGCGGAGGTAATTAGATATTTCTGCATTTCATTTTAAATTATTTTGTAAATACTGTATTTTTTTTTTTTTATTCCACTTTGCCATTATGGGATATTATGTGTAGAATAGTCACAAAAAAATCTCAATTTAATCCACTTTAAAATCAGGCTGTAACACAACAAAATGTGAAAAAGTCAAGGGTTGTGAATACTTTAATTGAAAACCCCCGTAGAACCAAATTATGGTTTTCCTGATTTATAATCGACGTGGTTTAGACCTCGTTTGGAGGGAAAAACATATTCTCCGCTCTGGTGCATTTTCTAATTAAGTTAATTATCGTCATCATTGAAGCTTTCCTTTTAACGTGGATGGTTCTCATGTGGCTGTGGCTAAAGCAGTTGTGTGGGCTGCACAAGCGACGATGATGGGGGTTTTTTTTCCCAGTAATTCACCTTTGTCTTCATATTTAATGACATCATCTCCAGAAACTGCATAACAAGCAACATAAAATAAAAAACCGAAGATTTAATGAGTATTGTGTTGTTAAATGGGTTTTTTTTAATTATAAAGGAAAATATATTTAGTGCTGGTCCAAAGCCAGTAAAAACAACCACCGACCAGTAAAAGGTTCTAAGTTGGTATTGTCATGTCTGTGGCTGATGAAGACCGGCCTCAAACGAACAGCCGAAACGAGCTTTGACTCCAAAGCGTATTTCGAACCTTGGTGGAATTGTCTTTGGTGCGCACGGGAAAGGCCCGAAGCCTTATCTAATCGGGAACACACGGGGTTAATCCGAAACCACAAAACAAAGAAACGAAACAAGACAAGAAATTGAAAGTCAACAAATAATTATTTAATGAAAATAATGCAAGCAATTAAAATGAATGTGAGGTAAAAACTATTTTACTAATTTGAGACGTCTCCACTCAGACTCGTATACAAACAAGGGGAAAATAAAAGTAAAAATAAATGATGTTTCGTTTCAAGCCAGCCGGCACTTAGCTTTGCATCCCCAAATGGCTGGTAGGGCTTGGTTGTCGTCGAACCAGAGTCACCGCGTGGGAAGCGCACAAGATGGCGCGGAACCATGCCCGTAGCAAGCTGCCGGCGTGTGGCAAGCAGGCAGGATCCTTATTTGTTTCGCTCGCAACCTCCTCCGTCTCCAAAGAGCACTACCGTCAACCAACATCCCCTCCTCCAATGTTGCAAAAGTCCCAAAGCCCTGGCATATTTATTGTTCAGTCTCTTCCCCACAAGCACACAAGCCAAAGATGCGCCACCACCCGCGACCAAACCAGAACAAAGGAGAGAGAGGCAAGTATGACCGTCCGCTATGAATCCCAGGATCAGAAGAGAAATGTGAATACCTCCAACAAATGCCAGAACCAGAAGAGGAGAAATGCAACTGCCTCCAACAAACGCCAGGACCAGAAGAGGAGAAATGTGACTGCCTCCAACAAATGCCAGGACTAGAAGAGGAGAAATGCGACTGCCTCCAACAATCACGAAGGCCGTAGCATGGCCTTCTCGTTACGAGTCATTGGGGGCGGAGTCTAATATCTGTTCGGGAATGTTTGGATGAGTTCGGGGTTTACTTGCCGATTGGCAAATGTGCTGGGTCTGTTGGCCCTGGCGACGTTGTGAGCGAATGAGTCCATTGCCTGGCCAGCTGAGTTTATAAGAACATTCGGGAAAATCACAGGGAGGCAATACATACTGGGGATTATTAACCATATGCCAAATAATTAATTAGCACAAAACCACCCTCCTTATGGCAACATGCAAACACTCTTAACCTGAACATTTACCCTGCTCATGTACATCGAGATGGGTTTATTTTTCTTCGCGTCACACGGTCCATACTAAAAGCTACACATTCTGAACTTTTCTATGATGTATTTCATGTATACCCCCACAAACGTAACCATATTTTGGTTGGCCAGTAAAAATATCGGTGTAAAAATACCTTTAAAATCCAGCTTTTTGTGGTGCTTGTCAATAATGTTGGTCCATGGGTGACAGGTATGAGGTGCAACCTGGAATTCTACTTCCCCTCTCTGAACAGAGATTCGCTTTGAATGTAAATTCAATGTAGTATAGACCACTTGATCACTAATCAGCAACCTTTCGTTTCTTTGTTAAAAACACCAGAAAACGTGGAAGGAATGATGAGTCCCAATTGTGACCGATCTGAATAGTTTTAAGAGGATGCCAGTACAGAACAGCGAAGTGGAGCCCGTTACATGTCCATGAACAGCATAGACATCAAAGGCAAAGGATCAACATGTACCTTAGGCTATGAGCCAGACCCTCAAATTTTCGACATTATGCTCAATCAGAGGGAGGATGGCTAACAGTTATTTTTGGCAAGGCCAGGGACCCTAGTGCTGAAAAAAATGTGATAGCAGTGTGAAACTCTTAGCCGTATCTGTGTTATCACATTTGTCAGACCACCCCAATAACGCTTTCGGTAATTTTTCCGCCTAAGATTTAGGGGGTAGGGTTCGTTTTGGGGCTTTCAAATAATATCTCCTATATGTATCAGTTAGTGTTGTATACCAGGTGAAAGGTAATTGAATTATCTTTCACATGATGTATAGAAAGTGCCTGTGTGATATATAGTAACCTCTTTATGATCATTAAAACATAATTATTTCCGCCAACCCTCAAAAATTTATCACAAAATCCCCAATGAAAACAAAATTAGGCAAAAATTCAGTTTGGCGGATATTAAATGAATTTTTGAATTTGAGAAACACACAGTATGATTAAAGTCAAATTTGGGCCTTAAATCTCATACACCTTGATAAAGATGAGAAAATCCAATATACAGTAGTTGCTGTAACCATGACCTAAAATCCATAAATGTATATCTTTCCGCTCTTATGATATATTGATTTACATTTTACGATTTTTGACCGACAGCATGTATATAGTTTGTATACCATTATTGGTCAAAAAATAGTATATATAATATTGGGATGTCAGCCATATATAGGCCAAAAAGTACTGAAATTGGTGTCAGAAATGTCTAATTCTAAAAATATGAAGGCATTATGACCAAACTGTATGTGGTGTTCTTGAATATACCACAGACGTATGATGCATGTGATGATTAACCTACTCCATGTATATGTATGTATCCTGATGTACCCTAACTTGGCGAGATAATTTACATCATATTCATGCAAACGTTTTTAGTCTTGTAGTGTTGTATGGTTCTCTTATATTACCAGCTATACATAAAGTAAACCAAAGGAAAACAATGTACTTTCTATTTAAGCAACATATATTTATAGACATCATACCATAAAGTACATGAGTTATCAATTCAGCGTACACCATATTTGTTACACATGTGTACATGATCTTTCTCCATACAGTTCTACAATTCAGAAGTTATCCTCGTCATCGTCGTCGTCTTCTTCATCGTCTTCTGCCGAACTGTCATCACTCTCACCATACACTCTCTGGTTGTCACATGTGGTGAGTTTGCACATGTCTGTGCACTTCAAACCACTGGCCATGCAGACACACATGGGTAGTGTGCATCTTTTCGAACAGGTGCATGCCAGTAAATCCAGAACCGCCTGTGGTGTGGGCTGTCCTTGCATCCAGTCGACTGCCAACTGCACGCGACCATCCTGGGTATCCCAGTGCCATCCTTTCCCGATTGGACTCGGTACTGCTGGATCCATCTTGAGACTCCTCTTCCAAATAGCGGCTTGATAGTTGGCTCGCTGTGCATGTTTGGTTAAGCAGTCTTTGCACGGAGGTAGCTGGTGACTGTCGATCTCTCCCCTCTTGGCACAGAACAGGTGATATCTCAAGTCATTCACCTTCACTGTCCCCGACTTCGGTGCGTACATGAGACAAGTGAAGTTCTCCAATTTATCCATCAGTTCCTCACTGACGTCCCAGTCCTCTCCCAGCTGTGTACATGCATCCTGCACATCTTTGTTGGTTCTGATGAGTTTTAGTGCAGTCAGTTTTCCTCGTCCAGCGAACGTGCTGACTGTGTCGCATCCGGTATAGGCATGCATTCCAATTAGGGCCTGACATACATTTGTGCCAACTGACTTTCCTATTTTCCCTATGTCTAGGATTTTAGCCCTTGCTTTGGTGCCACATTTCTGAAACAACTTGGCATGAATCTTGGTATGAAATGCCAAGCCAATGACAAGTACGTCGGTGTCATCTGAGCTAATAAGCACAGACTGGTATCCATGTGCGGCAGCATGGGCAGCATGCAAGAACAGACGACCATCTGCTTCCTCGTGTGTGCTTTCCAGGGCCACTACTTCTTGGCTAGCATCAGATGTGATCTGATAACACTTGTCATCGCATGTTACAAAGAGAACCTTTCCCTGTAGGCGTCTGATGTACTCTGGTTTCTTCCACTCTTCGACCAGGAACATGATAAGACTTGACTTGTTCCCAACATAGCTGAGAAACTTGCGCCATTGCCTTACAATTTGAGATGCCGTGATGTTTTTCAGCTCAAGTCCAAGTTCTTCCCCCCTGGTTAACCGTTCGCTGTTTTTGATGGAAGTCTCCTTGTAGGTGTCAAAGACGACATCGATCCTCTGGCTACTGCATCCATCCTTCAGGGCCATGGATAGGACAATCATGGCCACTTCGGCAAATGTAGTTTGATCACCTGCCACCTTCTGTATAAGGAGCATGCCGTCAATAATTGTTGCCGAATTGTCGGGTATCCTTTCAGCCGGGGTCACAGTCCTTTGCAAGGCCGTGGCTAGGGCAGCTTTGTTGGTTTTCCGTAGAAGGCCTTCGGGTGTCGCCAGGGCCCATGGCAAGGGACCTAGAGGATGAGATGGCACCTCTGCCATGTGAAGATCTCGGCCCTGTGCCATCACGATAATTCTACCAAATAGAGCTCTGTCTGCTTGAAGAATTACTGCCCTGCCATTGCTTCTGCATTCCTTCTTCTTAGTGAGGTTGCTGAAAGTCTTCAGCTTGTTCAGTTGCAAAGGGTCGTGGAATTTCTTGATTGGTGGGTTGCTCTCAAGTCGCTCAATCTTGAAGTTTGTGTTGCACTTGTGTCCGACTTCCCATGCTTTCTCCAGATCCTTGGCAATATTTGGAGGGGCTGCGCGTGCGGCGTGCACTTTCTATACATCATTTGAAAGGTAATTCAATAACCTTTTACCTGATATACCACACTAGCTGATATATACACGTGATATTATTTGAGAGCCAAAAAACTAACCCCACCCCCTAAATCTTAAGCGGGAAAAATGACCCGAAAAGCGATAAATGGGTGATCTGACAAATGTGATGATAACACAGATACGGCTAAGAGTTTCACACTGCTATCACATTTTTTTCAGCACTAGGGACCTTGGCCTTGCCAAAAATAACTGTTAGCCATCCTCCCTCTGATTGAGCATGGTCGACCCCTCGGCTCATAGCCTACCTGAAGAGAACAGATTTAATGGCTGAATCAGTACAGAGCAATGATGAGATTTGGACTCTTCATTGACAAACCAGCCAGCCAACAGTGAAACCAAGCAAGACAACTATGACATCTATCATGTCAATATGACATCACATGACACTTCCCCTCAAATAAACCAACAGGTTTGATGTGTACTCGCCAGGGCACATCAGATATCCAATGTGGGAGGTGAAAAAGTGGCAATTACGCTTAAGGATTGCAATATTATTAGTCCCCGTTGGACTCGGTCCAAAACGGGGGCTTATGGATTTGGTCTCGTCCATCTGTCCCTGCATCCACAACCATATCTCGGAGATTTATAGACCGATTTTTTTTTCATACTTGGCACAAAGACAATACATGACGGTATACATATGCACATCATTTTGTTTCACGATGCGATCAAAGATAGCCGACTGGCGGCCATTTTAGTTGCAAAAAACGAAATATTAACATCAGTTGTGTGTTCATGAGTTACCAAATTTATTGTAGAACTCTTGCCAAGTGGCTTAATAATTCGAGAAAACAATCCATTCAAAACCATTGATAAGGAACGGCCACCCTGGCAAGCACTAGCTAGCTCCTTGGTAACTGAACAAACCCTGGGTTTTCTCCCTTTCAGTTTAGTGTTAAACAGCATGAGTGACTGTTTGAAAAGGTAATCATACGTGTGTGGTTATAATGTTTTTACTTCTGGTAGGGAATGCTCCCACAAAAACGGCATGATAAGCTGTTTATACTTGTTAACACAGCATTTGGCCAAGGAGGAGACGTTGGGGAGACGGGATATTATTAGTACTGGCAACGGTGCCCGCCCTATGGGCAGGGCTTCAATTGGGAGGCCCAAATGAAAAGGCAAAATATCAGAAATTGAAGGCTTTTTTATTTTAAACGATTTATATAAATATCCGTTAAATCATATCAAATGCAAATCATCAAAATCTAAACAGTATTTGTAGAATTTCAATAAAAGCCACATCACTGTTCATGTCGGTAAATATTATTCCATTGTGTTTCAAATTTGGGCAATGGGCTCTCCAATAGTCAATGTGTTCACGGTTTGAATTACGTAACATAACGTTTGTGACGATGTTTTCATTGTAACGATGTTGTGACGATGTTTGTGTTCATGGTAGTGTTTGATGTGACGGTGTGAACGTAATTTCGTAATGTTTTTCGTTTTTATTTTCGTAATCATTTAATGAACGTTTAATGTTTAATGAGCATAAGAATGAGCGTAATGTGGCGGACACAAAAGCCCACTGGCGTGGTGACATCATTCCACGCACCAAGTGGGCGGTGGCCACGCCCGAGGGGTAGGCGTGGCCTCATGATATACACTGGGCGACCAGCCCGGAGCAGTTCAGTGTTAGTGTGCTCTTACAATAAAGACGTTTATATGTTACCGCTTGTCCGCTTCCTCCTTGCTCACAAGCAGCGCGCGTAACGCCGCGCTTTACTGGTGACCCTCGACGTTGGATCTGCCGTAGCGATCCTTCTGAACACGACGCCATTGCAATGGCCAACGACAAGGCAATGGCGATTAAACTTCCCGAATTTTGGGAGGCCCAGGCCGAAGTCTGGTTCGTTCAAGCCGAAGCCCAATTTCAGCTTCGGCGCCTCACCAACGACGACCTGCGCTACTGCCATGTTGTCGCCTCCCTCGGGCCCGGCACGGCCGCTCGAGTTGTGTCCGTCCTTCGCCACCCACCGGACGGCCACAAGTACGAGGCACTCAAGCGGCTACTCCTAGCCACGTTCGGCCTCACGGACGACGCACGGGCCGACCGCCTCCTGGATCTCCCCGAGCTTGGTGAGACGCGCCCGTCGGTCCGAATGGACCATATGCTGTCGCTGTTGGGCGACGAAGCCCCCGATTCGCTATTCCGGGCGCTTTTCCGGCGCCAACTTCCAGCGCAGGTTCGCCTCGCGTTGGCCGGGACCGAGCTAACGGAACCCCGAGCATTGGCAGCCGAGGCGGACAGGTACTTCGCCGCTTCGGACACGCGGGCGAGCGTCGGCGTGGCCGTCACGGCCCTCGACGCTGATGTTCAACAGCATGTTCCACAGCATCAGCTTCTACAGCATGCTGATGTTCAGCAGCATGCTGATACGCACCTCGTGAACGCCGCCACGCCCCGCCCACCGCCGCGGCGAAAACCGCCACCGCGGGGAAACCCGCCAACTCCACCGGCCTGGCGGAGCCAGCCACGCTCCTCCAGCTCCACCACCTGGTGCTGGTTCCACGCCAAGTTCGGCCACGAAGCTCGGCGGTGTCATCCGCCGTGCTCCTTCAACGGGTCGGGAAACGCCCGGGCCGGCGCTCAATGGTGGCGATGAGCGCCGGCCGTTCGAGCAGCCTGCTGTTCATAACGGACACCTTCTCCGGGCGCCGTTACCTGTGCGACATGGGAGCGCAGGTGAGTGTCATTCCCGCCGGCACGTCAGACAAGCACGCCGCGGGTGGGGGCCCCGCGCTGCTTGCCGCGAACGGGACGCCCATCCGTACATACGGAAAACGCTGCCTCTCTCTGCGGTTTGGAGGGCAGGTTTTCCGATGGACGTTCGTCACCGCCGACGTGCCCATGGCACTGCTTGGCGCGGACTTCCTGTGCGCTAATGGGCTCCTGGTCGACGTCAAGCGCAGACGGCTTGTCCAGGCCGAGACGTTCAGCTCGCTCGCTTGTGCGTTTCCCAGCTCAACGAGCGGCTTGCCAAGCGGCTTGCCGAACGATTCGGTTCCGGCCACGTTGGTCTGTACGCTTCCGGCAGCGGACGCATTCACCCGCCTCCTCGCCGGCTTCCCGGCCCTCACGCGGCCCACCTTCTCGGTGGGGGCCGTCAAGCACGGGGTGGCCCATCACATCCCCACCGTCGGGCCACCCGTCTACGCCCGGGCACGCCGCCTCGAGCCGACGAAGCTGGCGGTGGCAAAAGCGGCGTTCGCTACCCTGGAGCGACTCGGCATCGTTCGGCGCTCAGAGAGCGCTTGGGCGTCGCCGCTGCACATCGTGCCGAAGCCCGGCGGGGGATGGCGACCGTGCGGGGACTATCGCCGTCTCAATGACGCCACGACTCCCGACCGCTACCCCGTCCCCCACATTCAGGACTTTTCCGCCCGTTTGGCGGGCAGGTCCTTCTTCTCGAAGGTGGACCTCATACGCGGCTACCATCAGGTCCCCGTCAGGCCGGAGGACGTCCCGAAGACGGCGGTCATCACGCCATTCGGACTCTTCGAGTTCCTGCGCATGCCCTTCGGTCTGAAGAATGCGGCTCAGGCGTTCCAGCGACTGATGGACAGCGTCCTGCGCGACTTGGATTTTGTCTACGTCTACCTGGACGATATCCTCGTCGCCAGCGCGTCCCGCGAAGAGCACCTACGCCACCTCCGCACGCTCTTCGAACGCCTGGGCCAGCATGGCCTGATTGTGAACCCCGCAAAGTGCCGGTTCGGCGCCGCCACAATCGATTTTCTGGGGCACCGTGTCACCAGGCACGGAGCCGTCCCCCTGCCGGCCAAGGTGGAGGCGGTGAAGGGGTTTCCGCGCCCCCGCACGATCAGAGGGCTGCAGGAGTTCCTGGGCATGGTGAACTTTTACCATCGGTTCCTGCCCCGTATCGCCCAGCTCCTGCGCCCCCTGCACGAAGCTCTCCGAGGTAAGCCGGGCAAAGGCGACGTTACCTGGACCGAGCAGATGGACACGGCGTTCACGGGCGCGAAGCTCGCCTTGGCTAACGCCACCATGCTCGCGCACCCGGCGCCCGATGCACCGATCGCCCTCACCACCGATGCCTCAGACTACGCGGTGGGCGCGGTGCACGAGCAATGGGTGCGTGGAGCTTGGCAACCGCTGGCGTTCTTTAGCCGGCAGCTTCGCCCGCCCGAACGCCGTTACAGTACCTTCGACCGCGAGTTGCTCGGACTTCACTTGGCGGTCAGGCACTTCCGCCATCTGCTCGAGGGCCGTGCGTTCACTGCCTTCGTCGACCACAAGCCGCTGATCTTCGCGATGGGCAAGGTCACCGAGCCGTGGTCGGCCCGGCAGCAGCGTCACCTCTCGGCCGTGTCCGAGTACACGACGGACATCCAGCACGTCGCGGGGAAGGACAACCCGGTGGCGGATTGCCTTGCCCGGGCCGTCGCCCACGCAGTCCACCTCGGCATCGACTATGCCCGGATGGCAGCGGACCAGGCCGCTGACCCCGACGTCCAGGCCTTGCGGACCGCCGTCACGGGCCTCCGCGTCACCGAGGTGCCGTTCGACGGCGCGGGCACGGCCCTCTTGTGCGACGTCTCCCTCGGGCGTCCTCGCCCCATCGTGCCCACGGGCTGGCAGCGCCAGGTGTTTGACGCCATCCACGGCCTGTCCCACCCGGGCGCGAGGGCCTCCCAAAGGCTGATCGCCGACAAGTTCGTCTGGCATGGCCTCCGGAAGGCCGTCCGTGGCTGGGCCAGGACGTGCCTCGCGTGCCAGCGCGCCAAGGTGCACCGGCACACCCAGGCCCCGTTGGCCCCGTTCACGGTGCCGGAACGCCGGTTTGACCACGTCCACGTGGACCTGGTGGGACCTCTGCCCCCCTCGCGGGGTTTCACCTACGTCCTCACCATGGTGGACCGCACCACCCGGTGGCCGGAGGCCGTGCCCTTGGCGTCGACAACGGCGGCCGATGTCGCGCAGGCTTTCATCGCCACCTGGGTCGCCCGGTTCGGCGCCCCCTCAGACATCTCATCCGACCGCGGCCCCCAGTTCACCTCGGAGCTCTGGGGGGCGGTTGCGCAGGGGCTCGGGGTCCGGCTGCACCGAACCACGGCCTACCACCCCCAGGCTAACGGCCTGTGTGAGCGATTTCACCCCTCATTGAAGGCCGCGCTCCGGGCCACCCTCCGCGACGGCGGCTGGGTCGACAGGCTCCCCTGGGTCCTGCTGGGCCTCCGGACGGCGCCCAAGGAGGACCTGCGCGCATCCGCGGCGGAGTTGGTCATCGGGCAACCGCTGCGGGTGCCGGGCGAGTTCCTCCCCGACTCCACGGCACCATGGTCCGCGGCACAGCAGCGCTCCGCTCTGCAAGAGACCGCCCAGAGGTTCGCCCCGGTGCCAACGGCATGCCACGGGCACCCACCGACGCACGTCGCCCCGGAGCTTCGCACGGCGGAGTACGTCTTCGTCCGCCACGATGCCCATCGGACACCACTGCGGCCCCCGTACGACGGGCCTTTCCGCGTGCTGGAGACCGGGGTGAAGCACTTCACCTTGGACATCGGCGGTACTCCTGACCGCGTTTCGGTAGACCGCCTCAAGCCGGCCCACCTCGATGTGGACCATCCACCGCCAGTGGCCCGACCCCCACGTCGGGGCCGCCCTCCTGCGGGCGGACCCCCGGCACCGCCCAGCCCCGCCGCCACGCCGCCCCCCGGTCCTGCACCCATCCCAGGGGCAGCCAGGGGCATCCCACCTGGCATCCCTGCACCCCGGACGCCGCCGATCGCCAGGGGGCGCTTCGGCCGGGTCATTCGTCTGCCCCGCAAACTGGCCCTCCAGGTGCGCGGGAATTCTGGGGGGGCGCGTGTGGCGGACACAAAAGCCCACTGGCGTGGTGACATCATTCCACGCACCAAGTGGGCGGTGGCCACGCCCGAGGGGTAGGCGTGGCCTCATGATATACACCGGGCGACCAGCCCGGAGCAGTTCAGTGTTACAGTGTGCTCTTACAATAAAGACGTTTATATGTTACCGCTTGTCCGCTTCCTCCTTGCTCACAAGCAGCGCGCGTAACGCCGCGCTTTAGTAATGATCATTCAATGAATGAATGAATGTAATGAATAATTTGATGCGAAGTGAAAGACGCCTCAGAGCTGTCACATTCACAATTGCGATGTCATATGTCCTCTCCATACGTGTTTCCTTCATTGTAAAAACTACCTAGTCAACAGTTAAAAGGATTTTGAGCCGATAGGTGTTATGGCCTTGGCAAGATCGATGGAGACAGTGATCTGTTAGCTTATACACCACCCAAATAGCTATGTGGAATTCTCTCATGTACAGATTAAACTCACGTCGTTTGAACTTTGGCCAAGGTCATTATTTACTTTTAATGATGTTTATATACAAATCAAAAAGAAGATAATTGGTTTTGGGTCGTCCTTTCCGCATATCTCGTGGGATTGTAAGTTGTAGAGACGACCGTGATGGCGGAGAGGGGGTTGGCATTCTCTCAAGCAGGGATTCAACCCATGTCCTTATAAAAGGTCTTTGTCCAAGGTCCCCGAGTCCGATCGGTGCAGCCCATCAGAGCAGCTGTGCAGCGATCGTTGCAGCCGTTTGTGCAGCACCCAGGAAAATAACGTTATGCGGGAGTCCAAACCTGAAAATGCTGGACGCCAAAGCTGAAATTGGAAAAACAATATAGCCTATTTTACTCAAGGGGATCCCAGGATTACCTACCCAAAATATCGTTGCGATCGGTTCAGCCGTTTTTGCGGTACCTTCGAACGGATGGATGGACGGACAGACGGACAGACAGACAGTCAGACGGACGGACATTTGGTGAATTATAGTAAGATGAATATTGTTTTGTAATAACCTTAATATTGTCACGTCCCTGTCACCCCAAGAGGACGAATGACCGAAACGAGCTTTAACTCTGAGGCGTATTTCGAACTTGGCGGGATTATCTTTTCATGCGTGCGGGAAGGTTCGAAGTCTTACCTCATCGGATGGCCGACACTGGGTTAATTCGAACCCACAAACAAAGAAACGAAACAAGACAAGAAATTGAAAATCAAGAACTAATGATTTAATGAAAATAATGTAAGCACAATAAAAATGTTGAGGTAAAAACTAATAGTAATAGGCTAAGGTGAGGGACCCTCCACGCAGACTCGATTATAGACACAGGGAGAAATAAAAGAAAATAAAATGATTTGTTAATCGGCCGGCACACCACCGTCGCTCAGTTTGCTGCGGCATTCACACCACTGCCGCTCAGTATGCCACGGCCTTCACACCAATGAAACCGGGTAGGATTGCCATGCCACTGTGCGAACCACAACAGCACACTCTCCAGAAAGGTAACATGACGAGGGCAGCAGGACCGCAAAGCAGCGCCAGCCCCTCCGCAACTAAACAAGACACTACACGACAAACATTAAAGTATGGTAAAAGGTGGCAGCAGCTATGCAGCACCCCCTATAAACCAAAATCAAGGATCTCAAATTCATGGTGGATGATAGAGCTGGGGGGAAAGGTTATAGAACAATTCCTAGAGTATTGAAAGTTTCCAAGAGCTCCATCATTAGGAAATGGAATTGGCATCATGTTGCCATCATTTTGAACTGCTGTGTGTTTGTTTGTCGCACACCTCCTCCGACAGTTCTGGGCCGGCCGATTACATCCAGATTTGCTACATAGGATCAGCATAACCCCAATTCATGTATAGGGTTTTTAAAATATTTGCCAGTGGTTTTGGGGTGGAGGCTGGTGGGAGATGTGTGGACACCAATTCTCAATGTAAATGTGTATCGTGTAGCGCTGCCTGCATGTGGGAGTGGGTATTACAAATCCCACCCTTTACAGTACAATTTTCCTTCACCCACGTTTTCCAGTACAGTGAGGTGTTTTGAATTATAAGTTGTATGCATATTTTTGCTTAATGCATGTAACACGGGTTTTTTTTTTTTAATTTCGGGAGCGATTGGGGCAGCTGTGTGGTCATGCTTGGAACAAGATCACCCATAGGGCGGGTACTCTGCTAATTGAAACAAAACAATAAACACAACGTATCTGGTCTGGGGGAAATTATACCTTGGCTGAATTGGAAGGAGCAGCTGCCGATCAGGACGTCCACGTGCTGTGAATTCAGAAGAGAATGAAGCTACAAATTGTAACGTTTTTGAGATATGTTTGTGTCACCTGATTGTGCTGTTTTCTATTTTCAATTATAATATTTAGATGCATATTCCAAAGAACATCCATATGAGATCAGAAAATGAATGAGGAAAGCAGGCCCTGACATTTTCTGATCTTGAATGAATGTGTTGCTTTGATCAGTAAGGGCCTGTGGTGCATGGGCCTGACTTATCATGTGACAAATTAGCATAATTTTTGTGCCCTACATGACTGAAATGGAACGGGTAAAATTAATGCAGGAACTGAATGATGCTCAGTTTGTCTTTCTGGTAAATGATGGCACTTCAGAGTCATCCATTGTTAACGCTGGGATCTTCTTTGTGAGATAATCCAAGTGTCGAGTAACAACCTGTAAGCTGTTTGGAAAGGAGAATGTCAAGAAAGCTGATGCTTTGCCAATCAAGCAGGCTAAATTGAGAAAGCAATGAGTTCCAATCTCAATTGCACCATGACCCACTTCAGCAAAAAGCTTTTGGCTTTGGCAGAGTGTGGTTCTTACAGTATGTGGGCTGCAGCTTCTATACTATAAACATGTGTGCGTGTGTGCACGTGTGCATGCGTGCACGTGCGTGCTTGTGCGTGAAGCATCAAAGGAAATGCAATTAATTTATTTTAAAATATTTGTGACTTCATTGGCAGATAATAAACATAAACATCCTTTCCTGCTTCCATGATGATGAAGCTTTTAGGGATTTTGATGACTGGTCTCGTTGAAAGTCTTTGCGGACCGGTGGAACTCTATGTTGACCAGTTAGATGTTCTCACTAGTCCGGCTGGTCATTAAAATAATCTGAAGAAATTGAAGATCAAATTTCTTTTCCAAATGATTAAAAAAAAAAAATCGAAAATTTCCTTCTTGCGTCTCTTTGGATCGCAAATTAATGATTACTAACTCCATTGTACAAAAACACATCTGGATTGCAATAGCAATGCCTATGGTCATGTATGAATACAGACCGTCCATTCACGATGCAAGCCAGCACACAGTATAACCCAAACATATACCGGTAATCTGCTTCATAAGAGTACATATTTATTTGCTAATTGCAGAAATTACTTCTTCTTCTTCTTGTTCTTGTTCTTGGTCTTGTTCTTGTTCTTCTTGTTCTTGTTATTCTTGTTCTTGTTCTTCTTGTTATTCTTGTTCTTGTGCTTCTTGTTCTTCTTCTTGTTCTTCTTGTTCTTTTTGTTCTTCTTGTTCTTCTTGTTCTTGTTCTTCTTGTTCTTCTTGTTCTTGTTCTTGTTCTTCTTCATTTTTTACCTTCCACAAATAAATATCCAAAGCCTGGATGACAAAGCTGCTTAAAAGGGCATTCCGCTGGAAAGCCATGGCACAAATTCCCTCGACCCTTTCAAACCCACCTGATTAAACAAGATAGTTTAACCGCTCACAAACAAATATATATATATATATATATATATATATATATATATATATATATATATATATATATATATATATATATTGGATGTGCTCTAACCCTGCAGGCAATGCACATGTCAAATTGTTGTTAAATAGGGTGCATTCAATGAGAGTATATGGACACTGCATTGCTGTTACTGAAGGATTACAGGAACTTTATTGATGATGATGATGATCTTTTTTTAAATGGCATTATGTTCCAGTGTCATCACTTTTTTTATTATTCCTGTATAACCTCATTCAGGTCTTTGAAGAGGGAGACTCAGAGCTTACGAAAGGTTTTCAAATACAGCAGCATCCCTTCCAACGTGGTGAGACTCCATGATGTATTCACTCTTATGTTTATTAACAATGAGCACCAACCTTCCTTCTCTCCTTCCTTCTATCCTCACACTCCACACTCCGACATATGCTTCAACTTCTTTGATTAAAAAAAAAAAGCAGCTCATATTATGCAAGAGAAATGCTTCATTTAAACTGGAAGTTTTTTTTGGGTTTTTTTGGTATACATACTTGAGGCTCGTGTGAGAGCTAACACATTGAACATGAAAACATGCGCAGACACATAAAACATGCAATGAATTGAGCGGGAGACAAGACGGAGAGAGGGAAGCACACAAGCACAACAACAGAAGAGAACAGGGACGTCGGTAGATCTGTGGAAGGGGGAGGGCTGGGGGTTGGAGGGAGGGGTGCATGCCATAAAGTAAATGAACACTTCTATCAATTTCAGGAAAGAAGTTGGGGATTTCAAGAGGCGGATTTGGGGTGTTTTAACGGGGGTAGAAAAGATCAAGGTTTTGGATAGGGGAAAATAAGAGATGGTGGTGAACAGCTGTTTTAAAGACCTGGAGGGTGGAGAGGGATTGAAGGGAGTGTGGGAGTTTGTTCCAGAGGCGGGAGAAAAGGGGAATGAAAGAGTGAAGGTGAGCAGAGAGCCTAGATTTTTGCAGTTTAACCATAAGAGGGTTGCAGGCAGATCTTGTGCGTCCTGTAGGAATATTAGGGGGACAGAGCACAGACAGAACAGGGGGAGCAAGGCCGGAGAGGAGTCGGTAGAAGACAGAAAGACCACCAACCTAACCTGCCTGCAGAGACAGACAGAGACCCTCAGAATCAGCTTCATCGCTGGAGATTCCAATGATTCTGAAAGCTTTGGTTTCAACCGCTTGAAGCCGAGCCAGGTGTGAGGCAGGAGCACCGGCCCAGAGGGGAGGGAAGTATTTCATTGAGCTGCGGATGAAAGCTTTGTATGTGGTGAGGAGCTCAGAAGTGCCCAGAAAGGACTTCACATGATGGAGGATGCTCAGTCGGTGACTGGCTTTGGAGGCCAGCTTGGAAAAGTTGTTTTCCCATGAAAGATCATGGCAGATAGTGAGACCCAAAAGCATGAGTGACAGAACTTCTTCAAGAGGATTGTTGAGAAAGTAGATGGGAGGATTGTCCAGTCGGTCTTTTCGGAGAGACATAGTAAGAGTGTGAGATTTGTCAGGATTGAAAGACATGTTGCACTTGGTTGACCAGTTTGTGATATTGTCCAGGTCTGCAGAGAGTGAAGAGGCTGCTGCCTGCCAATCTGAGGGATGAGGAATGGAGCTGCAGAGAGTCGAGTCATCAGCAAAAAGATAGAGAGGATTTTCCAGAGAGTCGGAGAGATCATTGATGAAGACCAGAAAAAGCACAGGGCCCAGAGGTTGTTGACTTTTCATTTCATGACCTTTTGTAATGTTTGCAAAGGGGCCTCAGGTTAGCTTAGAGGTATGTGCACTCACCTTTGTGCTGTCTGGCCTGGGTTTGAATTCCAATCCAGATATAAGTTGGCACCCTGGTGTTTCACATGCAGGGTGAGGCATTGTGATGATATTGATCTGGTGTTTATGCAGGTTCTCTGTATAGGCATTATGGAGACAAGAATTTGGCATCAGCAACTAACATAGGATATTACAACAAGTAATAAATAAGCATTTGTGAAAGCACATAAGCTTGGATGATGGATAATGGATAATCCTCCTCGTGCAGTCAGGCTCATAAGGCTGCCGAGGCAGTTTAATTTGCTTGTGGATACAATCCTAGATGGGTCGCAACTTCAACACACGGTACTTGACTGGCTCACTTTGCCCAGCAAACTGGTACTCATTTTGCCGACCTCGGAAGTATGACAGGCTGAAGTGCCCTTAATGAAAAACAATCAGATACCAGTATGAGGAGAAGATGGCACAAGAACACACAATACCTGTAAAATGATCAATACCGCATATAAAAACAGCCTCCCCCCTACCCCACCCCAAGTGGGCTGATGGTCATCTCTTGAGGTTGTCGTTCAGACCTCTGCTGATTTGGGGAACCACCCCTGGGAGCTCCCTGATCCGAAATCGAAAAATCTAAGACCGAGCGATCCTGCGGACCATCGAGAAGAAGAGCTGTATCGCGTTTCAGAGCAATCAGTTGGTTAATAAGGGACAAGAAGGGATCCGAAATTTCAGGGGGTAACCCACACTGGGAGCCCCCATGATCTAAAATCGAAAAATCGAAGCATGAGTGATTGAGTGGGGCATTGAGTAGAAGAACTGTGTCAGGTTTCAGGTTTCATGAGCAATCTGTTGGTAAATAAGGGACGAGTAAGGATCCAAATTTTGAGTGTTAACCCCACCTGGGAGCCCTCATGAACATAAATTTTAAAATTGAAGACAAGCAATTGCCTTGGATACTATCTTGTATTAACGTGTCAACTTTCAGAACAATCAGCCGGTGATAAGGGAGGAATAGCAAAAATAGCAAAAAGTTGACGGACGGACGGACGGACGGACAGACAGACATCTGGACATCACGACCCATTTTACAGGTTCATCTCTTTGAGAATCGAGACTAAATGACCTTGAAAAGCTAATCTTTTGAATGCAATACATTTGCACAATTATGAGTTATTAATAACTGGAAAAGAAAACGTTTTATTATGGCTTAAGCACATGGTATAAACCAAAACAATCTGATACTTATGCTTCGGGAATTGCCCGTCTCTTCCTTGCCACAGGAATCGACCGCTCCATGCGCAAGCTCAGCTTGGACAGCACTCGTGATGAGGCATTGGTAACATTTTTCCTTGTCCTCATCTTTGATTTACTCCTCCACATGTTCACCCTCATTTGCACTTGATTCTTCCTCTGCGCTTCTGTATTCTTGTTCTGCTTTCCTTTGACAAATATCCAAGAGCCTCCCTTCCCTTTCTTTGTAAATCTCACCAATACAAAAAGAAACATCTTCAAACCTCTAAAAGGGGTTAATTTCAAGTATAGTATCAGCATCTTCATAGAGGTCTGAATGTTTTTTCAATTTTAAGTCTCTTCACTCAATATCTTTCTTTCTCTACCCTCCAAATCCACGTCCTCCTCCCTCTTCTTTCCAGTGCAATGGAAGGTTAATGTGTGGGCGCAAGGACTTCTTGCAGCAAGACACGTTTGTGGCTCTGTTTCGTTTTCATGCACCAGAAAAGGATGATCTACCATTACAGTATGCACATGTTTCATGCACAATCGATTGAAGTTGGGATATGCTATTAGGTACTCAAAACTGGTCTTCATAGTACAAATCTGGAGAAGTACATTTTGAGTTTAACCTGTAAAAGTGGAGTCGAACTGGTATATAAGCTATTGCCTATGTAAGAGCTTTTCAAACATCCAATGTTGGGCCTAACTGTCTTTTAGGAATTTATCTGGGTGAAGTTAAGGCTAAAATAACAAACTGGCTTAGAGAAGTAGGGATTTAGATTGCTTTTACCTTCTAAAAAATGTTCTCGTTGAACAATGACTGCATATGTGTTATGGAGAGGACAAAGAGCAACAATAAACTAGAACAACAATCTTCGATGTCACGACATCGACCGATATGCCTCTGTCCACATTATTACATCATTATAATACTTGTACCAAGTTTGATTTTAATCTCTTCACTTGTTCTCAAGTATTCACATTTTTACCTGACATGACCTCTGACCTTTGACCTCTTGACCCCAAAATCTAATCAGTTTATCTTTACATCATTATACATACCTGTACCAAGTTTGAATTGGATCACTTCAGCCATTCTCAAGTTATAGACCTATTACAGACATCGACTTTTGACCTTTGACCTCTTGTCAGCAAAAGTCAGTTCATCTTTACATCATTCTACATGATTGTACCAAATTTGGTCAGAATCCCATCACTGGTTCACAAGTTATCGCGGTAACAGGATTTTTACCGACATGACCTCTGACCTTTACCCTTTGACCTCCTGACTCCAAAATCGAATCAGTTCATCTTTACCTCATTATACATACCTGCACCAAGTTTGACTAAGATCCCTTCAGCCGTTCTCAGGTTATAGAGCTATAACAGACTTTGACCTTTGACCTTTGACTGCTTGTCCCCAAAATCTAATCAGTTCATCGTTACATCATTCTACATAATTGTACCAAATTTGGTCAGAATCTCATCACTGGTTCACAAGTTATCGCGGTAACAGGATTTTTACCGACATGACCTCTGACCTTTGGCCTTTTACCCCGTGACCCCGAAATCTAATCAGTTCACATTTGCCTCATTATAAATACCTGCACCAAGTTTGACTAAGATCCCTTCAGCCGTTCTCAAGTTATCGCGGTACCAAAAATCTATCACCGATGGACGGACGGACGGACAACCAGAAAACATAACGCCTCTGGCGACTTAGTCGGCGGAGGCATAAAAAAAACACTCCTGTCTCAAAGTATTTCTTTAAATTATTATTGTTACTGTAAACATGCCCTGTAGGTTGTATGAATGGTTAGCAACAAACTTCCACATTCCTACAACCTGGTCATCGAACCAGGGATGTTCAAAGGCATATACGGATGAGATTCCAATAATTGTCCAAAAATTCCAACACATGGTTGCAGATATGACTGAGTAACCCGGCCTTACGAACATTTAATTCACCGATAATTACAAACAGGTTAATCCCCCAGAATTATTTAATTTGAGTGTGACTTGTAATACCTCGGTGGCGAAATGGTCAAGAGCATCCATTCTGAATGTGGGACATCTTCAGTTTGAACCAGACGCTTGCCGAGTCATACAAAAAAATTAAAATGGTACATGCTGCGTCCTTGTGTGATGCTCAGCATTGAAACAGATAGAGCATGCATAAACAACCATAGATTGGCAACCATTGCACAGCTTGATAGACCTAATATCCTCCTCCTGTGTTGAGGTGCCTACTTAGAGAGCTCGTATTATTACCCCCTCCCAATGGGAGCGGTGCTTTATACAATATATATTTACATTGAGAGAACTGGAGTCCTCCCCCCACTGGACTCCTGTGACTATGAATGTTTTCACCACCTAAAACCTTCCCATGCACACCCTGAGTACAACCATTAGTTTCAACTCAATCTGTCCAGCGATTCAGGAGTGCATAGACGTCAAACAAGCATACAAAATTATACTATCCGGATTCGGATCTTCACCAAAACCGAATAATGTCATCCTTGTCACACAACCAACCTATCCACCAAGTTTCATCCCATTTCATCCATAACCTTTTGAGATATCATGATATGCATCGTTTTGGCCATATCATTCAATGGTGAAGAATCACTTGAAAACTATAAAAAATCTTTTTTAGTATTTGGTTCTGAATCTTCACCGAAATCAAATCAATTAGTCCTTGTCACATACTCAGCCTGTCCACCAAATTCCATGAGAATTTGTCCATAATATTGCGAGATATCCTCCTCTCAAACAGACAGACAGACAAACAGACATGGGTGTGAAAACATAACCTCTGTCCACCTGTGGTGGCAAAGGTAACTAGGAGATGTGAGAACTACACTACATGGCCAAAAGTATGTGGACACCCAAACATCTCACCCATATGTGCTCATCAGACATCTCATTCCAAAATCATGGGCATTAATATGGAGTTGGTCCCCCCCCTCCCCCCCTTGCTACTATAACAGCCTCCACTTTTCTGGGAATGCTTTCCACTAGATGTTGGAACACTGCTGCGGGGATTTGCTTCCATTCAGCCATAATAGCATTAGTCAGGTCGGGCACTGATGTTGGGCGATTTGGCCTGGCTCGCAGTCGGCGTTCCAAATCATCCCAAAGGTGTTTGATGGGGTTGAGGTCAGGGCTCTGTGCAGGCCAGTCAAGTTCTTCCACACCGATCTCGACAAACCATTTCTGTATGGACCTCAATTTATGCACAGGGGCATTGTCATGCTGAAACGGGAAAGGGCGTTCCCCAAACTGTTGCCACAAAGTTGGAAGCACACAATCATCAGGAATGTCATTGTATGCTGTAGCGTTAAGATTTCCCTTCACTGGAACTGAGGGGCCTAGCCCGAACTATGAAAAACAGCCCCGAACCATTATTCCTCCTCCATCAAACTTTACAATTGGCACTATGCATTCGGGCAGGTAGCGTTCTCCTGGCATCCGCCAAACCTAGATTAGTCTGTTGGACTAACAGATGGTGAAGCATGATTCGTCATTCCAGAGAATGCGTTTCCACTGCTCCAGAGTCCAATGGCGGCGAGCTTTACATCACTCCAGCCAACGCTTGGCATTGCGCATGGTGATCTTCGGCTTGTGTGCGGCTGCTCGGCCATGGAAACCCATTTCATGAAGCTCCCGACGAACAGTTGTGCTGACGTTGCTTGCAGAGGCAGTTTGGGACTTCGTAGTGTGTGTTGCAACCGAGGACAGACGATTTTTTTATGCGCTACGTGCTTCAGCACTTGACATTCCCGTTCTGTGAGCTTGTGTGGCCTACCACTTCACCGCTGAGCTGTCGTTGCCCCTACACGCTTCCACTTCACAATTACAGCACTTAGTTGACCCGGGCAGCTCTAGCAGGCCAGAAATTTGACGAACTCACTTGTTGGAAGGGTGGCATCCTATGACGGTGCCACATTGAAAGTCACTGAGATCTTCAGTATGGCCCATTCTACTGCCAATGTTTGTCTATGGAGATTGCATTGCTGTGTGCTTGATTATATGTACCTGTCAGCAATGGGTGTGGCTGGAACAGCCGAACCCACTAATTAGAAGGGGTGTCCGCATACTTTTGGCAATGTTGTGTACATGGGGTTTGTGGTGAAGATTGGAGGGGTGCAGGAGAGGGAGATGGGGTTATAGCTCCTTTGGTTGCTGAGTGAAGTCTTGAATTACCATTTCTTCAATGGGACATCAAATATTACACTTCACGAAATCGATATATGAAGCAATTCGACATCCGCATTTGCCTACGCAATAATGTGCAGAGTGTCGAAACAAATGAGAACCAGAAGAACGACAAGATGTGTAAACACAGGGCCTTTCCTCTTGCCTTGTTCCACAGGCCGGGGGACCGGATCGCAGTCATCGACGACTCCAATGAGGAATGGTGGAAGGTAATGAAACAAATGCTTGGCTAATCCCACCTGACATGTATGAAGCAATTTTGTTTCGAGGGAATCTTTTCAGGTGTGTGTGTGTGTGTGTGTGTGTGTGTGTGTGTGTGTGTGTGTGTGTGTGTGTGTGTGTGTGTGTGTGTGTGTGTGCGTGCGTGTTAGCGTGTTATGTGTGTGTGTGTGTGTGTGTGTGTGTGTGTGTGTGTGTGTGTGTGTGTGTGTGTGTGTGTGTGTGCGTGCGTGTTAGCGTGTTATGTGTGTACTGTATAAGGTTTACCACTCTACTTCTTTTGTAATGTACTTCCTCAATTATAATTGTACACCGCTCCTTTCCTATGCCACCTCCAGGCATTGCAAATCGTCATTGCCGGGCACCGAAGGGGCCTCGGCAGTGACGCACGCTGAAAGAGAGTACTCAGTTTTCACTCTGGTTGTTTGTTGTACCCCGCACCGCTCCTTTCCTATGCCATCTCCAGGCATTGCAAATTGTCATTGCCGGGCACCGAAGGGGGCTCGGCAGTGACGCACGCTGAAAGAGAGTACTCAGTTTTCACTCTGGTTGTTTGTTTGTTTGTTTGTTTTCTTGTTTTCTTTCTTGTTTTCTTTCTTGTTTGTTTGTCCGGGCGATATCTCAGCCATCCTTTGAGCTAGGAAGCTGAAATTTCGGCACAATAGTGAGCAAGTCCTTTGTCAAAAACGGTATTTTTTTTTTTGATTAATCAATAAATTGAGGAGTTATTTAATTATTAGCGATTAATTAAGTACTTATTTAATTGATCAAATTTCCTTTCTCTTCTGACCATTAACTCAGGCACCTTTTGAGTTAGGAAGCTGATATTTGGACATGCCAATGACCAGGTGATTTGGCTGCAAAGGATATTTTTGATTTATTAATTAATCAATTAATCGATTAATTATTTAATTATTCGATTAATGACAAAAAAATTTTTTTTTTTTAAGTTACAGATTTTGATGAAATAGTGGTAGTTTATGTGTTCTCTGACCAAATTGATTAATAATTTAATTTTTTTATGATTATTATTTATTTATTTTCATTATTAATCATTTATTTATTTTCTTTCTCATTTGGCCAATATCTCAGGCACCTTTTGAGCTGGGAAGCTAATATTTGGACATGAGTGACCAAGTGATGTGGCTATCAAGGATATTTTTGATTTATTGATTAATCATTTAATCGATTAATTATTTATTGATTAATCGATTAATTATTTATTGAGTAATCAATTAATTATTTAATTTTTTATTAATGACTTATTTCATTAAATTTCTGAAAGATACATCTTCGGATGAAGCACTAGTGGTTTAGTTATGCTATTAGCCAATTGATTATGAAAATATTTTGTGATAATCTTTTATTGATTTTAATTATACAATTAATCAATCAATTAGTGTACACCTCTCCCTCCCAATGCAGCCTCAATGAGCTGCACTGCGGTATTGCCGGGCGCCGGAGGCGCCCTGGCAATGCCGCGCTGCAGCATATTTAATTATTTGGCATGGGGCGGTGTACTTTGAATGTATGTGTACTTGTTGTACACCGCTCCTTTCCTATGCCATCTCCAGGCATTGCAAATCGTCATTGCCGGGCACCAAAGGGGGCTCGGCAGTGACGCACGCTGAAAGAGAGTACTCAGTTTTCACTCTGTTTGTTTGTTTGCTTTCTTGTTGTACACCGCTCCTTTCCTATGCCATCTCCAGGCATTGCAAATCGTCATTGCCGGGCACCAAAGGGGGCTCGGCAGTGACGCACGCTGAAAGAGAGTACTCAGTTTTCACTCTGGTTTCTTTCTTGTTTTCTTTCTTGCTTTCTTGCTTTCTTGCTTTCTTGTTTTCTTGCTTTCTTGTTTGTTTGTCCGGACGATATCTCAGCCATCCTTTAAGCTAGGAAGCTGAAATTTCGGCACAATAGTGAGCAAGTCCTTTGTCAAAAACAGTATTTTTTTTTTTGATTAATCAATAAATTGAGGAGTTATTTAATTATTAGCGATTAATTAAGTACTTATTTAATTAATCTAATTTCCTTTCTCTTCTGACCATTAACTCAGGCACCTTTTGAGTTAGGAAGCTGATATTTGGACATACCAATGACCAGGTGATTTGGCTGCAAAGGATATTTTTGATTTATTAATTAATCAATTAATCGATGAATTATTTAATTATTCGATTAATGACAAAAAAATTTTTTTTTTTAAAGTTACAGATTCTGATGAAATAGTGGTAGTTTATGTGTTCTCTGACCAAATTGATTAATAATTTGATTTTTTTATGATTATTATTTATTTATTTTCATTATTAATCATTTATTTATTTATTAATCATTCACATGGCAGAAAAGTCTGCATTTACAGTCTGAACTCACCCATTCTTGGCCCCCTTTTGAGCTGGGAAGCACCACACTCTCTCCTCCTGCCTTGACCAGCTTGCGCCTGTAAAAACCAAAACGGTTGCTTTCACCCATTCTGCTCCCTGGTTTACCCCTGAACTCCGCCTGATGAAAACTCGTGCTCGCCAACTTGAAAGACTCCGCAATAAAACGGGTCTCACAGTTCACTCCCAAGCCTACAAGGACCACCTACAACACTACAAAGATGCCCTCTCCCACACCCGCTCCGCCTACTACTCTCAAATTATCCACTCTGGCTCCGGAAACCCAAAAGCACTCTTCTCGACAATAAACAAACTCCTCCGCCCCCTGAACACCACCACTCAGTCATTCACAGTAGACAACTGCATCTCCTTCCTCTCTTTTTTCCAACGCAAAATTGACAACATCTACAACAGCTTGACCACCGCCGCACCCGCTCCCCCTCCAACCACCTGCCCCCCCTTGTCCTGCCATCCCCTGTCTCGGTTCTCCCCAATCTCCCCTATTGACCTCTCTGAACTCCTCATAGGAATGAAAACTGCCACCTGCACTCTTGACCCCATCCCCTCCAGCTTTGTCAAGGCCTCCCTCCCTGCTCTCTCTCCACTTATCATTGCAACAATAAACTCCTCCCTGTCTACAGGCATCGTCCCACCTTCCCTCAAAATTGCTGCTGTAACCCCCATTCTAAAAAAACCTGGTCTAAACCCTGACACCCTAAACAACTTCAGACCCATCTCCAACCTACCCTTTCTGTCAAAAGTTTTGGAACGCGCTGTAGCCGCTCAACTCAAACATCACCTCTCTGCCAATAACCTGTATGAAACATTCCAATCCGGATTCCGCTCCAACCACAGTACTGAAACTGCTCTCCTCAAAATCACCAACGACCTTCTCCTCTCCTCTGACGCTGGCAACCTCAACATTCTCGTCCTCCTCGACCTCAGCGCTGCCATCGATCACACCATCGATCACACCATCCTCCTCACCCGACTTGAATCCACCTTTAACGTTACCGGCACTGCCCTCTCTTGGATTAAATCATACCTCTGACAGACGCCAGTTCATCTCCATCAATAACTGCAAATCCCCCACTGCTCCCCTCCCCCAAGGTGTCCCCCAAGGTTAAGTTCTTGGCCCCCTCCTCTTCATCCTTTACCTGTCCCCCCTCGGTCACTTAATCCGCCGTCATGGTCTCCAATTCCACTGCTTCGCCGATGACATCCAGCTTTTCATCTCCACCAAGTCCGTCTCCACCGACACCCACTCTATCCTGACAAACTGCATCACTGAAATAAAATCCTGGCTTCAAATCAACTTCCTCAAGCTTAACTGTGATAAATCTGAAATAATCATCATTGGCCCAAAAACGCTCACAAAATCAACCCATAACTTTGCCCTCAACATCGACGGTATCCCAATATCCACCTCCCCTCACATCCGGATTCTTGGCGTCATCTTTGACCAAACCCTTTCCTTCGACAAATACACTAAACAGATCACAAAGTCAGCCTTCTTTCACCTGAAAAACATTGCCCGTCTCCGCTCATCCCTCTCCTCCACGACTGCAGAAACCCTCATCCACGCCTTCATCACCTCCCGTCTGGACTACTGCAATAGCCTCCTCTATGGTTCACCCTCAAAAATCACCAATAAACTCCAATACATTCAGAACTCCGCTGCCCGTCTACTCACCCATTCCCGGACCCGTGACCACATCACCCCCGTCCTTTACAAGCTTCACTGGCTCCCCATCCCCCAGAGAATCCAGTACAAAATCCTCCTCTTGACATACAAAGCCCTCCATAACCTGGCCCCATCCTACCTGGCTGACCTCTCCAGACACACTCCCACCCGCAACCTCCGCTCTGCTGGTACCAACCTCCTGACCCCCTCCATCCGGACCAAATTCAGATCCTGGGGGGACAGGGCCTTCTCCATCGCTGCTCCCACCCTCTGGAACTCACTACCTCACACCATCAGAGACTCCTCCTCACTCACCACATTCAAAACATCACTAAAGACCCACCTGTTCAACACTGCATTCAACATTCAACCCACAGCATTTAACCCCTGACTATCTCTTCTCCTTCTCCCTCCTTTTGCTTTAAATATTTCCCTATTGATTCTTGTCTTTTTGCAATTGTTGTTTTCATGTATTGTTATGCATTATGTTTTCCACTCTGTCAAAGCGCCTTTGGGCTTCTGGAAAAGCGCTATACAAAATAAATGAATTATTATTATTAATGACAAAAAAAATTTTTTTTTTAAAGTTACAGATTCTGGTGAAATAGTGGTAGTTTATGTGTTCTCTGACCAAATTGATTAATAATTTAATTTTTTTATGATTATTATTTATTTATTTTCATTATTAATCATTTATTTATTTTCTTTCTCATTTGGCCAATATCTCAGGCACCTTTTGAGCTGGGAAGCTAATATTTGGACATGAGCGACCAAGTGATGTGGCTCTCAAGGATATTTTTGATTTATTGATTAATCATTTAATCGATTAATTATTTATTGATTAATCGATTAATTATTTATTGAGTAATCAATTAATTTTTTAATTTTTTATAAATGACTTATTTAATTAAATTTCTAAAAGATACATCTTCGGATGAAGCACTAGTGGTTTAGTTATGCGATTAGCCAATTGATTATGAAAATATTTTGTGATAATCTTTTATTGATTTTAATTATACAATTAATCAATCAATTAGTGTACACCTCTCCCTCCCAATGCAGCCTCAATGAGCTGCACTGCGGTATTGCCGGGGCGCCTGAGGCGCCCCGGCAATGCCGCGCTGCAGCATATTTAATTATTTGGCATGGGGCGGTGTACTTTGAATGTATGTGTACTTGTTTTCTTTCTTGTTTGTTTGTCCGGGCGATATCTCAGCCATCCTTTGAGCTAGGAAGCTGAAATTTCGGCACAATAGTGAGCAAGTCCTTTGTCAAAAACGGTATTTTTTTTTTTTGATTAATCAATAAATTGAGGAGTTATTTAATTATTAGCGATTAATTAAGTACTTATTTAATTAATCAAATTTCCTTTCTCTTCTGACCATTAACTCAGGCACCTTTTGAGTTAGGAAGCTGATATTTGGACATGCCAATGACCAGGTGATTTGGCTGCAAAGGATATTTTTGATTTATTAATCAATCAATTAATCGATTAATTATTTAATTATTTGATTAATGACAAAAAATTTTTTTTTTTTAAAGTTACAGATTCTGATGAAATAGTGGTAGTTTATGTGTTCTCTGACCAAATTGATTAATAATTTAATTTTTTTATGATTATTATTTATTTATTTTCATTATTAATCATTTATTTATTTTCTTTCTCATTTGGCCAATATCTCAGGCACCTTTTGAGCTGGGAAGCTAATATTTGGACATGACAGTGACCAAGTGATGTGGCTATCAAGGATATTTTTGATTTATTGATTAATCATTTAATCAATTAATTATTTATTGATTAATCGATTAATTATTTATTTATTAATCGATTAATTATTTAATTTTTTATTAATGACTTATTTAATTAAATTTCTAAAAGATACATCTTCGGATGAAGCACTAGTGGTTTAGTTATGCTATAAGCCAATTGATTATGAAAATATTTTGTGATAATCTTTTATTGATTTTAATTATACAATTAATCAATCAATTAGTGTACACCTCTGCCTTCCAATGCAGCCTGAATGAGCCGCGCTGTAGCATATTTAATTATTTGGCATTGGGGCGGTGTACTTTGAATGTATGTGTACTTGTTGTACACCACTCCTTTCCTATGCCATCTCCAGGCATTGCAAATCGTCATTGCCGGGCACCAAAGGGGGCTCGGCAGTGACGCACGCTGAAAGAGAGTACTCAGTTTTCACTCTGGTTTCTTTCTTTCTTGTTTGTTTGTTTTCTTTCTTGGTTGTCCGGGCGATATCTCAGCCATCCTTTGAGCTAGGAAGCTGAAATTTCGGCACAAGTGAGCAAGTCCTTTCTCAAAAACGGTATTTTTTTTTTTTGATTAATCAATAAATTGAGGAGTTATTTAATTATTAGCGATTAATTAAGTACTTATTTAATTAATCAAATTTCCTTTCTCTTCTGACCATTAACTCAGGCACCTTTTGAGTTAGGAAGCTGATATTTGGACATGCCAATGACCAGGTGATTTGGCTGCAAAGAATATTTTTGATTTATTAATTAATCAATTAATCGATTAATTATTTAATTATTCGATTCATGACAATTTTTTTTTTTTTTTAAAGTTACAGATTCTGATAAAATAGTGGTAGTTTATGTGTTCTCTGACCAAATTGATTAATAATTTAATTTTTTTATGATTATTATTTATTTATTTTCATTATTAATCATTTATTTATTTTCTTTCTCATTTGGCCAATATCTCAGGCACCTTTTGAGCTGGGAAGCTAATATTTGGACATGAGTGACCAAGTGATGTGGCTATCAAGGATATTTTTGATTTATTGATTAATCATTTAATCGATTAATTATTTATTGATTAATCGATTAATTATTTATTGAGTAATCAATTAATTATTTAATTTTTTATTAATGACTTATTTAATTAAATTTCTGAAAGATACATCTTCGGATGAAGCACTAGTGGTTTAGTTATGGTATTAGCTTATTGATTAAGAAAATATTTTGTGATAATCTTTTATTGATTTTAATTATACAATTAATCAATCAATTAGTGTACACCTCTCCCTCCCAATGCAGCCTCAATGAGCTGCACTGCGGTATTGCCGGGCGCCGGAGACGCCCCGGCAATGCCGCGCTGCAGCATATTTAATTATTTGGCATGGGGCGGTGTACTTTGAATGTATGTGTACTTGTTTTCTTTCTTGTTTGTTTGTCCGGGCGATATCTCAGCCATCCTTTGAGCTAGGAAGCTGAAATTTCGGCACAATGGTGAGCAAGTCCTTTGTCAAAAACGGTATTTTTTTTTTTTGATTAATCAATAAATTGAGGAGTTATTTAATTATTAGCGATTAATTAAGTACTTATTTAATTAATCAAATTTCCTTTCTCTTCTGACCATTAACTCAGGCACCTTTTGAGTTAGGAAGCTGATATTTGGACATGCCAATGACCAGGTGATTTGGCTGCAAAGGATATTTTTGATTTATTAATTAATCAATTAATCGATTAATTATTTAATTATTTGATTAATGACAAAAAAAAATTTTTTTTTAAAGTTACAGATTCTGATGAAATAGTGGTAGTTTATGTGTTCTCTGACCAAATTGATTAATAATTTAATTTTTTTATGATTATTATTTATTTATTTTCATTATTAATCATTTATTTATTTTCTTTCTCATTTGGCCAATATCTCAGGCACCTTTTGAGCTGGGAAGCTAATATTTGGACATGACAGTGACCAAGTGATGTGGCTATCAAGGATATTTTTGATTTATTGATTAATCATTTAATCAATTAATTATTTATTGATTAATCGATTAATTATTTATTTATTAATCGATTAATTATTTAATTTTTTATTAATGACTTATTTAATTAAATTTCTAAAAGATACATCTTCGGATGAAGCACTAGTGGTTTAGTTATGCTATAAGCCAATTGATTATGAAAATATTTTGTGATAATCTTTTATTGATTTTAATTATACAATTAATCAATCAATTAGTGTACACCTCTGCCTTCCAATGCAGCCTGAATGAGCCGCGCTGTAGCATATTTAATTATTTGGCATTGGGGCGGTGTACTTTGAATGTATGTGTACTTGTTGTACACCACTCCTTTCCTATGCCATCTCCAGGCATTGCAAATCGTCATTGCCGGGCACCAAAGGGGGCTCGGCAGTGACGCACGCTGAAAGAGAGTACTCAGTTTTCACTCTGGTTTCTTTCTTTCTTGTTTGTTTGTTTTCTTTCTTGGTTGTCCGGGCGATATCTCAGCCATCCTTTGAGCTAGGAAGCTGAAATTTCGGCACAAGTGAGCAAGTCCTTTCTCAAAAACGGTATTTTTTTTTTTTGATTAATCAATAAATTGAGGAGTTATTTAATTATTAGCGATTAATTAAGTACTTATTTAATTAATCAAATTTCCTTTCTCTTCTGACCATTAACTCAGGCAGCTTTTGAGTTAGGAAGCTGATATTTGGACATGCCAATGACCAGGTGATTTGGCTGCAAAGAATATTTTTGATTTATTAATTAATCAATTAATCGATTAATTATTTAATTATTCGATTCATGACAATTTTTTTTTTTTTTTAAAGTTACAGATTCTGATAAAATAGTGGTAGTTTATGTGTTCTCTGACCAAATTGATTAATAATTTAATTTTTTTATGATTATTATTTATTTATTTTCATTATTAATCATTTATTTATTTTCTTTCTCATTTGGCCAATATCTCAGGCACCTTTTGAGCTGGGAAGCTAATATTTGGACATGAGTGACCAAGTGATGTGGCTATCAAGGATATTTTTGATTTATTGATTAATCATTTAATCGATTAATTATTTATTGATTAATCGATTAATTATTTATTGAGTAATCAATTAATTATTTAATTTTTTATTAATGACTTATTTAATTAAATTTCTGAAAGATACATCTTCGGATGAAGCACTAGTGGTTTAGTTATGGTATTAGCTTATTGATTAAGAAAATATTTTGTGATAATCTTTTATTGATTTTAATTATACAATTAATCAATCAATTAGTGTACACCTCTCCCTCCCAATGCAGCCTCAATGAGCTGCACTGCGGTATTGCCGGGCGCCGGAGACGCCCCGGCAATGCCGCGCTGCAGCATATTCAATTATTTGGCATGGGGCGGTGTACTTTGAATGTATGTGTACTTGTTTTCTTTCTTGTTTGTTTGTTTGGTTGTCCGGGCGATATCTCAGCCATCCTTTGAGCTAGGAAGCTGAAATTTCGGCACAATAGTGAGCAAGTCCTTTGTCAAAAACGGTATTTTTTGTTTTTTGATTAATCAATTAATTGATGAGTTATTTAATTATTAGCGATTAAACGGGCTTCCGTTTCCGGTCTTGCTGGCGAGGGTTCGTTTTTTTGCAGCTCCACACGCTCTCCATCGAAATCGAAGTTAAGTAATTGTTCCCATTTGTATTTTCGTTATAACTGTATTTCTTTTATGGTGTATGTACGTATATTGTCCCGACAAAGATTTTCGGTGCAAATCTTTCATACCTGTATTGAAAATCGTGTTAATTCGTGTCATCTTGAGGCCTTGTACAGTGTACACTGTACAACCTTGAGGCATTGTTTTTCTCTCAGCGCCTGTCGTTTGTGATCCAATAACTTTCGTTCTCTGTTTTCCCAGTCTTTCCACCCCAAAGCCTACTTCCTTATGTAAATCTCAACTCAAAAAAACAAAAAAAAAAGACATTACCTTCTCTGTGCTCATTCGTTTATTCATTCTTATTCGTTCGTTCGTTCTTCGACCACGTGTTTCTCCCCCATTTCCCCAGATAGATTGTCAAATTTCAACTCGTTATTTTATCGTCCATGCGATATTGTTTGATTATAGTTAGTTTTGGTTTGAATTTCCTGTAACTCGTAATTAATTAATCGTGTTCTGCTCCTCGTGTGTGGCCTTGTAGTTGTACCCCCGTCGGTGTTTTGTTAACTTAAGCGTGTTTTGCTTGGCTTTTGGTTTTTTCCCTTCTACCCCGAACATAATACTGTCTAACGTTCTAAATCCCCACCCCCCCCCCCCCAAAAAAAACAAAAAAAACAAAAACATTTATTTTATTTTCTCCACGTGTACTGTTGTCTCATCCTGTATTTTCTGTCCAGGTGTGCTGTTCGCCCCACCCCCATTATCTCCTTGCCATCCACCGTTTGCCCTGTTCACGTGACTCGTGGTGGTCCCTCTCGGCTCTCCCCCCGTTGGTATTTTTGTGCATATAAGATTGTTCATAGTTCTGTTTAAATATTATTTGAATATGTTTAACCTTTCCCCTTCTGTGTTTTATTCAGTGGTATATTACAACACGCTGTTTTTCTTCCTATTTAAAAGGCTTTTCTCAATTTCCTCTCCAACTCATTCCACTTCAAAAAAAAGAAATTCAATATCTTATACGTCTCCCTCACTACATGGTCTAAATTCACATTCATTCCATCCCTCCTCCATCGTTCTGAATCGGATTGCTAACTTGAAAATCACAACAAACCCAATTTGTTATCAACTAGGGCGTGCCCGTACTATATATATATCTAAAATTATATCCCCCCCCTCTATTTACATGAAATGGTTTGGTTCATTCGCAAAGCCAAAGCGAACGGCTTGCGAGTACGGTGACAATCCCCCCCCTCTATTTACATGAAATGGTTTGGTCCAAAGCGAACGGCTTGCGAGTACGGTGACAATCCCCCCCCCCTCTATTTACATGAAATGGTTTGGTCCAAAGCGAACGGCTTGCGAGTACGGTGACAATCCCCCCCCTCTATTTACATGAAATGGTTTGGTCCAAAGCGAACGGCTTGCGGAGTTTGGTAAAGAAATCGCCATAGCGTGCACAAACGCGCAGGAAAGCGAAAGAATCGCAAATTAGTTTTAATTAGTTTTAAAACATAGTTTAACGCCAACATAGCGGCAACATAGTTTGCCAACGTGAAATAAATGAATACGCTCTCAAATGTGCCGTCCGAGGCAGAGTCTGTTCGCCACGTTCGGCACACGTGATAACTCGCTGCTCTCTGATTGGTTGAATCGTTTTTTGGACATAGCTCGGTAACTACTTGTCCGATTAATATGAAACCTTGAAAAGGCACATCCTCGGGTCCCCAGCAATATACCTGGCAAGTTTCAAGTATATCGGACCCGTGGTTGTCGAGAAACAGCGGTCACAGACATACAGACATACAGAGATTACTGGAATTATAGATAGATGTTCGTCTTTCATTAATCATCCACTTTCTAAACTCCCCTCTTGCCCCTCCCATCCAAATCCCCCCCCCCTTGTACCTACACTCCGAAACTTCCCCCTTGCCCCTCCACTCTTAAACTCCCCCCTTGCCCCTCCACTCCTGAACTCCCCCCTTGCCCTTCCCCTCCTAAACTCCCCCTTTGCCCCTCCCCTCCTAATCCACCCCCTTGCCCCTCCACTCCTGATCTCCCCCCTTGCCCCTTCCCTCCAAAACTCCCCCCTTGCCCCTCCCCTCCTAAACTCCCCCCTCACTCCTCCCCTTCAAAACTCCCCCCCAATCCCTCCCATTCAATTCTCCCCCCATACCATTCCTCTCCAATTCTCTCTCCTCCCCCCTCCTCCTCCAAGCTGCCTCCTCCCCACTTCGTCTCCCTTCTATCTCATACCTCCACCCCCCCAAACCTTCTACTTTCCTCTGCCCCCCCTCAAACAACCCCTCACTGTGCCGCATCCCTTCACCATCAAACCTTTCATCCTCCTCATCCTTCCCTTTCTTGGAACTCTTCTGCAACATCTGAAACACTATCAACTGCTCTCCCTACCTCCCCCTCTCATCCTTCATCTTACCCTACTCCTCCCCTCCCCTGTCCTGTACCCGATGCTCCCCCTCTCTCTTCATTAACGGTATGGACCTCAAACATCCGGGGCCTTCGCTCAAACCTGACTGATCTCTCCATACAGGTTGCTTCTGACAATCCAGACTTGATCTGCTTAACAGAGACTTTCCTCCTTCAAGATGTCTCTGATTCCTTAATATCTCTTCCTGGTTACTCCTTCCTCCGGTATGATAGACCTGAGCCTCGGCCTGGTGGTGGGGTGGCTATCTTTGTCAAAAACTATCTTCCTCACTCTCCTTGCACTGCTCTCTTTCCTCCTCACCCGCAGGAGTACCTCTGGTTACGGCTTCCTCTCCGCTCCCACCTTTTGTTCATATGTGTTCTGTACCGTCCCCCAAACAGTGATGACTCCATCTACATTTCAATGTCTGACAACATGGACCAACTTCTATCCACTCATCCCAACTCTCTCTTCCTCATATGTGGTGACTTCAACTGTCATCATACCACCTGGTTGGGTGTGGGTTCCTCTCTCACCAGTCATGGCACCTCAGCAAAGGACTTCTGTGACTCACTGGGATTGACACAATCTGTCAATTTCCCGACCCGGATCTCAGCCAATGGAGTATCTTCTCTTCTAGACTTGGTTATGACAAACTTCCCTGCTAATGTCTGCTCCTCTTCTTCTGCTCCAATCGGTTCTTCTGATCATGTGCTTGTCAAAGTGGACATCTCTCTGGCCATTCTCAGAGAGCCTCCTCAGCGTCGACGAGTCTGGCATTTCACTCAGGCCGACTTGGACGGTCTTCAAGCAGCCATCAATCGTCTGGATTGGTCTCCCATCTCCACTGCCTCTGACATCAATTCTTCCTGGGAATTCTTCCAAAGCAAACTGATCTCTCTCATGCACAGATTTATCCCATCTCGCCTTCAATTGTCTTACCCTTCCTCCCGTCCATGGTACACTGAATCTTGTGGTGAGGCAGTTGCCCTGAAACAACTTGCCTTTGCCTCTTGGAAGGCTAATCCAACTGAAGGAAATCTCGGTTCCTTCCACCAACCTCGGAACAAGTGTGTGTCTACCCTCAGGAGTGCCAGGAAGCATTATCTCTCCTCACTCAAGAATGAACTCTCAAACCTGTCTCCTTCCTCCAAATCCTGGTGGCGTCTGGTCAAATCCGTTTCTGGTGTTTGTTCCCCCTCCATCCCCTCCCTTACCTCAAATGGCCACACAGTTGACATCGCACGTGACAAAGCCGAATGCCTCAACTCTGTGTTTGCCTCAAAATCCTTAGTCCCAAACCCATCTCTCTCTGTTCCCACCTTTCCCAGTCGAACCCAACTGCTCCTGGACTCTGTGTCCTTCTCTCCTGACAAGGTGGAGGAGTTTTTGTCAAACCTCGACTCTGATTCTGCAACTGGACCAGACGGCATCAGCCCACAGGTCCTAAAATCATGCTCTGCCGCTCTATCTCACCCTCGCTCTGTTCTTTTCACCGTATCTTTTGCTCAAGGTCATCTGCCAGCATCCTGGAAATCAGCTAACATTACCGCTTTACACAAAAAAGGTGCAAAAACAGATCCTTGCAAGTACAGACCAATCAGCCTGCTCCCAATTATCAGCAAAGTCATGGAATCCATCATTGCTTCGGATATGAAATCTTTCCTCTTCTCCAATGGCTTGATCTCTGATCATCAATTTGGTTTCAGACCAGGTCACTCTACTCTGGACATGCTGCTTCTGCTGTCTCAACAATGGATGGAGGTCCTCAATGCCAAACAGTAAATCAGAGCTGTCTCCCTTGACATATCACGGGCCTTTGATACGGTCTGGCACCCAGCTCTGCTCACCAAACTCTCCTCCTATGGTATCCATGGAAATCTCCATGCATGGCTTGCGGACTTCCTCTCTGGTCGTAGTCAACGTGTGGCCCTGAATGGATTTCTCATCTCCCCTTCCTGTTCAGGCTGGAGTTCCCCAAGGAAGTGTGCTGGGCCCTGTGCTTTTTCTGGTCTTTATCAACGATCTCTCCGACTCTCTGGAAAATCCTCTCTATCTCTTTGCTGATGACTCCACTCTCTGCCGCTCCAATCCTCTTCCCTCAGATCGGCAGTCTGCAGCCTCCTCACTCTCTGAAGACCTGGACAAAATCACAGACTGGTCAAACAAGTGGAACATGTCTTTCAATCCTGACAAATCTCACTCTCTTACTATGTCTCTCCGAAAAGATCGACTGGACAACCCTCCCATCTACTTTCTCAACAATCCTCTCCAAGAAGTTCTGTCGCTCAAGCTTTTGGGTCTCACTATCTGCCATGATCTTTCTTGGGAAAACCACATTTCCAAGCTGGCCTCCAAAGCCAGTCGCCGACTGGGCATCCTCCGTCGTGCGAAGTCCTTCCTCGGCACACCTGAGCTCCTCACCACATACAAGGCTTTCATCCGCAGCTCAATGGAATACTGTGCTCCCCTATGGGCTGGTGCTCCTGCCTCACACCTGGCTCGGCTTCACGCTGTTGAATCCAAAGCTTTCAAAATCATTGGAATCTCCCGCGATGAAGCTATCTCTGAGGGCCTTTCACTCACTCACCGCAGGCAGGTAGGTGGCCTTTCTGTCTTCTACCGACTCCTCTCCGGCCTTGCTCCCCCAGCTCTCTCTGTGCTCTGTCCCCCAAATATTCCTACAGGTCGCACAAGATCTGCCAGCCACCCTCTGATGGTTAAACTGCCGAAATCTCGGCTCTCTGCTCACCTTCACTCTTTCATTCCTCTTTTCTCCCGCCTGTGGAACAAACTCCCACACTCCCTTCAATCCCTCTCCTCCCTCCAGGTCTTTAAAACAGCTGTTCACCACCATCTCTTATCTTCCCCCATCCATAACCTTGATCTTTTCTACCCCCACTAATTCACCCCAGATCCACCTTGTTTGAAATTCCAACTTCTTTCCTGGAAATCCTGGCAGTGTCCATATGTTTATACCTCTCCCACCCCCCCCCCCCTTCACATGCCTCCCCCCCTTCACATGCCTCCCCCCCAAAGCCCTCTCCCTCCCACAGATCTCTCGATGTCTCCATGTCTCTCGGTCCCTGCTCTCAAATGTTGTGTTTGTGTCCTTCCCCCTCTCTCCCCATCTTGTCTACCGCTCCCGATGTTATTTGTTTTATGTGTCTGTTTGTCTTTCTGTGTGATTAATGTTCGCTCTTTCACGAGCCTCGATCTTGTATACAAAAAAAAAATACAAAAAAAACAAAAAACAAATTAAGTACTTATTTAATTAATTAAATTTCATTTCTCTTCTGACCATTAACTCAGGCACCTTTTGAGTTAGGAAGCTGATATTTGGACATGCCAATGACCAGGTGATTTGGCTGCAAAGGCTATTTTTGATTTATTAATTAATCAATTAATCGATTAATTATTTAATTATTTTATTAATGACAGTTTTTTTTTTTTTTAAAGTTACAGATTCTGATGAAATGGTGGTGGTTTATGTGTTGTCTGACCGAATTGATTAATAATTAAAAAAATTTATGATTATTATTTATTTATTTTCATTATTAATTATTTATTTATCTTCTTTCTCATTTGGCCAATATCTCAGGCACCTTTTGAGCTCAGAAGCTAATATTTGGACATGAGTGACCAGGTGATGTGGCTAGCAAGGATATTTTTGATTTATTGATTAATCAATTAATCAATGTATCGATTAATTATTTAATTATTCGATTAGTTAATAAAAAAAATTTTTTTCCCCCAGTTACAGATTCTGATGAAATGGTGGTGGTTTATGTGTTCTGTGACCGAATTGATTGATAATTTAATTTTTTAATGATTATTATTTATTTATTTTCATTATTAATCATTTATTTATTTTCTTTCTCATTTGGCCAATATCTCAGGCACCTTTTGAGCTGGGAAGCTAATATTTGGACATGACAGTGACCAAGTGATGTGGCTATCAAGGATATTTTTGATTTATTGATTAATCATTTCATCTATTAATTATTTATTGATTAATCGATTAATTATTTATTGAGTAATCAATTAATTATTTAATTTTTTATAAATGACTTATTTAATAAAATTTCTAAAAGATACATCTTCGGATGAAGCACGAGTGGTTTTGTTATGGTATTAGCCAATTGATTATGAAAATATTTTGTGATAATCTTTTATTGATTTTAATTATACAATTAATCAATCAATTAGTGTACACCTCTCCCTCCCAATGCAGCCTCAATGAGCTGCACTGTGGTATTGCTGGGCGCCGGAGGCGCCCCGGCAATGCCGCGCTGCAGCATATTTAATTATTTGGCAAGGGGCGGTGTACTTTGAATGTATTTGTACTTGTTTATGTTTTACTTGCCCCTGCACTTTACTACATAATGGTGATGCAACAAATACACACAGACCTGCAGTCTCTTCTGCATTTCTGATATTGTTTCATGCACATTTTCATTGGAGTATTGTACACCGCTCCTTTCCTATGCAATCTCCAGGCATTGCAAATCGTCATTGCCGGGCACCAAAGGGGGCTCGGCAGTGACGCACGCTGAAAGAGAGTACTCAGTTTTCACTCTGGTTTCTTGTTTTCTTTCTTGTTTTCTTGCTTTCTTGTTTGTTTGTCCGGACGATATCTCAGCCATCCTTTGAGCTAGGAAGCTGAAATTTCGGCACAATAGTGAGCAAGTCCTTTGTCAAAAACGGTATTTTTTTTTTTGATTAATCAATAAATTGAGGAGTTATTTAATTATTAGTGATTAATTAAGTACTTATTTAATTAATCAAATTTCCTTTCTCTTCTGACCATTAACTCAGGCACCTTTTGAGTTAGGAAGCTGATATTTGGACATGCCAATGACCAGGTGATTTGGCTGCAAAGGATATTTTTGATTTATTAATTAATCAATTAATCGATTAATTATTTACTCTTTGGCTGCAAAGACACCACATACATTATTCGATTAATGGAAAAAAAAATTTTTTTTTTTAAGTTACAGATTCTGATGAAATAGTGGTAGTTTATGTGTTCTCTGACCAAATTGATTAATAATTTAATTTTTTTATGATTATTATTTATTTATTTTCATTATTAATCATTTATTTATTTTCTTTCTCATTTGGCCAATATCTCAGGCACCTTTTGAGCTGGGAAGCTAATATTTGGACATGAGTGACCAAGTGATGTGGCTATCAAGGATATTTTTGATTTATTGATTAATCATTTCATCTATTAATTATTTATTGATTAATCGATTAATTATTTATTGAGTAATCAATTATTTCTTTAATTTTTTATAAATGACTTATTTAATTAAATTTCTAAAAGATACATCTTCGGATGAAGCACTAGTTGTTTAGTTATGCGATTAGCCAATTGATTATGAAAATATTTTGTGATAATCTTTTATTGATTTTAATTATACAATTAATCAATCAATTAGTGTACACCTCTCCCTCCCAATGCAGCCTCAATGAGCTGCACTGCGGTATTGCCGGGCGCTGCCGCGCTGCAGCATATTTAATTATTTGGCATGGGGCGGTGTACTTTGAATGTATTTGTACTTGTAATACATTATTTCCATATGAAAATTTAACCATAATTTATGACTGTTATTATTTACACAACCATCCATAACGCCCTCCTGCCCAGGTGTGTACACTTTGCTCATTCCCTTGAATATCGTGTGCACCTGTGATTTTCCCTTGGAAACAAATCGACAGAAATGTGACACGGGTAACTGGGAATAGTAACAGAAAACTATGGCACTGGGGAATAAAATATTTGTTTTCTCGAAGCGTTTTATTGTTCAATTGTGTGTGGGAGAGGGAGAACTTTTGAGTAATATTTATTGTTAAGTTTCAGGCTATTGGAGGATGTCTTCAGATAAGATGACTGAATGTTTAGGAGCGTATTTCAAAGACTAATAAACATCCTGCGCAAAGTACGAAGAGGAAATAATTTATAAACTGGAAGAAAAGTTTTTTTTGCTGATTTTATTAAAACTTATTTTGAAGTCGTATTTTCTTCACCCAGTTTCATGCTGTTGTAAAACAAGTTATGGCACATATGAGGTATGAGCTTAATCCCAAATGTTTTATTAAAGAGAACCCATAACCCTTTTATTGCTGTTGTTGCTCATAAATCGGTTTAGTTTTGGATTTACTGGATCCATACCGAGAACACCAGGGTAACTTTGCAAAAGTTTTCTATGTCACGGAGATATGTTTTTCTCTATTGGATTTCTTGCTGTGTTCATTACACATGTTTAGGTTTGGATTGGTAAAGGTTCGACCTTTATGTTATTGCATGACCTCTCTGTGGAGTTCATAGTCGTTCCCCTCTCCCCCAATCCCTCGTTTCACTGGCAGGGAAGAGTACGTGGTCGGCTTGGCTATTTCCCTGCAAGTTTTGTGATGCGCGTGCAGCCTGGTAAACGAGTTTTTCGTCTCGGCCAATCGTTCGTGGGCAGCAAAGAGATGGGGCAGATATCACTCAAACAGGACCAGGTGAGGCAGATCACGTGACGCTCAAAATGTTCCATTTAAATTGAGGCTTCACCTGCCAGATTTGGGCAGGGCATCTCTGCTGATTGTTGCCTATAGAAATTAACATTGCGTTAAATCCAGTTATATTGTATGGAAACCTTTCTAGTTTGATACAAAATAATGTCTTGCTGTTTTCTATACAAATTTTGTTGAACTAAATTGGCACACCTGAATGGTTGCTGTTGGTTGCCCTTTTTATCTGAAGAAGGCCGTTCACATCAAACCTTCGAACAACCTGGTTAATTTGTTTACAGTGCAGAAGCTGCTGCCCAAACAGCAACCACACTCTGACCTGGTGTCAAGGAACCCCTAACAATACCAGATCCCATGGTACCTTCAGTCCAGGCAGGAATTTGTAATTTGTTCAGAGAGCTGAGGATCATAAATCATATATCTTCATAAATCCTGATCTTCATAAATGATCTCTGACTCTCTGGAAAATCTCCTTTATCTATTTGCTGATGACTCTACCCTCTGCCATGACATCCCTCATCGTTCAGACAGGCAGGCTGCAACCTCTAACCTCTCTTAAGACCTTGACTAAATCACAAGCTGATCAAACACTTGGAATATGTCTTTCAATCCTGAAAAATCCCACACTCTGACTCTTTCTCCACAAAAGGACCATCTGGCAAACCCTCCAATCTACTTTTCTCAACAAAAATCTTAACAAAAGATGATGTTCAATCACTCAAACTATTGGGTCTCACTATTAGCAATGATCTATCTTGGGCAAACCATGTCTCGAAGTTGGCCTCCAAAGCCAGCCTCAAGAGAATTGGGGCATAGTCCTCGGCATGCTCGGGGTATTTTGGGTCCTCGGAGTCTTTTGGGTTATTGGGGTCTTTTGGGTTATTGGGGTCTTTTGGGTCCTTGGGGTCTTTTGGGTCCTTGGGGTCTTTTGGGTCCTTGGGGTCTTTTGGGTCCTTGGTCTTTTGTGTACTCTGGGTCTTCACGGTATTTAAAGGTCTTCAGGGTATTTTGGGGGTCTGGGTGGTCTTAATGGTCTTGGGGGTCCTAAAGGTCTTCAAAGGTCCAAGGGATCTCAGCAGTCCAAAAGGTCAAAAGGTATGTTAGTACATAATTAATAGACAGGATTCCATTAAGTCAAACAGTCCGTAATTAATAGATATACTGAAAGTCACATGGTCTTCAAAATTGTAGTTTCTTCTTCTTCAAACAAGAAAAAAAACTTCTGGCTGCCAGACCGTGTGGCCGATCATGTTTAAATTTTAAACAAGTATTCGCCTTGACGACCCGTTGATAATTTTGAGGTTTCATGTCACTGGATGGAGCGGTTCAAGAGAGATTTAAAAAAAAGATTTTCTTCAATTCCATATGGCTGCAAGACCATGTGACCTCTGATTTATTCAAAAACACTCTGGTATCCCCAACAATTGGGGAACATGGGTGTGAAGTTTCCACTCGATCTGTCCAGCCATTCTGGAAGAGTTGTTTTTAAAGGTTTAGTCTTCAAAAAAAATCATAGCTGCCAAACGATGTGACCTATAATATCTTGGTCTGTGACCCTTTTGTTCGTCATGAATAGGCAATCATGCTTGTAAAGTTTCGCCTTGATCTGTTCAGCTATTTCAGAGAAGAAGAGTTTTGAAGGTTTTTCTGTTAAATCTAATATGGCTGCCGAGCCATGTGGTCTATGACGTCATTGATTTACAATCTCTTATATTGTTGCATAGAACACGCTTAAGAAATGTAAAACTGATTGGATACAGCATTGTACTTGTTAACATCATAATTAAGGCACAGATGATGTCATGGTAAACAACACTTATTCCCCATGGGGAGTGCCTTACAATGAGCCATGTTTAAATTTTTCCCATCGAGAGGTTTTGCAGATATAGAGGTCGTCTTTATATAGAGGCAGATATAAAGGTATAGAGGTTGTTTTTTTTTTTGCCCAAGATGCTGCTTGTTCCACGTAACCGATGACGTCATAATTATCACCAAGAAAAATCTACATGACAAGGCGCATACTATGGTGAAAATTTTGTGTCAATCAGACCAACGGTTGCCGAGAAAATGAATTTTAAAGAGGAAAAGAAACCGAAATATCACGGCAGAAGAATAATAATAAATAATCTGAACAAAATGCTCCATTTCTCCTCTTTTAATAAATTTTAATAATAATTTTTCATACACATTTCTCTGAAATGTCTGTCCGAAAAGATCGACTGGACAACCCTCCCATCTAATTTCTAAACAATCCTCTCCAAAAAGTTCTGTCACTCAAGCTTTTGGGTCTCACTATCTGCCATGATCTTTCCTGGGAAAACCACATTTCCAAGCTGGCCTCCAAAGCCACGACGGAGGACTGGGCATCCTCCGTCGTGCTAAGTCCATCCTTGGCACACCTGAGCTCCTCACCACATACAAGCGTTTCATCCGCAGCTCAATGGAATACTGTTCCCCCCTCTGGGCTTGTGCTCCTGCCTCACACCTAGCTCGGCTTCACGCTGTTGAAACCAAAGCTTTCAGAATCATTGGAATCTCCCGCGATGAAGCCAACTCCGAGGGCCTTTCACTCACTCACCACAGGCAGGTTGGTGGTCTTTCTGTCTTCTACCGACTCCTCTCCGGCCTTGCTCCCCAGCTCTATCTGTGCTCTGTCACCCAAATATTCCTACAGATCGCACAATATCTGCCAGCCACCCTCTGATGGTTAAACTGCTAAAATCAAGATTCTCTGCTCACCTTCACTCCTTCATTCCTCTTTTCTCCCGCCTCTGGAACAAACTCCCTCACTCTCTTCAATCCCACTCCACCCTCCAGGTCTTTAAAACAGCTGTTCACCACCATCTCTTATCTTCCCCCATCCAAAACCTTGATCTTTTCTACCCCCGTTAATTCACCCCAGATCCACTTTTTGAAATTCCGACTTCTTTTCTGGAAGTCCTTGAAAGCCAGTGCCCATTTATTTTATACCTCTCCCACCCCCTCCCCCGTCCCATGCCTTCATTCCCCCAAGCCCTCTCCCTCCCACAGATCTCCCGATGTCCCTGTTATCTACTGTTGCACTTGTGTGCTTCCCTCCCTCTCCCATCTTGTCTCCCGCTCCCTTTATTATATGTTTTATGTGTCCCTTTTTTTTGTGATTGATGTTAGCTCTTACACGAGCCTCGATCTTGTATCCAAAAAAAAAAGAAAGAATCCCTCCTGGAGGGATTGGATCCGTAATAACAGTCGTCTTGCCATGCTGGTTCGCTGTTGAAGTGTAGTATTTCTGTGTTTTTATATTACTTTTCTGTCCAACCTCTTGAGAATGGAAACGTGTCATTTTGTGGATGTATTGGTGAAGTTGAAGGAACTGCGCTCCAACGCGAGTCGAAAGAATTGACGCGACCAAAGACGGAATTCGTCCGAGTTGCTTTATTGAAACAAAACAGCTCAGGTATTCTCACAAGCCCTTTTATCGGGCAGCAATATATATACACATTTATGTCGGGAAGTTTGCCCGGCAAAAGCTATACCGGGCATGCCCGGGTGTCAAGGGCGAGCCTTGGAAAGGCGAGTCTGGACCTGCCCGGGCGTGTTTGGCTGCGGCCTGGCAAGTCGAGGCTGGGCGTGCCCGGGCCCTCTGGGCGAGCCCTGGAAAGGCGATAGCGGGCATGCCCGGACGCTCTGGGCGAGCCCTGGAAAGGCGATAGCGGGCATGCCCGGACGCTCTGGGCGAGCCCTGGAAAGGCGATAGCGGGCGTGCCCGGGCGCTCTGGGCGAGCCCTGGAAAGGCGATAGCGGGCATGCCCGGACGCTCTGGGCGAGCCCTGGAAAGGCGATAGCGGGCGTGCCCGGGCGCTCTGGGTGAGCCCTGGAAAGGCGATAGCGGGCATGCCCGGACGCTCTGGGCGAGCCCTGGAAAGGCGATAGCGGGCATGCCCGGACGCTCTGGGCGAGCCCTGGAAAGGCGATAGCGGGCGTGCCCGGGCGCTCTGGGCGAGCCCTGGAAAGGCGATAGCGGGCATGCCCGGACGCTCTGGGCGAGCCCTGGAAAGGCGATAGCGGGCATGCCCGGACGCTCTGGGCGAGCCCTGGAAAGGCGAGAGCGGGCATGCCCGGGCGCTCTGGGCGAGCCGTGGAAAGGCGATAGCGGGCGTGCCCGGGCGCTCTGGGCGAGCCCTGGAAAGGCGATAGCGGGCATGCCCGGGCGCTCTGGGCGAGCCCTGGAAAGGCGATAGCGGGCATGCCCGGACGCTCTGGGCGAGCCCTGGAAAGGCGAGAGCGGGCATGCCCGGGAAAGACGAGACCGGGCGTGCCCGGGAGGTTCGGGCGTGCCCGGGAACAGTGAGTCCGGGCATGCCCGGGAGAGGCGCGTCTGGCCGTGTTCTGGCCGGTGCAAGGCGATTGTGTGCATCCAGCGGTAACCGCTACAAAGTAACCTTTCATCTACACTCCAGTGTGGACATACAAATGTCAGGCCTTGCCTAGCCGGTTAGTGGTAAAATTGGGCTAGTCTCACAATCTTACATGCTCTGTTGAGCGTCGGACTCGTTAATAATTTGGAACGTGGACTATGAAACCCCCACTTCCCAGTAGCGAAACAACTTTTAAAGAGTTTCAGATTATTTGTTGAAATGCAAACTTTCTGGTGCCTGAGAGAAGTGAGGGCAATTTAAACCCCGCCAGTCTTCTGGGCACCCCTTCTTCATGAATGAACAAATATATAATTCTTCTGAATAAATAATAATGAGTAATAGTAAATAAATAATTCTTCATAAATCTTCTTGGCATGGCTGAAAGGCACCTTTGGGTGATCGGAGGTGTGGATGAGGGTGCAGCTTCTCAAGCTTGGACTCGTGTCACCGATACGCACTGGAGTGTTTATGTTGGAGCAATGGGTTGATAATATAAGACTTGTCTCAAGGGCATCTTTGCTGTCTTTAGGGGTCCTTGGACAAGCCAAGTATGAACACACTAATATAAGGCAAAAAGAGGCTCGATGACTGTACAGTATGAAGCAAAAAGCTAGTTCAGGCCATTTCTGTTCAGTTGGGCAATACGACTGATTGATTTTGTGCTCTATTGAGCGAATGGGCTTCTTTTTTTTTCTTCAAAAAAAGACATCATAAAGCACAAACAGAACTCTAGGGTAGCTAATTGAGCATTGCACTGGCTGCCTGAGGGAACTGCAAACCGGAAAATTGGGACACGGTTGGTGCGTGGGTCACTGCAAGAAAAAGCCATCACAGAGAAAGAAAAAGCCATCGCAGAGGGAGAAAAAGCCATCACAGAGAAAGAAAAAGCCATCGCAGAGGGAGAAAAAGCCATCACAGTGAAAGAAAAATCCATCGCAGAGGGAGAAAAAGCCATCACAGAGAAAGAAAAAGCCATCGCAGAGAGATAAAAAGCCATCGCAGAGAGAGACAAAAACATCTCAGAGAGAGACAAAGCCATTGCAGAGAGAGACAAAGCCATTGCAGAGAGAGACAAAGCCATCGCAGAGAGAGAGAAAGAGCCATCGCAGAGAGAGAAAGAGCCATCGCAGAGAGAGAAAGAGCCATCGCAGAGAGAGAAAGAGCCATCGCAGAGAGAGAAAGAGCCATCACAGAGAGAGAAAGAGCCATCTCAGAGAGATAAAAAGCCATCATATCGAGAGAGAAAAAGCCATCGCAGAGAGAGAAAAAGCCATCGCAGGGAGAGAAAAAGCCATCACATCGAGAGAGAAAAAGCCATCGCAGAGAGAGAAAAAGCCATCGCAGAGAGAGAAAAAGCCATCGCAGGGAGAGGAAAAAGCCATCGCAGAGAGAGAAAAAGCCATCGCGGAGAGAGAAAAAGTCATCGCATAGAGAGAAAAAGCCATCGCATAGAGAGAAAAAGCCATCGCAAAGAGAGAAAAAGCCATCGCATAGAGAGAAAAAGCCATAGCAGAGAGAGAAAAAGCCATAGCAGAGAGAGAAAAAGCCATAGCAGAGAGAGAAAAAGCCATCGCGTAGAGAGAAAAAGCCATCGCGTAGAGAGAAAAAGCCATCGCGTAGAGAGAAAAAGCCATCGCGTAGAGAGAAAAAGCCATCGCGTAGAGAGAAAAAGCCATCGCGTAGAGAGAAAAAGCCATCGCGTAGAGAGAAAAAGCCATCGCGTAGAGAGAAAAAGCCATCGCGTAGAGAGAAAAAGCCATCGCGTAGAGAGAAAAAGCCATCGCGTAGAGAGAAAAAGCCATCGCGTAGAGAGAAAAAGCCATCGCGTAGAGAGAAAAAGCCATCGCGTAGAGAGAAAAAGCCATCGCGTAGAGAGAAAAAGCCATCGCGTAGAGAGAAAAAGCCATCGCGTAGAGAGAAAAAGCCATCGCGTAGAGAGAAAAAGCCATCGCGTAGAGAGAAAAAGCCATCGCGTAGAGAGAAAAAGCCATCGCGTAGAGAGAAAAAGCCATCGCGTAGAGAGAAAAAGCCATCGCGTAGAGAGAAAAAGCCATCGCGTAGAGAGAAAAAGCCATCGCGTAGAGAGAAAAAGCCATCGCGTAGAGAGAAAAAGCCATCGCGTAGAGAGAAAAAGCCATCGCGTAGAGAGAAAAAGCCATCGCGTAGAGAGAAAAAGCCATCGCGTAGAGAGAAAAAGCCATCGCGTAGAGAGAAAAAGCCATCGCGTAGAGAGAAAAAGCCATCGCGTAGAGAGAAAAAGCCATCGCGTAGAGAGAAAAACCATCACGTAGAGATAAAAAGCCATCACATCGAGAGAGAAAAAGCCATCGCAGAAAGAGAAAAAGCCATCAGAGAGAGAAAAAGCCATCGCATAGAGAGAAAAAGCCATCGCATAGAGAGAAAAAGCCATCGCATAGAGATAAAAAGCCATCGCGTAGAGAGAAGAAGCCATCGCGTAGAGAGAAGAAGCCATCGCGTAGAGAGAAAAAGCTATCACATCGAGAGGGAAAAAGCCATCGCAGAGAGAGAAAAAGCCATCACAGAGCTTTGGCTTCACCCGAGGAGTGACCTGCGTGGGATTGGATCGCTGGTGCTCTTGCCTGGACAAGGTGGTGGACTACACCTGGCTACCAACGGGTGCTTAGCCAAGGTGGTCCTTGTGCTTGCATTTTTCACAGGTGGCGTGCGTATTGCGCTTATGGGTCGGTGCGCTGCCGGAGAGTCACGAAGAGATTCATAATATGGCCACAGATTTTCTAACTCTCGGCGTACATCATCATCTGAAGTTTGTTTTGTATGGTCGATGCTTCTTCCAACAGGTGATGTTGTAATCCCGCAGGGAAGAAGGTCAGGGGGGGAAGGGGGGGGGGGGGTGGAGTTGTTGTGACCCAAGAAACCCGAATCAAGTCTTGTTTTTACCTTGTAGGTTCGATGTTTAGGTTTCGTGTGGTTGTGTTTGTGAGTGATTATATGTAGAATTTAGAATTGTGCTGCAGGGAAACATTTCTATTGTAGACTCCTGAATTATTCAATCCATGTCTGTGGAACAGTGCTTCGTTGTGTAGTTAGAATGCAAATTAACTTGGCATCGTACCTTGACAGTTTGCAAGGGGTGTTCAAAATGTTTTCGGAATAGCTGTTTCGTTGACACCAAGCCATGGTTTCTTTTCCCATAATTACTCATGTAAACTTGCAGTAATGCTTGTTGCATGTTATTGGTGTCATTAATTGGATATTGTTTTTATGGGGGATAATCTGGAATATTTATACATCACACAATTATAGGTCTTACTAAAATTGAGCATCTAGGTGTTTTAAATGTATTATTCAAAGTTCCATAAAGCTCCAAGGATCCAGCCGACAGCATTACACATTTGGTAACTGGTGACAAAGTGTGGCTTCAGCATTGTGATCCTGAAACCAAATTGGAATCCACGCGGTGAAAGAATATGGCATCGCCACCACTAAATACATTTTACTGAAGTCACAAACAGTTCCTCTCTTCACGTCAAAGAGCATCGCAACATTGCTAATGGAGGATCTTGCTTGAAGGTGTCCAATGATTTGATTCCTCATTTTCTGACCGAGGTAACATTTTAACGGATTGGTAAATATTGCAATCGGCGTGTGTTTTTTGGATGATCCGCATGCTTGTGCCGCAGAAATGCTTTTTCAGTATTGCTCAGAATGCCTCGTGTCACCTCTAAAAGCTTAAGGGTAAATGAGTTGCACATCCTGAATGAATATTACACGAAGTAATGACATTACATGGAAACTTGCAATCAAGTGTTCTGCCCATCCCTCGTGCCAAAAGGAATGAATGCTGGAATGACTCAGTCCTTAAACAGTTGCATTATCAACTAGAAACTAGGGAGAGCAAAGAACATGATACCCCATGCGGTGTTCAATACTTCAATTTTAATATAATATTGAATTTAAAGATCGTTTTAAAAATCTGGAGGTTTAGTAATACGGAAGTGATCTTATTTACATCACCCTTATACATTGTAATAAAGACGACGTTGAGTCACAGATTAGGAAATGGAGGCTTTCGTGGTCACCATGGAACACCTCGTCAATCAGCATCTTCCTAACTCTGACCCACACATGCCATGAAACACCTCGGAACACCATGGAACACCTCGTCAATCGGCATCTTCTTAACTCCGACCCACACATGCCACGTCCTCCCATGATATATAGCTACATATTTCATAGTTCTTGGAAGTCTTATGAAGGTGATTTGTGTTGTACAGTGCTGAAGTATACAATTCTATTTGAAATCGAGGTTTGAGGAGGTTTAAAGGTGAACAAATAAATTCCAAGTTGTACCGCCATTTTTACCCGTGTCCATTACATCACTCTATCTAACGCGTCACTTTAGTTCTTCGTTCCTGTTGTTTGTGTATTTTATGACATCCTGAAAAACAGCCCGGTTCCTGTTTGGAATGATTTTCAATTTTGTTTGACCACTAGGTAGGCAGACAGAGTAAAACGGCACTTGTCTTCCTATTCATGTTCCGATTTGTGTTCAAAATACAACATTCCATTTAAGTAAACTGTTCCTTGATCGTAAATTGATTAGATGGATGGATGGACGGACATGAACCCATTGCTTAACCGTGCTTTTTGCTTTACATGAACGGGGTAATTATACACGTTCGGTTTTTTATGATGTATCGAAGCTTAGTAACTGAGTAACTGGGAGAGAACCTAGTAACTGATGGAGCAGCCATTTCGAGATCAGATGTAAACCAGTTTATTACCTGTACACCGGAGGCGAATGCTTATGTTTTCACCCCTGTTTGTCTGTTTGTGAACAAGATATCTCAAAAAGTTGAGGACTGATTCGGACGAAATTTGGCAGAGATGTAGCGTATGTCACAAGGACGAAATGATTATATTTTGGTGAAGATCCGGATTCGGATCCGGCTACTAGAATTTTAAAGTTATTCTTCACTATTGGGAGATCGGGCTAAAAACGATACATAGCAGGATATCTCAAAAAAGTTGTGGACGGATTTGGACGAAACTTGGTGTAGAGGTTGGGTGTCTGACAAGGACAAATAGATTCGATTTTGGTGAATATCTGAATATGGATTCGGATACGAGAATTATTTATTTTTTAAGTGATTCTTCGCTCCATTGAGAAATCGGGCCAAAAGCGATCTATAACATGATAGTTAAATAAGTTATGGATGAATTATGAGTACACTAGGTGGAGGAGTTGGTTAGGTGACAAGAACAAGCCGATTAGATTTTGGTTCAAGTCCGAATCCAGGTCCGGCCTATCAGTGGGATACAGAACATAAACTGTTCAGCCTGGCGGAGGTGTGCTCTAGTTAAGTGCTGTTCTAGTTAAAACAGCTTCCAAGCTAGGTATGGAAATAGTAATTCGTTAACAGTAAACCAGCCTATTTCACTGCGTGGTGGGACAAAGGCCTATATTAACTCCTGTTAAGGCTTAATGTGAAGAGCATGCTCGTCACATATGTTAAGGGGATAGAAAACGAACATTATATAAGACTAGGGAGATACCCGTGCTACGCACGGGTGGGAGGCTGGAAGCCAACAGGTAACGCAGATACGATGAATGCTAAAGCATGAAACCAATAAATTCCACATTCCCGTAGCACCTTCAGTCGCACGTCAGACATGGACAGCAAGTTCGTGAAGGACTTCCATGAAAAACGTACCCGTTCGCAAACAAACGGGTGCATTCACATGTAGAAACATCGATCGTGGGTCCGTGGCAAATCTGCGTATGTCGATCCGCGAAGTTCACGTTCAGAAAGTAGAAACCATCACGGCATGTCATTATTCACTTGATCTCGATATCTCTTTTTTAATTCCAAACAACATAACTCCAATTAATCACAAAATAAACTTTTAACAACATTGTTAATGTTTCCTTCATTGTAAAAACAACCAAATCAACAGTTAAAAGGATTTTTAGCCGATAGGTGTTACGGCCTTGGCAAGATCGATGGAGACAGCGATCTGTTCGCTTATACACCACCCAAATAGCTATGTGGAATTCTCTTATGTAGAGATTAAACCCACGTCATTTGAACTTTGGCCGAGGTCATTATTTACTTTTAATGATGTTTATATACGAATGATCTTTAATGATGTTTATATTGTTTTTGGGTCGTCCTTCCCGCATATCTCGTGGGATTGTAAGTTGGAGAGACGGTCGTGAGGGCGGGGAGGTGGTTGGAATTCTCTCAAGCAGGGATTCAACCCGTGTCCTTATAAAAGGTCTTTGTCCGAGGTCACCGAGTTGATCGGTGCAGCCGTTTGTGCGGCACCCGGGAAAACAACATCGTCACAATGAACGTTATGCGAACGCGAATGTTATGCGGGAGTCCAAACAGGAAGACCAAATGTTCCACCCGTTGAACCTCGGCCTAACCTGCACTGTGGCCATTTCCTTACATGGTTTGTTTCGATTGAATTGGCAGAGAAGACATAATCATACTTATTTTCCAAAGCTTTTTTGTTTGAACTTTTATTCATTAATACCAGGATCTCCAGCTGATGGAGGAATATGTAAACATAATCACTCACAGAACAAGGATATTAGGATAATTCAGTTCTCTCCATGATAATTCACTTTTACATTAAATACAAGCAGTTTAATAGACAATGGACAAAGTACGACGGTACAGGAGATTTGAACCTGAGATTTGTGCTCGTGCGAACATCACACAGATCTATCATCATACTAAAATACGCCATTCGTGTCTGTCTGTCTGTCTGATGATTTTTTGACGCCAATACATTTCGTCGTTACTTATCCAATCTCAACCAAACTTGACAGGATGACGAAGGGTTACACAATGAAGGTTGTAGCGCATTCATTTGCCCCCCGTCCAAAGGGGGTTTTCTCCCCTGAGTGGGTTTTCCCCACCATTGCTATCAATGGGGTTGCATGTTGAGGTGTATATCAATGTTAAATTAGCTTTATCGTGGCGTTTTTCAAATAAGAAGCTTTATTGTGGCGTTTTTCCAAAGACGCTTTTCATAACAAAATTAATGATAATCGCATCTATCTATAATTCCAGTAATCTCTGTGTGAATGTCTGTGTGTCTGTGTGTTTGTCTGTGACCGCTGTTTCTCGACAACCACGGGTCCGATATACTTGAAACTTGCCAGGTATATTGCTGGGGACCCGAGGATGTGCCTTTTCAAGGTTTCATATTAATCGGACAAGTAGTTACCGAGCTATGGCGATTTCTTTACCAAACTCCGCAAGCCGTTTGCTTTGGACCAAACCATTTCATGTAAATAGAGGGGGGGGATTGTCACCGTACTCGCAAGCCGTTCGCTTTGGACCAAACCATTTCATGTAAATAGAGGGGGGGGATTGTCACCGTACTCGCAAGCCGTTCGCTTTGGACCAAACCATTTCATGTAAATAGAGGGGGGGGATTGTCACCGTACTCGCAAGCCGTTCGCTTTGGCTTTGCGAATGGACCAAACCATTTCATGTAAATAGAGGGGGGGGGGATATAATTTTAGATATATATATATAGTACGGGCATGCCCTAGTATTGTTAATGCTATTACAAAACAATATTAAAACTAATAATGTCCCACTTCCCCAAGGCATTTTTCCTGCAGTGATAACCTGTATAAATAGCTCATTGTGGAGCTATGCTCGCACGATAAAGCCGGACAAAATGGACGACACCAGGAACGAAGTTTCACTGAGCTATTTATTCTAGCTCAACTCGAAAGAACTCAAAAGCACTGAATAGCCCGTTAACACGGGCGGCAATTTATATCAAAAGTTCACCACACAAAAGCCACGCCTCTCAGGCGGGGCATGGTATGCAAATTAGTCAGCCACGCCTCTCAACGGGGCGTGGTATGCAAATCGAGAGTCCGCCCGGGCAAGGCAAGTCCGGACACGCCCGGGCAAGTAGCCGCCCGCCGGTTACGTCATCGGCCGGTGCAAGGTGATTGTGTCATGCTTCCGGTAACCGCTACATGCGCCCCCACAGAATTAACTTGCACCGGAGAGTCAGTTTGAGGGGGGTCTTGATGACCCGGCCGAAACGACCCCTGGCGATTTGTGTGGGGGTGGTAGGTGGCGTGGCGGTGGATGGTCGGGCGGGGGGCTTGGTTGACGGGGGAAGGCCCCGTCGTGGAGGAAGGGCCAACCGTGGAGGTTGGTCGAGGTCCAAATGGGCCGGCTTGAGGCGGTCCACAGAGTTGCGGTCCGGTTTGCCGCCGATGTCAATGATGAACGACTTGTCGTCCCTCTTCAGGACCCGGAAAGGTCCATTGTACGGCGGCAGGAGCGGTCCCCGGTGTGCATCGTTCCGGATAAAAATGTACTCCGCAGTGCGAAGTGCTGGGGGGACGTGGGGTTGGGGGCAGCCGTGGTGGAACGTGGGCACGGGAGCAAATCTCCTGGCGGCCTCCTGGAGGACCGAGCATTGGCGAGCCGCGGACCAGGGGCCGGTGGCATCAGGAATGAACTCGCCTGGCATGCGCAGTGGCTGGCCGTAGACCAGCTCAGTGGTGGAAGCCTGGAGGTCCTCTTTAGGGGCCGTTCGGAGGTCCAATAGGACCCATGGGAGCCTGTCGGCCAAACCGTCGTCCTGGAGGCTGGCCCTGAGAGCGGCCTTCATCGAGCGGTGGAACCGCTCGCACAAGCCGTTGGCTTGGGGGTGGTAGGCCGTGGTGCGGTGTAGCTTGACCCCCAAGGCCTGGGCGACCGCGCCCCAAAGCTCGGAGGTGAATTGCGGGCCTCTGTCGGAGGAGATGTCCGAGGGGGCGCCGAAACGGGCATTCCAGGTGCCAATGAAGGCCTGCGCCACGTCGGCAGATGTTGTTGATGCCAGCGGGACGGCCTCCGGCCACCTGGTGGTCCTGTCCACCATTGTGAGGAGGTGGGTGAAGCCCGGCGAGGAGGGAAGGGGTCCCACCAGCTCCACATTGACGTGGTCGAAGCGCCGCGCGGGCACGTCGAATGGTGCCAACGGGGCTAGGGTGTGCCGGTGGACTTTCGTGCGCTGGCAGGCGACACAGGCGTTGGCCCAGTCGTGGACGTCCTTACGGAGCCCGTGCCAGACGAACGTTGCTGCCACGAGCTTCTGCGACGCTTTCCGGCCCGGGTGGGAAAGGCCGTGGAGGGCATCAAAAATGTGCCGCTGCCATCCGGTGGGCACGATGGGGCGAGGTTGGCCCAGGGAAACGTCGCACAGGAGAACTGTGCCTGTGTCCTCGAAGGGGACGTCAGCCAACCGCAGGCCTGTGTCTGCTGTCCGGAGGGCTTGCACCGTGGGGTCGGCGGTCTGGTCGGCCGCCATGCGGGCGAAGTCCACACCGAGGTGGACGGCGTTCACGCTGGACCGGGAGAGGCAATCGGCCACAGCGTTGTCCTTGTCCGCGACGTGCCGGATGTCCGTCGTAAATTCGGACACGGCGGAGAGGTGGCGCTGCTGGTGGGCCGACCACGGCTCTGCAACCTTGGCCATGGCGAAGACCAGGGGTTTGTGGTCCACAAACGCCGTGAACGGGCGGCTCTCTAAAAGATGGCGGAAGTGGCGAACGGCCAGGTAAAGGCCAAGGAGCTCGCGGCCGAAAGCGCTGTACTTGCGCTCGTTAGGGTGAAGCTGCCGGCTGAAGAAGGCCAGCGGTTGCCAAGCCCCATTCACCCACTGTTCATGCACGCCGCCCACCGCGTAGTCAGAAGCGTCCGTGGTGAGGGCGATGGGTGCATCGAGCGCCGGGTGCGCCAGCATGGTCGCGTTGGCGAGGGCCAGCTTAGCGCCCGTGAATGCCTCGTCCATCTCTTTGGTCCAGGCGACGTCGTGCTTGGCCGGCTTGCCCCGGAGGGCTTCGTACAGGGGGCGCATGAGTTGGGCGGCGCGAGGGACGAACCGGTGGTAGAAATTTACCATCCCCAAAAATTCCTGTAGGGCCTTGATGGAGTGGGGGCGCGTGAAACTTGTGACTGCCTCCACCTTGGTAGGCAGCGGGCCGGCCCCGCGCTTCGTGATGCGGTGCCCCAGGAAGTCGACGGCCGTTACGCTAAACTGGCATTTCGCCGGGTTGATGATGAGGCCGTGCTTGCCGAGGCACTCAAAAAGCGTGCGCAGGTGGATGAGGTGCTCCGCCTGGGAAGTGCTGGCGACGAGAATGTCGTCCAAGTAGATGAAAAGGAAGATGAGGTCGCGCAGCATGCTGTGCATCAGCCGCTGGAAGGCCTGGGCCGCGTTCTTAAGGCCGAACGGCATGCGAAGGAACTCGAAGAGGCCAAAAGGTGTAATTACCGCCGTCTTCGGCACATCGGCCGGCCGGACCGGTACCTGGTGGTAGCCCCGAATGAGGTCGACCTTGGAAAAGATCACCCGCCCCACCAAACGGGCGGAAAAGTCCTGTATGTGTGGTATCGGGTACCGGTCGGGGGTGGTGGCGTCGTTGAGGCAGCGGTAATCGCTGCATGGTCGCCATCCGCCACCCAGTTTGGGCACGATGTGCAGGGGCGAGGCCCACACGCTATTCGATTGCCGCACAATGCCCAATCGCTCCAGCGCGTCGAATTCCGCCTTCGCCACGGCGAATTTGGTCGGGTCGAGGCGATGAGCCCTGGTGTAGACCGGTGGACCTGTGGTCGGGATGTGGTGTTTGACGCCGTGTTTGACGGCGACGGCCGAAAACGTCGGCTGCGTGAGGGCGGGAAACTCAGCGAGCAGGCGGGTGAAATCGTCCGCGGCCGGGAGCGCGCAGGCTAGCTTGGTTGGTGCGGAGCCGCTCAATGAGCAAACGATTGAGCTGAAGGTCTCCGCGTTGATGAGCCAACGCCGTTTGACGTCCACCAAAAGCCCAGGCGCGCACAGAAAATCTGCACCCAGCAAGGCCATGGGCACATTCGCCATGATGAAGTCACACCTGAAGCGGTGGCCCCCGAAGCACAATGCGATGCTGCGCGAACCGAAGGTGCGGATGGAGGAGCCGTTTGCGGCGACCAATGCGGGGCCGCAAAGCGTGGCCTGTTTGTCCTGCACCGAGGCGGGTATCACGCTCAGCTGAGCGCCAGTGTCGCACAAAAAACGCCGCCCGGACGCTGTGTCCGTAATAAACAGAAGGCTGCCTGAATGGCCGACGCTCATGGCAGGCAGCGAGCGGCGAGCGCCAGCCTGGTCTTTTCCCGACCTGCCGAAAGTGCATGGCGGGCGGCACGTTCTGGCCTTCTGCCCGAACCTGGCGTGGTAGTAGCACATGGTCCGCTCTGGTGGAGGCTCCGGCGGTCGCGTCGCGTTCGGTCGACGGGGCGTCGCGGCGGCCGCTGCTGCCAGTGGCGCTAACTCGGCCGGTGGTGGCGCCGGTCATGGCGTGGGCATTCCCTCGGTCGGCCTAGGGTTCCAGGCGGCCACTCCGACGTGTCGCCTGGCCGAGAAAAATTGATCGGCCTCCTTGGCCAGGGCGCGAGGGTCCGTGATGGGCAAATTAGCCAAAGCTAATCGTACCTGCCCGGGTAGCTGCCGGAGGAACAGCTCGCGGAAGAGGAAATCCGGGCTGTGGTCACCGAGTAGAGCAAGCATGTGGTCCATGCGTTCGGATGGACGGGCCTCACCAAGCTTCAGGAGGTCGAGCAGTTGTCGTGCACGTTCGGTCTCCGTGAGTCCAAACGCACCGAGGAGTAGGCCTTTGAGCGCGCCGTATTTGTCGGCGTTCGGCGGGTTCTGTAGGAAGCTCAGGACCCGGGCAGCAGTGGAGGCGTTGAGCGCGGAGACCACATGGTGGTAGCGCGTCGTGTCCTCCGTAATGTTCCGCAGGGCAAACTGAGAAACCGCTTGGGCGATCCAGACGGCTGCGTGCGATTCCCAAAAGCCAGGGAGCTTCAAAGCTACAGATGACTCCATCGCCATGGTCTTGAAAAGGGGTCACCAATTGTGGAGCTATGCTCGCACGATAAAGCCGGACAAAATGGACGACACCAGGAACGAAGTTTCACTGAGCTATTTATTCTAGCTCAACTCGAAAGAACTCAAAAGCACTGAATAGCCCGTTAACACAGGCAGCAATTTATATCAAAAGTTCACCACACAAAAGCCACGCCTCTCAGGCGGGGCGTGGTATGCAAATAAGTCAGCCACGCCTCTCAACAGGGCGTGGTATGCAAATCGAGAGTCCGCCCGGGCAAGGCATGTCCGGACACGTCCGGGCGAGTCCGGGCAAGTAGCCGCCCGCAGGTTACGTCATCGGCCGGTGCAAGGTGATTGTGTCATGTTTCCCGTAACCGCTACATCATAGTTATAATGGCGTTTCCGTGGCAGCAATAGGAAGTAAAAAGATTTTAAACCACAAACACGTGTGCTTAGCTTTTTAAACAGTCACTAATGCTCTTTATAACACTAAATGAAGAAATTTGGAGGAATCCCGACATCCATGAAGTAATGCCTAAGTCACACATAGGCGGATATTTTGGCGACTACTGGCGACTGCCGGCGATCAAGATTTTTCGGCGACTACTGGCGATTTCGGGCGGTCAAATATGGTCAGGCGGCAGTATGGCGACTGCAGGCGGCCACATTGCGACTGCATTGCGACGACGCCCCGAGTGGGATGGCGACTGTTGAAGATCGACGACGACTGCATTGCGGATGCACGGGGGCAGTGTGGCGACAGTCTGGCGGCTAGATTACGACCGATGGCGGATCGCGGCGACTGCATTGGGGCCGGGTGGCGGTATACTCCGACGTCCGCAAGACTGCAATAAGACCGCCGGCGATTGGAGACGATTCACACAACTTTTTAAATCTTTATTTTTCTATTTTACATTTCACTTTATTCATTTCAATGATGTATGACATGAAGCATAAAGATGTTTGATGTATGTTACGGATTCCGGGTTTAGGTCAATTACTATTAATGTCATTGCTTATTAATGTTTATTCTATTAAAGGTTGTTGTGGTTAAATGGTTAGAGTGGATCCGATAACAGGAGACCGGAAACGGAATGGTGACCCGGAAGAAGAAAAAGACACGAGGTCGGAGAGAAAGCGGCCATCTTCTGCTCCTCGCCCAGCTCCGACGCGAGCGGTGTCGATATTGAGCAGCGTGGGGAACGCTGCGTTTGAAAGCCCGTCTGGCGAGAGGAGTTACCTGCGCGGGGTAATTACCGGTTACGCGTCAAGTTGCCGTGGGTTCGTGCACGGAACCAAGCATCCGGCACCGTTCGCCTCAACATCTACAAGGACGCGTATGTGTCACACCTTGGGCCTCGCGTGCTTTGCGAGCTGCACTTTGCTTTGCCCGCTTTGCTTTGCAAGGAGGTGTGCGCTGCAGCAGCTGTTCCCGGTACGCGACGTGCACATTTGGAGCACGTCAGCCAGGGGTTCGTTCAACCGCCCGTGTGCGGAGAAGTCGACCTTCACCTTGGTCTGGAGGGGCCCAGAGACATTGTGAGGGACAGTGACCATTGAGGGGTCATGAGTGGGGAAAAGGGGGGACATATATGAGATGGCCATCTTAGTAATATTGTGATTGATTGTTGATTGTTGTTGATGGATTGAGAATATATTATTAATTAATCCGGATCCTTGGTGTGGGGTTGCTTATTGACCTGAATTGTTTGTGTCTTTCATATTGATTGCATTACGAAAGCGTATAGATCATATCTCTTTCTGGCGGGGTCCTCCCACGGTCCGGGGGTCACCAAGACCAGGTAGTTACCCGGAGGGCCACGTAACATGTACAATAAGAAAGTTAATAAAGATGTATCATTGTAATGTAATAATCAAACTTTTCTGCAGGGAGAGAGAATGGAAATAAAGTCCAACAAATTATTTCCACTGGTCCCAAGTCCCATAAATAAAGTTTCCAAAGGACCAAAGTGCCAAAAATAAAGTTCCCAAAAGTCCCAAGTCCAAAGAATAAAGCCATATCCTTGTCGGCACCACAGGACCTCACTCCACGGAGACCCTCACACCATCCTGTCTTGCCATGGAATCGTGGTATGTCGTAATGCAGTCGCCAGGCAGTCGTATCTCTGTCGCCAGTGGCCATAACTCGGCCGCCACTAGTCCTACTGCTGTCGTCAGTCTCCCATAGCCGCAGGGGAGACGTGGCAGGTCTTCTGTAGTCGATATGCAGCCGCAACAGTGTCGGCCCGTCGTCGGGAAGATGCCGCAAGAAGGCCGTATGGCATTCGCATCTCTGCCGTGCTAGCTGGTGGGGCGATGCTGGGGCGATTGCGGAAGACTATGAGCGACTGGGTTGCGGCCGCTTTGCGCTCTTATTATGGATACCGACGACAGCATGGCGGTTCCATCACGACAGCATGGCGGATTTTTTTCGAGTGCGACTGAGCGCGCCGTTTTTAAACATTTAAATATATATTTGGCCCCTTTGCGGCTCTTGCCTCTTGCCGACTGCAGCCGACCTGGGGAGGATAACCACGACTACAGGCGACCGTCCATTACGGTTTCATTACGATTGTCGGCGGGTGGTGGCGATTTTTCCAGTCGCCAGTAGTCGCCGACAAATCCGCCTGTGTGACTTAGGCATAAGGTTTACTTACAGACCTGAGCGAAGATCTACTGTACTCTATATAACTCACATGTGTTGGGTTAATAACATGGCCCTTTCTGCCTCCACTGTGGCATTTTTCGTAGCAAACTTTTGAAACTTGCTCCTGCTGTTTGATACGAAACTGAAAGGCAGGAAGACCGGGGTGTGCTCATTTACCAAGCAGTTAGCTTGCGCTTTCCAAGCCAGCCGTTCCTTAACGGTTTTGAATGGAGTGCTTGCTCGAATGCTTAAAGAACTTGGCGATCTCTCCACAAGAAACTTGGTAAATGAACACACACCCAATGTTTTTGAGACCCGACCATAGTTCGACTGTAATCTATATACCCCAAAGAGGAATGACCCTTCTTGCCACTCCCGTAGTGAGCGGGTGTACTCGTATTATAAAGCAGGAGTGTCCGTCTGTCCATCCGTCCGTCGATTCATGAACTACTCCCTCGATTTTGGAGCTAGCCCCACCAAACCTTCTTTGTAATGTTTTAGGGTCCCAGCGGATGCCCTAAGGTGGTGGGAGGTTTCAAAAAATTCTCAAGACAATTATGCTTTTGATTTTCGATCCGTACGACGTGTTTTGTATCCGCCTTTGCTCGCCGGCAGATTTGTCTGTATTGGTTATCACGCCAGAATGGCGTCTATATTTGCTTACGTCACGGGTGTTTGTAACATTGTATTTTGTTATATTAATGCTATAATATTAATTTGTGATTGGAATGATGCTGTTTGGAATGAAAGTATAGAGAGAGTGAGTTTAAAGGAGAATTAGGAAATTATGTGAGGGTTTCTTTCCACCAGTGACATCCACGTGAAGAAGCATTCAGCTGCATTAAGTGTTTTATCCCAAGTCATTCACGAACAGGCTGCCCATGCTTGACGTCCGAATGAAGGTGGCACAGAAATGTGGAATTTATTGGTTCAAGGTTTAGCATTCACCATTTCCGCATTGTATGTTTGCATTTGGCCTCCCACCTGTGCATAGATAGCATCGTTACCTCGTGAGTCGTATATAAAACAAAAAACACAAAAGCACATTCAATAAAGTAATTCCCACCTCCTCCTCCCCATTTGACTTGGATCATACTTTCCTCCCTTCTCGTTTTAATCCACAGATTTGTGTTGAGCAAGGAGTAGAGGTTCGAGGATTCATGAATGTACTGAGCGGTCGCAAGATGGGTCTGGTGCCTGAAGACCATCTGGTGGAGATATGATTGAACCTTCAAGACCCACTAGTTGGCACCATAGCCTTGATGTTCAACTACCATATGGTCCTGGCCTGTTTGCAGTCAGGCAGAAGCTTTTATTCCACTCAATAGTCCCCTGTTCCATCAATGGTGATTGAAACATTCCTGATGTTTGCTCAAGGGCAGGAACATTGAAAGATTTTCGTAGTTTAGCCATTATGGTCCACACATCTACATTTATAAAATTCACATTTATTCATGAGCATAAGAAAACCTGTTGTGATGAACTGGAGTATTTGGAAAACCTTAAGGTGACGTCATCATACTATAATGCAATCGGTGTTTATTTGTTTCTTTATTTGATTTCTATGCACCCCTGATTTCCTGGACGGAATGAGTTGAAAACTGGTTGTTGTCCTTGGGGTGTGTATGGGGTGGTTTTAGGACTTAGGTTAGGTGATAAAACAGGGTACCGGGGGTTCTTTGGGATAAGGGGAGCACACCCATTCCTCCCAATTTTAATATATATATATATATATATGGAATAACGCCATGGCTCATGGGTGGGCATTACAAGTCATAATAAAATAATAATAAAACAGAATTTTGAGAAAATTCTGGAGCAATTGTCCTGTCGCTATAGCGACGGGTTCTTTGTTGGTGTACAAAATGAACATACAATGACTAGCCACTGGTTGGTGGTTATAAAACGTTAACAATTAATTAACCAAATCATAGTTAACATTTGTCTTCAAACTTTCAGTTTGTTGGAATTGATATGAGCCATTTTTAAAAGCGATATGCTGAAAAAGACCTCGTCTGCCATTTCTGTGTTCCATTTAGCGGCTTGGTCGTTCCAGATTCTTCACCGTCCCTGTCTGGCTACTCAATATAACATCACCAGGCCGAGCTTTCACCCCAGTGGTAGAGTCAGTGTGTTGAATGATAACAATTGTCCCCTTTGTTATCATTGCTAGCTCTGCATCCCCTTTTCACACTCACCTTTTGCTGCCCGCTGTAAAAGCCTCATTGCAAGATTCTCCATATTGTCATTTATCATCACTTCCTGAAATTCTTCTGCCTATGTAGCCTTTACATTGGGCAACAAGGGTCAGTTGCTGGGACTCAGAACAATAAATATAGTCTTTCTCAATCCGTCAATTTGTTCACTATGACTTTACCGAATTGAACTTCGACATAATGTCCAGGTTTTCTTCCGACTTTTTTTGTACAAGATCGAGGCTCATGTAAGAGCTAACATTAATCACAAAAAAAAAAAACTGACATATAAAACATACGATAAAGGGAGTGGGAGACAAGATGGGGAGAGAGAGAGGGAAGCACACAAGTACGACAGTAGAGAACAGGGACATCCGGAGATCTGTGGGAGGGAGAGGGCTTGGGGGGAGGAGGCATGGGAAGGGGGGGGGGGGGGGGCTTGAACTGTTCCTCCGCTAACGATGTCCGTGTGAAAGAGTTATCAGGAGCAAAACATGGAAAGGTATATTGGGTTTTTTTATGCCTCCGCCCCCGAAGGCCAGAGGCATTATGTTTTCGGGTTGTCCGTCCGTCCGTACGTCCGGGCTAAACCTCGTTTTTCTCAGCAACCATATGTCCGATTGAGACAAAACTCTCAGGGCAGGAGCAACACCCAAGAAGAATGTTTTAATGATAATTGTGACGTCATAGGTTACGTGGTATGGCAGCCATCTTGGATTAAAAGCAAATAATAAAAAAATTATTTCGTGCAAACCACTGAATGTAAAAATTTGAAACTTGGCACATTGTCAAGTACTCCCAATGGGGAACAAAAGCATGACAACGATGACATCGGTGAAGTGGTATACCAGCCAAAAATGTTTCAATCGAATGCCTTATCCTAAAAATCTGAAATTGCATGCACATGATCTCCGACCCATTTGTATTGAAATATTAAATGTATGACATCATTGGTCATAGCTTTGCCAGCCATATTGTTAACCTAAAACCCTAAAAAAACATCTTCCAAACCATAAATTGACTCAAAACTTTACGTGTGTCATTGACAAGGCACCATTAAAAGTTGATCACGAAAATGTTATCGGTCACATAGTGTGGCAGCCATATTGGATTGAAGATAAAAATTAAATAATTATATCTCTGAAACCACTTACCCCATTGATGCAAAATTTTACAAATGTCATCTAACACCGTTGTTGCATTTAGTTTGAGAATCATGACGTTGTAGGTCACGTGGTTAGGTAGCCATCTTTGACAGAAAATGAACCTTATCCAATCATCACGAAACTTCACAAACGTGATACATTTTTGATGTCATATGTCACGTGGTTTGGCAGCCATATTAGCTTTATAGCCGATATATATTTTAAAAAACTCCTTCTCTGAAACTGCTTAACCGATCGATGTGAAACTTGTCATGTCTGGCACAAATGTGATACTTGAGAACAGCTGAAGGGATTTAAATCAAACTTGTTTATTTTTAAGACAGTGAACGAGGGCATTTACCCGTTGTCAAGGGCAGGGACTAGCAGAGGCATATTTACGACGCAGTTGCATTGCTCTAGTTTCTTTATAGGCCTGACCTGTTAACTGTTCTTTAACTTAAAGATGGGTCACGTGTATCTTCCTCGGACATTCACAACTTCTGATGCCATGTCTACACTAACCCATTTTCTCCTGCTCGTCCTTCAGATTCTGGAACACAAAAACTTTACTGGTGACCTCTCAATACCACCATCTATCATCCGTGTTGCTCACTCTCACCGCCTCCCCTTCATCCCCACCGGACTCAATAACCCACACTTTGTGACAAGTATGCCTCTTCGTGGTGGTTGTACCCCCCTCACCCCTCCCCCCACCAACACAAGTCGGGGGGCCAAATCTTCCCCATTCTTCCTTTCTGCCCGAATTAATCAGGGCAGCGCGGTCACAGCCAGAGTGCCGATCGGTCCCGATGGACTCTTTCTAACTGTCGTGGCTCCGACTTTGTGAAGGTAGGGGCACCATCCTGGATGTGGGGCTCTCTCGGTCGCTCCGGCAAGATCGATCGTCTGTCTCCGTGCCGCGAGCTTGTTTGAGACAACTGTCTGGAGCTATACAACAACAACAGCAACAACAACCCAAGCCTTCATAATCTGACAAGCTCCATTCACTTCCACTCATCTCCTCCGTTTGGAGAATCACCTCCCTTTGTCCTAATCACTTCATCGCATTTCTAAAAGGATATGGCTCACTGCAATCTCACGTCCTTTCGCATACCGATTCATGATTTTACTTGAAGTTATATATATATATATATATATATATATATATATATATATATATATATATGTGTCCATTGCCTGACTGTTTCCTGCAGCACTGTTGTAGTTGTCACTATATCAATGTTTAACCGTCGTCCTGAGTCTTTTCGACACGAAAGAAGTTTGCCCCAGGTGCTATTCTTAAATATGTCCAATTTTTAACTCAACCCTTTATTTAAAAAGTTAAGTTTTATTGTACAAACAAAAACTCCCAGCTTGACAGGTAGAATAGGAAGTACTTTTTTCACCGCTTCCATGATATTTTAAACCAATGTGCTCACTCCCAGGCACTTCAATCAGAATGCTTACCTTTCTTTTCAGGCAATCAAAATCCACAAATCAAAATGTGACGTCACACAGATGTGACCACACCTTTAAACACCTTATGCTCCCCATCAAATAGCCAACCTTAATTTGAACAATCTAATTCAAACAATTTCTAAAACGGTAAATAAAATCTGGGCAAGTCATCCATCAATAATCATTAATCCCAATTTTGAAAGGGAAATGCACAAGAAAGCTAAAACATGTTAGGGATGGAATTACCTGATAATGTTTATGTACAACCCCAAAGTTTGATCGACACTTTTAGTGACCAAAGACATTTGTTGTGTGATATTACGTGGTATAACTAATACTCGCTTCACTGAACCGTACGATGACTGAAAATCCTACTTTATAAAATTATGCAATTCTCTGCATGTGAGTACGTATGTATGTGTGTATGTATGTGCGTACGTATGTATGTGTGTATGTATGTGCGTACGTATGTATGTGTGTATTTATGTATGTATGTGTATATATGTATAGCATTATGTGTGTATATGTATGCTTGTATATGTGTGTTTGTGTATGTATGTACAATCGTGGCCAAAGATATTGGCACCCTTGCTTTTTTTTTTTTCAAATAATTCACCATTTCTTCCAGAAAATTGTTGAAATTAAAAAATCTTTTCGAATCCACAAATGTATTTATTTGGTTTGCAGTGGAACAAAACAAAAAAAGCTGAAACAATTACGAAATCTCAGCTTATTCCACACAGAAATCCAAAAATGGCCCAGACAATATTATTGGCACCTTTTAGAAGTTGTTAGAAATAATTAGATTTCAAGCAGGTGATTCTCCTTTACTATGGAGTTAAACTCACCTGTCGTGAGTTGCAGGTGCCTGTAATATAAAAATCACCCATTCAACCAGTTTGAATAGAGAAAAGGAGTCACTCTGCTGTTTTGTGTCACTGTGTGTACCACAATGAGCATGGAGAAAAGAAAGGAAACCAGAGAATTGTCTGAGGTCAGACAAGATTGTAGACAAGCATGGACAATCTCAAGGCTACAAGTCCATCTCCAGAGACGTTGATGTTTGTGTCCACCATACGCAATGTTATCAGGAAGTTTAAGGGACATGACACTGTAGCCAACCTCCCTGGACGTGACCACAAGAGAAAACTTGATCGAAGATTGCAGCGAAGGGTTGTTCGAATGGTGGAGAAAGCACCTCGATTAAGTTCCAAACTGATTCAAGCTGACCTTCAGACACAAGGTACGACAGTTTCAACTCGTACCATCCGTCACCAACGCAATGAAAGGGGGTTCTATGGTAGGAGACCCAGGAAGACCCCATTGCTAAAATAGAGACATAAGAAAGCCCGACTGGAGTTTGACAAAACACACCTGAAGAAGCCAAAATCCTTGTGGGAGAAGGTCCTCTGGACAGATGAGACCAAATGAGCTTTTTTGTAAACCACATAATCGCTATGTTTACAGAAAACAAAACGAAGCCTTTAAAGAAAAGAACACCTTCCCTACAGTCAAACATGGAGGATGTTCAGTGATGATTTGGGGTTGCTGTGCTGCCTCTGGCACTGGGTGCCTTGAACGTGTGCATGGCATCATGAAATCAGGATATTACCAAGTCATTTTGGAGCGCAATGTTCAACCTAGTGTCAGAAAGCTGGGTCTCTGTCAAAGGTCATGGGTCTTGCAGCAGGACAATGACCCCAAACACACTTCAAAAAGCACCCAGGAATAGTTCAAGACAAAATGCAAAAACTGTTCTGAAGTGGCCAGCAATGAGTCCAGATCTAAAACCCATTGAACACCCTCCAAATCTGGGAGAACTGGAGCAGTTTGCACAAGAAGAGTTGGCCAAACTGCCCGTAGAGAGGTGCAGGAAGCTCATTCATGGCTACAGGAAGCGCTTGGCTGCAGTTATTTTGTCCAAAGGCTGTGCTACCAAATATTAAGTCTGGGGTGTCAATAATTTTGTCAATGCCATTTCTTTTTATTTTCTGATTTAAAAGGATATATTAAGTTCTGAATCAAAAACTACGGTTCTGTAATATTAACAGTAAAATAAAGAATTGTGGAGACCAAATCCTTTTGTCAATTTCAACTTATTTTTAGAGAAGATTGTGAGTTATTTGAAAAAAGTGCAAGGGTGCCAATACTTTTGGCCATGACTGTATGTATATGTGTGTTTGTGTATGCATATGTGTGTATGTGTATGCATGTAATAAGGTTTGTTCACAGCATTAAAAATGAAGTTGGGGTTTAAGCGGGGCATTGGCCAAAAGGGCAGATCTGCTATCTATATTTTATTTGAACATTTCTCATAAAGAGGTACTTCTCACAATGTATTATCGAGTTTAATTATATTTCTCGTAACTTTGCAGTCACAACCCAGAGCCCATTCGGTGTTTTGCCCTCTTCATTACTTTCCTCCTGTGCATGCATTGAAATAAGGCACCCATTCCTACCTGTCAGATGACACAGAAGCTTGTTCACAAGGTTTCCCGAAAATGATCATAATGAACTGTATATGTACATGTGGTATTCAGAAATAATCTTCAATTTTTACTTCTTTGTTCATTGACATGTAGCCAGATACGTTTTGGGGATTTGTTGCCGGATATGTCGTACTGTGTAGAATATTTGTCAGAAACACATTTTGGGTACCATGCTCATTTTGGAAGAGCAAACAAATTCAAAAACCCTCTTCACCTGTTTACTACCCCAAAATAACATCCACCCATTCCTTGGTTGAAAGTCCATTGTCATTCCAAAATAGTGCAACTATTATGTCCAATGAATTCAGTTTTCCTATTTCAGTACAAAAAAAAACAAACAACCAGTATCCAAGGTAACGGAACACACACAACGTTGATGTTTGAAAGGATCCTGCTCTCACCTAATCCTGCTCTCACATTAATTAATCAATACTTCAGCACAGGCCCCAAAACCAATGTTACCTCTGAGATTGGTACAAAGTTTACCTTCAAATTATATTAAGGGGGTCAATGTTAAATTAATGACCACAGGATGACACTTTCACATTGCAGTTATTAAAAACATGGTGTCATTGCACCGTGTGCTTTATAATAAAACATGTTGATCTTCGGTCGGTCGGTGCTCCACCTGTTTTGCAGACGTTCTCCATTAATAAGCGACAACAGCGTAGGAATGCTGGATCCAACTCGATGGTAATTGTGGGGATACAAAATAAGATAAACACATCAAGCACAGAAAACTAATAATAAGTTTGCAGGTGGGAGTGATGGAGATGGCGGGATTTGCAAGGATGGAAAAGCTCACAAGCAAGGATGGACGACGACGACATGGCGATGGCTGCCACCATTGAAACACTGGAGAGAACACGATTGGACCAGTTGTTGTGTAGTTGTTTGTTGTGTGGATGAAAGGAAGGAAAAGAAAACTGGATTTTAATTGAAGAACCTAATTGTTATCCAGCAAAAGAAAATCAGTTGCAAACCATGTGTATCAAATACAGCTCTCGATGTCGACCTTTTTTTATTTTATTGTTCCAATGCATAAAAGTTGTAAATAATGTCATTATTCCCTTGCATGCAAACTCTTCACACTATACATGGTACGAGTCTCCCTACAACGGCTTGTAGTCCAGTTTTGATTCCAGTTTCTTCGACTCGGCAACCTTGCGCACAGCTTTCATGAAATCTTCCTGGACGACGTACTCTCGGTCGGCACGGATTGCGAACATGCCTGAGGATCGGAGGTCCACGAGGTAGGAGTAGTGGTTAATGACATGCAAAAATAAATCGTTCATAAGAGGTCCACGGTGTTGTTTTGGTAGGTACAATAAGCACACAAAACATTCAGACTGTGAAAGCTTCAAAAACAAAAAAAATACATGGAATTTTGATTCAAAATTGTAAAGCTTTTCCAACTTGATTGTTACAAATTTAAAGAATGTTTTGTTCTGTATTCATGAACTGATCCTCAGACCCATAACAAAATGTTCACCTTGTGTTCACTGAAGATGGGCATTTCAAAAGGTTGAGACCCATGGATAAAAAAAATAACTTTAGTGACAATAGACAAAGGTTTCTTGTGCCGAGAGGGAAACAAACCTACCAGCCTCTGTGCAGACGTTTCGGAGATCGGCTCCATTGAAACTGTCAGAAAGCTTCACAATGGCTTCGTGATCTGAAATTTGAAAAGAGTAACACAAAACACAAAGTTTCATCAGCAAGTGAGTGGACTCATCGATGATAACAGGCTAAGAGGCGAAAATTTTTATTTTTTTAAAAAATAAAGTTGGGTTCATTTTACCCTTTTGATTGGGTTTACTAACGGCAATTCAAGGTAAAATGAGAGGAGCCTCAAATAAATAAATCAGAAACTTGGCATCACATTTGGCTGCTCAGCAAAACGACAACTCGGGTAAAATGTCGCTTTGTAGATTTATGGTCGAACGGCTTCTAATGCCAAAGTAAAAAAGGGTGATTATAGGTGCACCTGTCATGTAAAAAAGGGCGATATAGTGCAACAGCTTTTTTCCACAATGACCAAAGGCTTATGAAGTCTGCCCAACAACAAACCAAATTGCACTTGGTGGCTGAGCAAGCAGAGCTAACCTATCAGTGAACCACCTTTAGAGGCCATTTTTCCCCGCAGACCCGCAGAACGCTAAGTCTTGAGAAACAAGGACATGGGTGGCATCTGCGAGCGGCAAATTTGATTGGTCGTGATGACGTAAAATGACGTAATAGTTTGTAAAAGTACTGCTAAATGGAAGGGTTTTTGAAAGTGGCAAGAAGACCATTTGTGTTCTGCTGATCAAGTATATAATTCAATTGAAGTAAAATAAAGATTTAAAAGGTCGTAGAAAACGAAACTTTTTTCGGAAGTTTACCGCCGTTTATGCAGCGTCTATTACACCACCTTATTTAACACGTTACATTAGTTATTCGTGCCTGTTGTTTGTGTCCTTTATGACGTCCTTAAAAACAGCACGTTTCCTGTTTGAAATGATTTTCAGTTTTGACTACCTGACAGGCAGACAGAGTAAAAATATTACCTTACTCTTACGTGCTCATGTGCGATCAGCACAATAATTTGCCAAATCCAGAGGCAACCATCTGCTAAACTACATGTTCGTTTTCCGTTTGTGTTCAAAATATAACATTCAATTGAAATCTAGTTGTTCCTTGATCATGAAGTGACGTTTGTAGACGGCCAGACTTCATCAGTTCTGTCTCTGTATGTCTGTCTGTCATCAGAGCAGCATGGCTATGGTTCATATTTGTTGTTTCGATGGCAGACCTCATACACATACACCAAAACATTAGATCACATTGCTAGTTAACTTCAATACAATCCACTAGCTAATGAAGAAACATTAATATTTAGCGTCCGCTTCAGAACAAAACTGTTACTGTTTAGCATAAATTAACTAAGTAACGTGATATAAAATAGAAAGGAAAGGAGGAAGGGGAATAATAATAATAAAATAAACCAAAATACTTGCCAACATCTCCATGCTTGGTTATTGGTGCTGCGTGGATTTTTAGAATATCCAGACGCCCCTGTTCATTGGGTAGCTCTATGTCTGCAAAACAGCATTTCAAGGTGAACCAAACAGCATCATAGCAGAAGACCAGAGCATGTGGCATTTGATTTGTCAGAACTTCACTTACGAATTTTGCGATCTAAGCGCCCAGGCCGAAGAAGTGCCGGGTCGAGCGTATCGGGTCGGTTTGTAGCCATGATTATCTTGACTTTCCCCAAGCTGTCAAAGCCATCCATCTGGTTCAGGAGCTGCAGCATAATATGTACCAAGCTAGAATTCTTCATACACATCACAGTAAGAAGTGGGAGAAGGGAGGTGGTGTGGGGGTCTCCTAGTAACACACATTTACTACTAAAGACCAAAAGTCATGCCCTTAAATACATATATGGGTCATGGCAGGCTTTATATGTTGCACTCCACCATGTTAACCTTCCAACCCCCCCTCCTACCAAATAAATGTTTACAAATACCACATGGACCACACTAATCTATTGATGCAAGATCAATCCAACACAATAGATTGTTCTATGGTTTTATACACACCATTAACATATTCGACTGTGATGAATTTAAGGAATTGGTTCAATTATTTTTTATATCACAACTGGAATTATCCTCAAGGTGTAATGACGAATAGATGAAGTAACTTTTTTGTTTTGTCCAAACCAAATTATTTTTCTCATCATAATAAAGGCTCAACTCGTCAACTGTGCACCTGCATCATGTCGGATCAGGCAGGGTTCGTTCAAGAACATTATAAATGACAGTAGAATAACAATACATCAATGAAGGTCAACATGAGAACCAGCAAAGAGCAAGCAGGTTACAAGAAGATAACTTTTGATAAAGAGGGATCCAAGTTCAGGTTCCCATTAAGATTTCCATTGAACAAACATTTAGTATCAGGCTTAGGCATTTTGTTCAGGACTACCATTCACACAAAATGTGCACTTGACATTGAACGATCACTTTGGCTCATTTAACTCGATCTGTATATGGATGTGGGATAGCCCAGTTTACTTCTCAGGGGCTCATTACTGCACTCCAAATGCGGTTTTATTATCAAAACCCATTTATGAGCTCAAGTGAATGTGCAAGTAAAATAGCCCCTTATTATTATTCAGTCTCATAAAAAGAAAATCTTTGGGGTGAACTTTGATAAAATAATTCAGAATTATTTTAAGTTTTGATTTGTTATTAGCTCTCCTAGACTTTACTCCAGTGAGCTTATGCGATCGAGCAGTGTCTGTAGTTGTCAGTCAGTCATCGAGTCTGCATCTACTTCACTCATTATCGCTTGAACCAAACACACGGTTTTGATGAAACTTGGATATAAGCTTCATATCTGATGCTTAATGAAGGTGTATCGACCAAATCAAAATCTGCGCTCATCAATGGTTTGAAATCAGGCCTGAAACGCTAAAACCTTCCTGCCTTAACCTATAGGGGGCATTCCATCAGCAGCAAAACCATGCCCTCACCCAAAAAACACGACTCGCTGTAATCGGCATCGAGAGGGCTACCATTCAGCCAATCACGTGACCAGATTCTGCTCATAAACAAAATTTTGATATTTTATGATGTCATGGATTGTTGTTCCTCATCCAGGTGAGCTTCAAGATTCATGGATCTATTTTTATTTTAAAGGAACACAATCGTGAATTTTTTTGAAAACATATTTTTAGAGGATGATATCCCTGTCCCATTAGCACAAAAATCGTTTTTTGGGGGAGCAGAATAAGCCGCATAATCATGTTTTAAAATCAGACTATTTTCATTTCCGTTATACAAATGAACTACTTCCGTCAATTTGCGTGACGTGACGTGAAAGTTGCACAACTCGTTGACGGACACGTACGTCTGCCTTTCTTCACAGGTTATTCCAGCATTCATGATGCTGATGTGCCAAGCTTTTATAACGGCATCACCTTTCTCATTTTGATTCCAAAACCTGCTTGTCGTTTCACTGACAGGTTTAATCAAGACACATTGCCGTTTCCCAAACCCATCCTCCCACCAACCGTTAGTTGGGGTAACTTTGGGTAAGTAATATACATAACTACTTGAGGACTAGCTCTGAGGTTGGCTCACGTGGGCCTGGCTTGGACGAGGCTTCAAATCAACATGCAAGTCTCGCCCGGTAAGTGTCGTCGAGTTTCAGCAATTTCTGAGGCTTGTTTCCCAGGTAGTGAGCCTGCTATTCAAATACGAAAGCTGATGGCTCAAAGTGGTCTTCGCAAACACGATGTTTTGAATGAACATAGGTTTTGATGTTCGATTTGGTTGTTCCTAGGTTTTCAACCACAAAGCACACGATCTTTGATGATCTTTTTGTGGGTCAGGGAAGCATATAAACAATTTATGAGTTATGCAGGCAAATTTCTCGACGATTGGGTTCAAAAGTTCCCGGTTCCCATGACCAATAAAAGCTTGGCACATCACCATCTTGAACTCTAGGATAACGTGATGAAACGCAGACATACATGCCCGTCAATGAGTTGTGCAACTTTCACATTACGCAAATCGACGGAAGTAGCCCATCTGCAAAATGGAAGTGAAAATAGACCGATTTTAAAACATGATAATCCAGCTTGTTCTCCCATAAATTTTAATTTTTGTGCAAATCCAATTAATTTTTGTGCTTTTGTGCTAATCTTTTTGTTCTAATCCTCTAAAACATATCTCTTCAAAAAAAATAATTAATCATTGTGTCCCTTTAACAATTTGGCTCAGAGAATCCATTTGAAGAGTCAACATGAGAATGGGTTAACTGCAATTGCACTGTGCTTCACGAAGGTAAATGTAATGGGTATTCATCTCTAGCTTCACTGTCAAAAAACACACACACACACACACACACACACACACACACACACACACACACACACACACACACACACACACACACACACACACACACACACACACACACACACACACACACACACACACACACACACACACACACACACACACACACACACACACACACACACACACACCTCCATCAATGTTCTCTGAATCTCTCGATCAGCCGAAGTGCCTTCTGAAAACCGCCTGCCACCTAGAGGAAGGAGATGCTTCACTCAGACATCATAGCCAGCAAACAGTTATCCACAATGTAATCCATAGGTCTGAAATGAAATGTGTCCTGGAAGCCAAAACTTTGTAACTCACAAACATATCGTGTTCCAAAAAGTTTTTAATCTTTCATTGGAAATCTCATCAATACAAAGAAAAGGACCATATCTGTCCCCTTGTCGTCTATATTATACATAAACGGATGATGTCTGTTCATTTATCCATCAGGTTTCCTCTCTGTTCTCTCTAAAGGTCATTGATTGAGGTACACTAACCACTGGGAAGCAAGGAGAAGGTGGTGTTTCAGACGAAGGGTTAACACCCAAAAAGTCAAGCTTATCCTTGCTTCCTCAACCTGTTTATTACATCCATTGGTCTACCTGTCCATCAACACAGATCAACAACCATCACGACAAGTTCTTATTTTGACATCAACGTGCAGATGAAGTTTGGAGCGTTAGTCATTCATCAGAGCAAATGACCATGGGCTAACTTTAGAAACATCAGCTGCACCTCGATTTCCATGGCGATCAACATATTCTGATCAACTTGTACTTATCAAAATCAGTCAGGAACTCCACAAGACCTTCACAAAATGAAAATGCGGATTATAAAGTACGTACAGCACAGTAAACTAAAAAATACTGTATATACAGTATGTAAAAAACCCTCAATAGCCCATCAATGGCAGCACACCTTAAGAAGCATGTAGGCCAAAGGTAATATTCGAGAGGTGGAAATTCAAGAGCATATGTGCCAAACAGTCCTACCGATCGCATCAATCTCATCCATGAATATGATGCAAGGTTGGTGGTCCCGCGCATAGTTGAACATTTCCCGGATCAGACGAGCACTTTCACCAATGTACTTGTCCACGATGGCGCTGGAGACGACCTGCGCAAAGTAGAAAAAGAAACAGATGCCAATGTGGAACGCCAGCCTGGAGCTGCAGCGTTAAAAAATTATGATGGATTAAAAACAAAATGTCGAGCACTTTGTCGACCCACTCTACCGTTTACTTGAGTGAAGTCAATTCACAATATTTGTTCTCGTAATCGTGTTCGTAAAAAGCACAGCGCTCTCGTAATCATGTGATGGGGCCATCACAAAATTAAAAGTTTTCGAGTTTGCTCGAATATCTGACAAGACGCATGGTTTGAATTTTAACCAAACACAAATTAGCATTCACTCATCCAATGTACTCAGCTTACATACACCACTCCATCTTGTGGCACGGGCATTGTAACCATAATACAGTATAAATATTAATGGTGCACAACCAATTTTGCCATTTTAAACCCGTACAGCCATAAAGTGCTGATGTAGAATTAGACTACAATAGAATAAATACCAAGGGTACCCCAAGTATGGTTTATGTCATGGTATCATATCTGGGGGAGGGGGTTCAGAATGTGGGTAGACACCAATTCTCATTATGTAAATGTGTATCGTATAGCGCCACCTGGTGGTATCTGGTGTTACAAATCAGCTATACCAGAAGAGAGCTGTTTGGCTGTGCATGTGTGTGTCGCCAGTTTTCTCAGATGGCTGAACAGATCTTCCTCAAACTTTCAGAGGTTCATCAGTGAGTGCCAGAGAGCGCTTTAGGCAAAAAATGAAATAAATAAAAATAGAAAATTTTGAATAAGAAAATTTGATTTAAAAAATGTCAATTTTGGGGGGATTAAAAACAAAAATAAAATAAAATACAACAACCACTCAATAGTGCTTGAGCTTTTGTAGCTATGTGACGGGTAATATTTAATTATCCCCGATTAGTGTGTGTGTGTGTGTGTGTGTGTGTGTGTGTGTGTGTGTGTGTGTGTGTGTGTGTGTAATATTATAATGTGGAAGGGAAGCATACACCAGAGACAGACCCGAGAAGGCACCACCAAGGCTTCAGAGGAGGGAAGACAAACCCGAAAATTAATTCTTGAGATTGGAGAGATGTTGCCCTCTGGCTCTCCCGAGAGTAGACACACACCTGCCGTGGGCTTTGTGAAATAATCTGAGGTTGCCTTTGGTTGGATTTTCCTTCCAGGAGAATGCAGGTTGTTTTAAAGCAACTGCTTCAACCACACGGCCCAGGGCGCCAAGAGCGGGAGGATGGGTAAAACAACCAAAGATGAGATGGGATGAATTTGTGCACAAGGGAGAACAGGTTTTTGTGGAAGAATCCCCAGGCCAAATCAACATTAGGTGCGGCGACATAGAGGACTAGCCCCGAAGTGTGATGGCCTCTTGTAGTCCCTGCCAGTTTGCCTGAGTGAACTTCCAGACTCGCCGGTGAAGAGGCTGTTCTCAGAGAATGGTCAGAGAGGAGTTGACCTTCACAAGCACATGATCAATTGAGCCAACTGCGGCAGAGGACGAGCAAGATACATTGATGGGAAAGCTGGTCATCACCAAATCCAGAAGGATAGACTCTCCGTTGGGAGAAATTCAGGTGGAAAATTTCACAGAACGAGTCAGTCCCATGGCTGGTGAGAGAGGCACCAGCACCCAGCCAATTAGCATGGTGACACTTAAAGTCACAACACATGAGGAAGACAGGATTGGGATGAGTGAACAAAAGCTGGGGTTGGGGATAAGGTTTTCAAATCTCCTCTCCCTATCCTACAAGCTTGTGACGTGAAATGAATGGTCCTTCAAACCAAAGTATCCAACATATTCCACATAAAACCCTTAATACTACCACTACTTCTGTTAATAGCAAAAACCTAATAATATCAACAGATAAACAAATCCATTCATTTTTTGGAGCACCAGAAAACAAATAGCAATAACTACCTTGAGGAAATTGCAGTCAAGCTGACTCGCCACTGCTCTGGCCAGCAAGGTCTTGCCTGTTCCTGAAATAGGCAAGTACACCACAATGAACAAAATAATGTAACCAAACAGCAGCACTACTTCAGATAACACCATCTACACAGTGTTGAGCTTCTGGCCACCTCCAAAACGGTGAAATTACGGCCTGTTTTGCTCGCTCTATTGCTCAAATACACATCTTCCAATGTAATTATGTGTTAAGTGAGGAACACTGAACATTATTGGGCTGCGACTGTTTTACCAGTTAAAATGTGATATTTCTAGCAGGGGAACTGCAGTACACGATAGGTTTAACAGGATAAACGGAAAAAGTTACCTGGTGGTCCATATAACAAGCACCCTTTTGGTGGAGTGATCCCCACACGTTGGAAAAGCTCGGGGTTTATCAAAGGTAGTTCAATAACCTGTGGAAGCACAACAAAAAACAAGTACAAGTTATAATAGGACAGCAGGCAGATATTTTTGCAACATTCACAGTTAATGGCATGGAAGTCAAGCCAGTCGAAAAACTGATGAGCAATCACCTCACGCAGCTCACGGATTTGCTCCGAAAGACCCCCAATCTCCGAGTAAGTCACGTTCCCAGGATCTTCATGAGACATGTTGTACACCAGTGGATCCACCTCTCGAGGTAAGTACCTGGAGAATTAAGCATATCAAAAGATTTTTTTTTTTTAAAGAATAATAATGGCAAAAACAAGATGTCATGCAGACCACGATACTTGCAAAATCCACCCCTTCCTCCTACCCCCAACAAAAAAGGTGTAGACCTTTTGGCCTTTGCTGACCTCAAAAATAATTGGTGGTTGAATTCAGTGATCTGGTATGCAAATCCTCTTAAAATTTCAAATCAATCGGATGAAAATTGAGGATTTTAGAAATTTGACAAAGTTGGTGACCTTTGGCCAATGTTTACCTATTGATCTTTTGACCCCCAAAACAAGAGGCTTCTTGCTTATTATGACCAACTCTACGATTTGGTGAAGTTTCATGAAGATCGGTTGAAAATTGCGACCAGTAGGTGATTGACGTACAAACAAACAGACAGACAGACAAACAAACAGAATAACGCACAAGACCAACCAATATACTTGAAAAATCTTCGATCTTCGCAAGTAACAAATAAACAGACAAAGAGACAGAATAACAAATGCAACCAACCAATATACATTGAAAATTCTTCGATTTTGCAAGTAATGAATAAATAAATTAATTAAAATTCATACAGAATGTCACTTTCACAGCAATTGATAGAAAAACGTCGTGGAGTAAATTTTATTATGGTAAGACTAATATGGACGCAAATAAAAATTGAGAAATCCATAAACCAGCAGAAGCCTAATGTGGTACATCTAATACGATAAGAATATTCTAATTCCGATGTATCATACTCTTTTACAAAACATCAGTGCTGCCAAAGCAGTTTCTTGGTAAAGGTCATGCTGGGCAGTTTGCCATTGCCATCCGAGTAGTGGTCAACGCAGGAAAAGGAAAACCACACTGTGTCCACCATGAACATAGTCTCAATGAAAGATTAATAGAGCGGTGCAAGATAGCCAACTCAGCCATATCCGCGTTCAAAACAATGAAGTACACAGTGAGGTGAAACGACGCCATTATAGTAAGCAATGTACAAGTATATGGCGATGTGGGTAGGCTGTATGTTAATGTTTATTCTGGGGTCTCAATGCATGTACAAATGACATTTGCAAAAAAAATAATTCATTCAATGATAAACTCATCATACTAAACGCAATTTGGTGTCTGTCTGATTATTTTTTGACTGTGATACATTCCGTTGTTACTTATCCAATCTCAACTAAACTTGACAGGATTCCGATTTACACAATGTTGGTTGTAGCGCATTCATTTGCCCCCTCCCCAAGGGAGTTTTCTACCCAGAGCGGGTTTTCCCCGCCATTGCCGTCAATGGGGTTGCGTGTTGAGGTGTATATCCATGTTAAGTGAGCTTTATTGTGCCGTTTTTCCAAGGCCGCTTATAATAACAAAACCAACGATAATAGCATAATATTAATGTTATTACAAAACAATATTAATAGCAACAAGCATTCTGAGTATTGCGCTGCAATACATGTCCCCCTACCGGCAGTCTGTTGTCCAGAAAACTGTTGGGGAAATTACCAAAGGGTTATTTACCCAAAGGTTCTGAATCGTTCCCAATCGCTAATTACCTCAGGACGGGCTCACCTGCGATTCGCACTCGGGACTTCGATTTCTACACCTTGCAGACAGGTCAGCAGAAGCACGAGAAAATACGTTGTTGATAAAGAACCTTTCAAGTCGCTAAATATCAGTAATTTATTATATTTTCCGGTTCACGATCAATGTATATAATATATACATAATATGTATATAATATATACATAATATTGTTACGGACCGCGGATAGGATGTTGATTTGCCGAGCGGATGGTGCCGCGGCCCTAACAGTTACCCCGACTAACCCGATTCCTGAACGTTGGCCAAAATCGCGCCACAGATATTCAATAGGGAAAAGACAAAGGCGACACGGATGTGAAGAAGAAGAAGAAAACAAGGGTTTGCAATACGAATACAATTTATTTGCTATTTACAGGACCAAAGAAACCAAGGAAGAAGGAAGGATAATAAAATAATTTACAGAAGAACTCAAGAGACACAGTGCAATGCTAGCTTACCTACAGTCTTAATTAACCCAGGACAGAACAAACAAAAGACAGACTCACGCAGGGAATGATGACAGGAATGGCAGGAGGTGGATGGCTGGAGGGAGCGGAAGGTTCAGCTGGAACCGCAGCACGGTCGGGTCGGGGATGAGCAGCCGCCGCCCTTTCTCGATCGGCGCGTTTAGCAGCCGCCGTTCCTTCGCGGCCCCGCTCGAAACTGCCGTCAAAGCCCCGAAGCTGCTGTGGCTGAAGCTGCTGTGGCTGAAGCTGCTGTGGCCGAAGCTGCTGCGTGCCGCTGCTCTTTCAGGGATCCTCTCTGGCGCAACTCCTTCTTGGAACCTTTGGCGCAACTCTTTTAATTCACTTCTCCCTCTCTTGCTTAGTTAGTCCAACAACAACCTCTCGGCTTTCGCGCGCGCGCTTTATAGCGCCTCAGGCGATCAAGCCGCTGGTGTCCAGGACACGCCCATCGGTCAGCTCGCCTCGGCCCTGATTGGTCGGCACGGCCCTCTGGCTCCGCCCTTGATGACGATGGGCGGGCACGCCCTTCTTCCCCGAGCTGACCACGCCGTAATGGCGGCAAATGCAGTTGGCAGTAGACTAAAGGGGGGTTGGAAGGGAATCTACCTTATTTCACTTGGTGCAATGGAGTATTTCAATGAATGGAAGACACAGCCTTACACTAATACACATAATAAGGATATAACTGTCAACAAGGGGGGAAATCTATGATTGGCTAACGTGTGGTGTTTATGAACTAATTACGGGACGCACTTTGACCTTTATACATAACTGGAGCAAGGAGGGCGATATTTTACAACAATTTACACAACAACAACAAAAAAAACAAACCATTCTCATATCCACAACAATATAATATATACATAATACATAATATATATATGTTGCTCGGCTTAGCTCCGCCCCTCCGGAAAGCGCGCGCTGTTGACGTTCGCGAGACGAGGCTGAGGGCACGTGGTGCGGCTTGAGGAGAACTCTGGAATAAACAAGAGATATCCATTTTAAAAAATATTTTCGTTTAATTAACGATATCTGCCAAACCACGTGCCCTCTCGCAAATTCCAAAAGGACATTTTAGTAGATTGACATGCTGAACAGATCTGTGAAGTTTCCCCTCTATTGGACCAAAAATGACGGAGGAGCTCGGTTTTAAAGGTTCATGCTTAAAAACGTCATAACTCTGAAACCATGTGATGCATGATGTCATGCTCGCTGAATGTTTTGTTCGTCATGGGTATGCGATTCTGCCTGCAAAGTTTGGCTTCGATCTGTTCAGCCGTTGCAGAGAAAAAGGGGTTTTCGTGTTTTCACGAAAAACAATATGGCGGCCGAACCACGTGACCTGTGACGTCATAATTACCATTAAAATATTCTACAGACCAAGCCCCTCCTGCGGTGAAAATTTGATCTCAATCGGTCCAATTATTGCAGAGAAAATCTTTTTTAAAGGATATTAAAACTTAAAATGGCACCGAGTTAAGGATCATTAGAATTACCAAAGTTCAAAGTGCCATAACTTTGTTAAAAATGATCGAAACGTCGTGAAGTTCGAACTTGATCTGTAACTTAACATGAGGAAACCATGTGCCAAGTTTGAAATCATTAGCTTTAAGCGTTTAGAAAAAAAGTCCGGAAAACTGTTGTTTGCGTGACGGACTGACGGACGGCATGCAAGCCTATAGTCCCCTCCGGTGTACACCGGTAGGGGACTAATAATATCCCACCTCCTCAAGGGGTTTTTCATCCTTGAACAAACGTCGAGTCAACGTAGATAAATAGCTTATGGCGTTTTCGTGGGAGCAATGACCTCTACCAGAAGTAAAAGTATTATAAACCACAAACACGTATGATTACCATTTTAAATAGTCACCAACGCTGTTTATAACACTAAATGAAGATTAAAAAAAAAAATTTTTTTGCAGACAAGATCGAGGCTTGCGTAAGAGCTCGTGTAAAAAAGACAAACCAACACATAAAACATATGATAAAGGGAGCGGGAGACAAGATGGGGAGAGAGAGGGGAAGCACACAAGTACAACATTTGAGAGCAGGGACATCGGGAGATCTGGGGGATGGAGAGGGCTTGGGGGGAGGAGGCATGGCAAAGGGGGGGGGAAGAGGTATAAAACACATGGACAAAGATAACTTTGTTATACCAAACACATGGTATAAAACAAAGATAACTTCCAGGAAAAAAGTCAGTATTTCAAAAAAGTGGATCTGAGGTGAATTAACGGGGGTAGAAAAGATCAAGGTTTTGGATGGGGGAAGATAAGAGATGGTGGTGAACAGTTGTTTTAAAGACCTGGAGGGAGGAGTGGGATTGAAGAGAGTGAGGGTGTTTGTTCCAGAGGCGGGAGAAAAGAGGAATGAAAGAGTGAAGGTGACGAGAGAGTCTTTATTTTGGCAGTTTCAGCATAAGAGGACTGCAGGCAGATCTTGTGCAACCTGCAGGAATATTTGGAGGACAGAGCACAGACAGAGCAGGGGGAGCAAGGCCGGAGAGGAGTCGGTAGAATACAGAAAGACCACCAACCTGTCTGCGGTGAGTGAGTGAAAGGCCCTCGGAGTTGGCTTCATCGCGGGAGATTCCAGTGATTCTGAAAGCTTTGGTTTCACCAGCGTGAAGCCGAGCTAGGTGTGAGGCAGGAGCACCGGCACAGAGGGGAGAACAGTATTCCATTGAGCTGCGGATGAAAGCCTTGCATGTAGTGAGGAGCTCAGGTGTGCCAAGGAAGGACTTCGCACAACAGAGGATGCCCAGTCGGCAACTGGCTTTGGAGGCCAGCTTGGAAATGTGGTTTTCCCAGGAAAGATCATGGCAGATAGTGAGACCCAAAAGCTTGAGTGACAGAACTTCTTGAAGAGGATTGTTGAGAAGGTAGATGGGAGGGTTGTCCAGTCGACTACGACCAGAGAGGAAGTCCGCAAGCCATGCGTGGAGATTTCCATTGATACCATAGGAGAGTTTGGTGAGCAGAGCGGGGTGCCAGACCGTATCGAAGGCACTTGATACGTCAAGGGAGAGAGCTCTGATTTCCTGTTTGGCATTAAGGACCTCCATCCATTGTTGAGACAACAGAAGCAGCATGTCCAGAGTAGTGACCTGGTCTGAAACCAAATTGATGATCTGAGATGAAGCCATTGGAGAAGAGGAAGGATTTGATGCCAGAAGCGATGATCGATTCCATGACCTTGCTGATTATTGCGAGCAGGCTGATTGGTGTGTAGTTGCAAGGATATGTTTTTGCACATTTTTTGTGTAAAGCGGTAATGTTGGCTGATTTCCAAGCAGATGGCAGATGACCTTGAGCAAAAGAGAAGGTGAAGAGAACAGAGAGAGGGTGCGACAGAGCGGCAGAGCAGGATTTTAGGACCCATGGGCTGATGCCGTCTGGTCCAGTTGCAGAATTAGAGTCAAGGTTGACAAAAACTTATCCACCTTGTCAGGAGAGGACGCATAGTCCAGGAGCAGCTGGGTTAGACTGGGAAAGGTGGGTACAGAGAGAGATGGGTTCGTGCCACAAGATTTTGAGTCAAGCACAGAGTTAAGCCATTCGGCTTTTTCACGTGCGGTGTCAGCTGTGTAGCTGTTTGAGGTAAGGGAGGGGATGGAGGGGGAACAAACAACAGAAACAGATTTGACCAGATGCCACCAGGATTTGGAGGAGGGAGACAGGTTTGAGAGTTCAGTCTTGAGAGTGGAGAGATATTATTTCCTGGCTCTCCTGAGGGTAGACACACATTTGTTCCGGGCTTTGTGAAAGGAAACGAGATTGCCTTCCATTGGATTTGCCTTCCAGGAATGGAAGGCAAGTTGTTTTTGGGCAACTGCCTCACCACAAGCTTCAGTGTACCTGTACCATGGACAGGAGGAAGCATATGACAACTGAAGACGAGATGGGATAAATCTCTGCATGAGAGAAATCTGTGCATGAGAGAGAGCAGTTTTACTTTGGAAGAATTCCCAGGAAGAATTGATGTCAGAGGCTGTGGAGATAGGAGACCAGTCCAGATGATTGATGGCTGCTTGAAGACCGTGCCAGTCAGCCTTAGTGAAATGCCAGACTCGTCGGCACTGAGCAGGCTCTATGAGAATGGCCAGAGAGATGTCCACTTTAACAAGGAAATAATCAGAAGAACCGGTTGGAGCAGAAGAAGAGCAGCAGACATTTGCAGGGAAGATCGTCATAACTAAGTCTAGAAGAGAAGATGCTCCGTTGACTGAGATGCGGGTCGGGAAATTTACAGATTGTGTCAGTCCCAGTGAGTCGCAGAAGTCCTTTGCTGAGGTGCCATGGTCGGTGTGAGAGGAACCCACTCCCAGCCAGCTGGCATGATGACAGTTGAAGTCGCCACATATGAGGAAGAGAGAGTTGGGATGAGTGGATAGAAGTTGGTCCACGTTGTCAGACAGCGAAATGTAAATGGAGTCGTCACTGTTTGGAGGACGGTACAGATTTGGAGGAATCCCGACATCCGAAAGGTAAGTTTTACTTACAGAACTGAGCAAAGATCTAAGGTACTCTATATACCCCACAAGCGTTGGGTTAATAACATGACCCTTCCTGCCGCTAACATGGCGTTTTTCATGGCGAACTTTTGAAACTCGCTCCTGTTGTTTAGCACAAAACTGAAAGGGAGGAAGCCCGGGTTGTGCTCATTTGCCAAGAAGCTAGCAAGCGCTTGACAATCCAACCGTTCCTTCACGGTTTTGAATGGAGTGCTTGCTCGAATGCTTCAACCAAATGGCGATCTCTCCACAAGAAACTTAGTAAATGAACAAACACACAATGTTCTTGAGACCCCACCATAGATCGACTGTACTCTATATACCCCAAAGAGGAATGACCCTTCCTGCCGCTCCCATAGTGAGAGGGTGTACTCGTAAAGAAAATGATAATGATTATTTCAGAACTCATCTCCCTTTATTTCAGAACTCAATTTGTGTCACTTTCTGAACTTCCCTGCACATCCTCTTCACAGTGACATCACAAAGTTGCCCGTTTTTGAACTTCAGTGCATGCTGTACTCAAACATTCACTCACAAACTATTATTATTGACTTAACTCCATTATAGCACACCTGTAACTCCTTGTGAACATCCAGATTATGCACGGCTTGATTCAGCAGAAGGAAGGTGTTGTCTGTTGTCATCTTGGCGCCATCAAATTCAGTACGAAACACCACCTCACAGCATGAACAGAAGGCAAGGAACTTCTCTGATGGAACTGTTAGATATCCAATGTCTGGCTTTGATGTGCCTTGTTGCGGATGAAGAGAAATGCAGGATCATCTAAGGACTCCCTGTAATTCTGGCACGGTGAGCAATTATACGACACAGATACCCAGGGACGTATGCGGGCATGTTCTGCTGAGGAAGGTTGAGCTGAACATCGGTAAACACAACATTCCTCCTCATGTGTTGGATAGGCGTGACGTGATGATGGATTTGTTCCATTCTTGCTTGTTAGAGACTGCATTGCGAGCACGAATCTGTCAGAATCTGGTGAGCTGGCTTGATTAGCTGGCTCCACTCTCCACGAGCTGGCTTGATTAGATTTGCCACAATCACCATTCTGAGTTGCATCAAAATTGCTTTGATGATGGTTTATCCATAAAATCTCCTCGATACCAGTAATTATTTCAAGGTGTTGCTACAGCTGGAACGACATGGCAAGACGCCATTCCTTGAAGAAAAGGACATTCTTAGGTCCAATTCATTCCAAGTTTGTGAGAATGCGATGGCACATGTCGAAGACAGAGAAATGTTTAGAATTATGTGACAAGGAACATCTTTCTGGTGTCTCCAAAAAGCCCTGATGTTAAATGTGTCAAACAAACTATAAACTGTTTCTAGAAACTGTCTCTGCCGTGTGAACAACTTCTGCTGGAAGCTTTCCCAAGGCTGCGTGGGTATAGAGGCCTGCTGCAACAACAACAACAAAAAAAACCACCTTTAGAGGCCATTTTTCCCCGCAAGCGGGGGTTGGCCTTTTTCAGGCACCGTGGTTGTTGTTGTTTTTTGGTCCCCTTTTTGAAGCAATGTTTTACGGCCGGATGCCCTTCCTGCCACCAACCCTTTTTGTCGCCTTTTACGACAAACAGGGAATTACCAGTGAACTGGTACTCAATTAGCCGACCTCGGAAGGATGACAGGCTGTCAACCCCCCTGGCGTTAATTCAGTGATCGACTGGGATTCGAACCCAGGATCCTAAGCTGGCACCCTAGCCGCTAAGCCAACGCCAGGCTGTTGCCTGCTGCAACAGAGCGACTCAAAACTTGTGCCGCTTTATTCATCTTCATCTTTTAAAAACTGTCTGCTCAAAGTTTGCCTTCGTGAGTTTGTGGCCCTTCCTGGTGGGCAGTTGAGAAACAAAAAAACATAAAACTGGCGGATGTTTGACCATTCAATGCATTTTCATCCATCCTCACTATCTACTTCAAAAACATTTCCAAATTCATGCTCGCTTACTAAAATGGAGGATGAGCGATCGCATTGTGCAATGCAATCCTCGCGGCTGAGTAGGCCATTTCACGCCATGCTCTATTATCTTTTGTCTCAATTGAATTTATCCCATAATTCCCTCCACTGACCATGTATGACAAGTACACGGAAATGATGGGAAAAAAGAAGAATATTATAGTAAAACCATATCAAAATGACTAATACCGCATGTACAATTTTTTCGAATAGTGTGCTTCATTTCATCTGAAGTAACAAAAATCATTTTGAAAAATAAATAAAAAATAAAAATAAATAAAGAAAAATAAATAAATCAGCAAAATGCTCACGGCTGATATACGTCTTCAGAAGTGCACCTGAATATGCGATTCAAACGAAGCCAAACATTTATTTAATAAAAACATCAACCAATTTGACAGTGTAAATGTGCCAAATGGCAGAAGTCTGGCAAGTCAGATAACAGAGGTGTGCAAATCATCTGTTCTTGGTAATAGCACAGTCAATGAAATCGGTTGGTTCGGCAATCGAGGCTCATGGTAAAGCAAGGTGGTGGAGGGTATGAACTGCTGTGTATCAGTAGGGCAGCAGCTTAACTCTTGTATACAGTGGGGAAGAGAATGAATAAACAGGAAAAGCGCAGAGGGAGAGAATGACGAAAGGAAACATTGCAATCTGCAAGCAAGATGGTTGGGCCTAATCGGAGTAAAGGTGAGCGTTGTAAGAATCAGAGTTACAACATTGGCTCAGATCATGAGTTTAATATCAATCGATCCCGAACAATACCTGTAAAGAGAACCAGCGAACATCATATCAATATTCAGCATACATCTGAACTAGTAATGAGTTTACAGATGAGCACAAGCAAGCCGTAACAAAGTGGTAGTACGTACCATCTATTTATGCACCAGCATAGCATACAGTAAATGTCTCAGGTATGATCATAGCGCTGAATGACCGAGTTCTTATAACAGCCGCGTAGCGGGCAAAAGACGCACGACACCTGGGTTCAGACGTTAGACAGTATTTCATGACATTCTCCCCGGCATTAAATCTACACTACGCCTAGGGGTGAAAGCAAGCGGCATAGCAGTAGAGAAAACGTCAGTTAGCAAAAGGGTACATAGAGCAGCAATGCATGTCAGTCCCAGCCGTAGCGATCGGGGCGGCAAATTTCTCTTCCGGCGCATGTGCGGTAAGCGTCGGGAGCTTCAACCGCGAGACCAAATTCCCCCACATCTGAATAACCGCCTATCTCGGGAGATGGCGGCGCGGCTCAGGGCCGACTGGATCGGGCGGGAGCGGAGTTGACGGTGAATGCCCCATCAACGGGTCCCCCTGACTGAGTTCCGGCTGAACGGTATCCCCGCACGGAGCAAGATGACACCCCGAGACTGTAGACTCGCATCCATATGGCAGCAGTACTCGAGCCTGCTCGGGATTGGCTTGGAGAATGTGAACCTTGTCGACAAGCGGGTCATATTTACTTTGACGAACAGCGCGTTTGAGGAAAGCCGGTCCGGGCTCAGCTAGCCAGCCCGGCAAAGGTCGAACAGCACCAGAACGGCGCGAGTAACGAAACAGACGATCGTGAGGAGTTTGATTAGTAGCTGTGCATAATAAAGTCCTGATCGAGTTTAACGCCCCGTGCACCATCCAGGTCCATCGGTCCAGTCCTAGTCCGCGAGACTTAAGGCCCAGAGTAATGGCCTTCCATTAATGCCATTAAATCTTTCCACCTGACCGTTCGCCTGTGGCCTGTATGGGGTAGTATAGCTTGAAGCTATATTGCACTGGAGCAAAAAGGTCCTCACATCCTGGGACAGAAATACAGCACCTCGATCGGTGTGTACGTAAGCCGGATTCCTGAACATGGAGAACAAAATCTGCAGACACTGGATAACCGTCGCAGCGGACATATCATTGCATGGGAAAGCAAAAGGGAATCTGGAGAACTCATCAACTATCGTGAGGAGATAGCGAGAGCTATCCGATGCCGGAAGGCTCAGACTAGCAGGGAGACACGAAGCCGGTCGAGGCCCTTTAAAGTCTATTGCGAATCTCTCCCATGGCCGAGTAGCCTGAATCAGCGTACCCATCGGTGGTTTGTAGAAACAAGGTTTGAATTCAGCACAAACGGAACAAGTGCGACACAGCTGCCGAATGTCCTCAACAGAGTCGGGCAAATTATGACTGTGCACATAATGAGCAAAACGTGTCACTCCGGGATGGCACAACGTTTCATGAAGAACACGCAAATCCTCAAAGGAGGTGAGACTCACACACACCGAAGGACGCGATAATGCGTCTGCGGCGAGATTAGCCCGCCCTGGGCGATACCTAATAGTATAGCAAAAATCGGCTAGCTCTATCCGCCAGCGAGTGATCTTTACGTTCTTGATGCGTTGAGCATGACGCGTGTCGTACATGAAAGCGACGCTTTGCTGATCAGTAATGACCTCAAAACATTTGCCAAGCAGATAGGGTCTCCAACGCCTATTAGACTCAACGATGGCGTACGCTTCCTTCTCGACAGACGAATGACGTTTCTCCACGGGTCGCCCCCCTTGAGAGAGCGTGGCAGCTATCGCGTGGTCTGACGCATCGCTTTTCAAAACAAAGGGTTGACAGTCATCGATAGACGACACAGCGGCACCAGCTATGTTGGAATTCAGGCCATGGAAAGCGGCCTTGGCGGCATGACCCATGGGGAACACTTTGCAATCTACAAGCGGGCGGAGGTTTTCAGAAAAATTTTGAACCCACTTCGACTAATGTGCAAATAGTCCGAGGTCACGCTTCAACGAAGCGTGATCATGCGGTGGCGCCATGTCGAGCAAAGGTCGCAGCTGCTCCTTGTCTGGAGTGATAGTGCCCTGGGTCACGGTGTACAAAAGGAGATCTATCGTTCGGGCGGAATAGCGACATTTAGCCTCGTTCAGAGTTAGCCGATACGTGCGCGCAACCTGGAGGAAACGCTGCAAATTAGCATCATGATGGGCCTGATCGTACCCACAAACTGTTAGATTGCCGAGGTAAACAAAGACATCGGTTAAGTGTTCCTTAGCGATTATGTCATCTATGGCCCTTTGAAAGCATGCACCCCGTTTGTGACACCAAAAGGTAATCGAGTGAACTGGTACAACCTCTATCCGGATTCAAACCCGGTGTAGATGCGATCGGCCTCCGCAATAGGGATCTGATACGCGCTGCGGAGATCTAATGTGCTGTAGATCGAGTACTGTGCCACCTGCCGAACCAGGGAATCCAATCCCAGGAGTGGGTTGGCGTCCAATTGCGTAAACCGATTAATCGTCTGCGAGTAGTCGATTACCATGCGTTTGCGATGATTTTCTGTCTGGACTACCAGAACTTGAGCCCTCCAAGGCGATCGACTAGGTTTGATTATACCCTCCTTTAGAAGTCGGCTAGTTTCCTCCGCTATAAATTGTGTGTCAGCCTGCGAGTATCGTCGCGATTTAACGGCAACCGGGGTGCAGTCAGGAGTCAAATTTGGAAACAGCGTCAGGGGTTCAATTTCCATCCCGGCCAGAGCACACACAGAGAGAGTATTGAAACCTCCAAATTCCATTTCCAACCATCCATGTTGACGGAGAAAATTGTGGCCTTCGTAGTACTTCTGCACATAACGTTGGTAAAACCATTAAATGCACATCCGGAAACATGCGGCCATTGATCACTAGCTTCAGCCGGCATTCGCCTTTGGTACTCAGCCAAAGAGCTTGGGAAGCCATGAAAATCCTGCGCGTCGTCCCGGGAATCGGCCAGCCATGCTTCTGGACGAGCCGCAAGTCAACATAGCTATCAGTAGAGCCCGTGTCGATCAAGGCGTTGGCCATCTGTCCCTCAATCATGACTGGAATAACAGCGTTGGTTAACCCGGGTGGCCCTGTAGTTGTCAAAACATCCAGAGGTGGCGATTGAGACACGCGCGTGGGTGATGAAAGAGTTCCCGTCAAGGGCATGTGTGCGGCGCGAGGCCCGTGCGGGGAGATCCCAGTCAAGGGCGCGCGACGGCGCCTCGCAGGCTGAGTGTGGATCCTAGTCAAGGTCGCGTGAGATGCCGATTGTGCCCCGGACTGTGCGAAAAGCACGGCCAATGTCGGGCGAGTTCGCCGGCCCCGTGTCGATCGGCATACCTTTGAGAAATGACCTTTCCGTGAGCACGAATGGCACGTCGCTTCGCGCGTGGGGCAAGCTGTTCTCAAATGATTTCGATTTCCACAAAAATAGCACTTTGCGGTACCCCCGGCAGATGGGGTCGTGGCAGCAGCAGCGGTCACGCTCGGGCCCGAAGCCTCAAGAGTGTCCGTTGTCCCCGATTTCAGCGGAGGTTCAGCATCCGCTCGCTCCGCTGCCGGAGCCCTCTCCGGTCGCTCACCGGTTAGCCCCGCAGTGACGTACGGATGATCGTGACGATCGTATGCCTCCAATTGTCTCCGCGCCTCGTTGTAAACGAGCGCCGACTTATGGGCAGTCTCAAGAGTTAGATCGGTAGTTTCTAGCAATCTTTGACGTATCATCGGTGAGTGTACCCCGGAAACAAATGCATCTCTCATTAAATCATCACAGACTTGTTCATGGGATCTAGGTTCACCTGTACAGTCCTTCGCTAAACGGCGGAGATCCTGAACGAAGTGATCGATGGATTCCGAAGGGTCCTGCCGTCGTGAGGAGAGCAGGTACCGGGTGTAGACCGCGCTTCGAGTCTTGATGTAGATTCGGCGTAGTTCCGCTTCAGCAGTATCGTAGGTGACGCACTGAGAAATATACTGATAGACAGAATGGGACACGCGAGAGTTAAGCACTGCGAGCTTTGTCTCATCCGTGAGATCAGCTTGGGCTCCGAGGTAACTCGTCAGCAGTCGAAGCCAGTGCTGAAGCTGGGCAGCTGAGTCCGATGTTTGTGGATCCGCTCCGAAGATCGGGATGAGGATCAGCTTATGAGTCATCATTGTCGATCAAGACAAGAGCCGATTGATATTAATTGTTGTAAGAATCAGAGTTACAACATTGGCTCAGATCATGAGTTTAATATCAATCGATCCCTAACAATACCTGTAAAAAGAACCAGCGAACATCATATCAATATTCAGCATACATCTGAACTAGTAATGAGTTTACAGATGAGCACAAGCAAGCCGTAACAAAGTGGCGTACGTACCATCTATTTATGCACCAGCATAGCATACAGGAAATGTCTCAGGTATGATCATAGCGCCGAATGACCGAGTTCTTATAACAGCCGCGTAGCGGGCAAAAGACGCATGACACCTGGGTTCAGACGTTAGACAGAATTTCATGACAGTAAGGATGGAGACTGACGCAAGATGGTGGTGCACTCTCTGGTTGAAGACCTGGACGAAAAAAAATGGAATAATAAGGTCTCTGCAAGGCAGTTGAACATATTAGTGAAGCAAGCAACAAAGTAACTGAGGTGGTGCAGACTACCTGGATTTTAGAAGTTTCACAAGGAGGGGCTTCACAAACTGGAAGAACGAGTACACCTTGGAGATGTTGGGAAGGCTTGGAGGGCTGATAAATCAGAGGGAGATCATGCCCTCCCCCCCCCCCCCCCCCTACATGTTGTAAGGTTCATGGAAGAGCCATCTCACACACATGCAGACAGACACCAGACAACACATGACTGGACTTCAAACACAGCTGTTGACCATGGGACGTGTAATAAACTGGGTGCTGGTGCCGCAATCCGATGAGGGAGCTTTTCTCTCCAGAGTGTGTTGTGTGTTTAAGGAGAAATTTCCCTCCACCTCCCATGGGAGGCCAACCCATAGAGTTTATCAGCGTTCTTATTCTCCAAATTATCAGCGCCAATCGAGCAAGTACCATTTATAAATAAAAGACTTTGGTCCAATTCGTCCAGGGTCGGAATAGAACAACCAACCTCCCAGACTCAGCAGACGCTCCAACCACAACATCACCAAGTCTGGTATTATGTTTATTGGCGATGGCAAACGATGCAGATATATTGTGTTATCTGCACCGTTGTTATCAAGGGATCCCAAATAAAAAAATAGCACTTCAGCAGCTCGCTCATCCTAATGAACTAGTAAGAAAGCCAGTAATAAAATAAGAAAGCCAAAGGCTATCCGACATCCCTACTATAACGTCTTACACATATTTTGTACTTGTACTTACCGCAACTTTTTTGAAATACCAACTTCTTTCCTGGAAGTCCTTGCAGTGTCCTTGTGTTTTATACTTCTCCCACCCTCCCACACCCCTTCCCACGCCTCCTCCCCCCAAGCCCTATCCCTCCCACAGATCTCGCAATGTCCCTGCTCTCAAATGTTGTGTTTGTGTGCTTCCCCTTCTCTCCCCATCTTGTCTACCACTCCCCTTATTATGTTTTATGTGTCTGTTTGATTTTTTTGTGTAATAAATGTGAGCTCTTTCACGAGCCTCGATCCTGTGTACAAAAAAACAAATAAACCAACAAAAAAAAATATTGTTTGTCACAAGGTACATTATTACCTACAGTTATCTGAGGCTGAAGGAATAGCCTGCAAATTTATGATTAATCAAATTAATATGGCATGTTGGAATTTACCTCATAATGGTAAGAGTAGTCATGTCGAGCGCCACTCTTGTGCCGGCTTTCAACTTGCTTTTATCAAGCTACAGAAGGGCATAAAGACAGCAGAGTGAATGCAGTTAATTAGCTGTACACATTGTTTCAAAGTACACAAAATAAAATACGAACTAGAAAGAGCAATCAGAGATTGCAGCCCCTCACCAGGACATGGTTTTTGTGAGTTTGAAGGCTTTTGTGTTTAAACAAATATGGCGGCCAAACCACGTGACCGATGACTTTTCTTTTCTCCACCAATTTATCCATAGATGACGCTCAAGAAATTTCATCTAGATCGGATGAAGTTTTGTAATTGTCGAATGACGTCATAATGGAGGCAGCTATGACATCATTAACATATTTTATTCCCCATGGAAAGTTCTTTACAACGAGTCATGTCTCAATTCCTTTGATGCAGCGCTTTCGGAGATATAGAGGTGCAAAGTTTTTCTAAAATGGCGCCCGTACTTTGACGTCATAATTATAATTTTAAAATTATACAGGTGGAGTTACACCTATGGTGAAAATTTCCTGTGAATCGGACCAACGGTTGCAGAGAAAATAATATTTATTCTGTGCGGATAAACAGACAAACAAACAAACTGACTCAAATGCAATACCCTCTCCTCTGGCGAGGATAGTAATCGTTTTTCTATTCTAACAGAGGGCTCCAAAAAAAAGTTGAAAGTTGGATAGTGCACCCACGAATGTGATAATGTTGAACCCTGCGGTTAAAAAAATAAATAATAATAATCGCAAAACAAAACAAAATTCAGCTCAAAATCTGCAACTAGAAAAATTAATCTGTAATGTTCCTTCATTAAAAATGTTGTTCTTGGTGGTGGGAAAATGATTAATAAAATTCACCCATTTCACAACACAAATTAGTGTGCTTCATTACCATTACTTACAAACTTCTCTCCACCATACTACTGTGCATGCTCGTTGTTACTGCTGCCTACTCCTCTTTATTCTTTATGCTCCTGCTTCTCCTCCTTCTGCTCTTTTCCGTCTATGCACTCCTTCATTGTCTTCCATCAGATGGTACGGCAGCTCAGAGGTACAAAATTTGCATTATTGAATCTCTGTTTGATTCTCGACTTGAGTGCGAGCTGTCAGCCTTTGTTCTTTGCAGGCCAGGTGTTGCATCGATGAGTGTGCAGCCTTTGAGGGACATCAAGCTGTATCCATCCACTCGTATTCCTGGACATCATATGTCCCATGGTTCATTTCAAAGAGTAGGCCATTGTGTGCTGGTCCCCAAGCCAATTTCCTTACAGCTTCCTTGGTTACCTCTGGAAAGAGCAATTGCAAACCACCCAGTGTATTCTCCCGCCACCGACTACTTCAGCAGCTCCGACGCTCTGGAAAGAGCATGGCCAAGAATGGAAAGGATCGTTTGTTTATCGATATATATATATATATATATATATATATATATATATATATATATATATATATATATAGAGATGACTGTCTGCTCATCCGTTCACGGTTACGCTGATTGGCTGGTGTGTAGCTAGGACTAGGTGAATAATATATCGTATAGGCTTATTAAAAGCTGATATTTGAAATCTGATTGCATTTTTCCACAATCAGAATTAATGGCCTAAATAATTGTGTCGAAATGTAGAGTGAAATCGGAACTAAATTTGGAAAATGTGATTTAAAAAATAGCTTTTATCATAATCACCAAAAACGGGTCCAAAATTCACTTTTTCACTCTTAACCCTAGGATGCATGGCTCGAGGGCATTCTATGGGAATTTCAATGGCAGCCGGGTCCAGAGGGGGCGAAAGGGGAAAAGAGGAGGGGGGGGGGGGGGGAGAGGAGAGGAATACTTTTGCTAGCTTTTCCCGTCACTTGGGACGGGTACTCTTCCTAGTATAATTATATTGTAACTAGCCGAAACCCGTGGAACATCCACGGAAGGGAGAATGTGGTGTATGGATAGAGTGTACCATTATGGATGGCATAGGGGATTTGCTTGTCCGAGTAAGAGTTAGGAAGAAAGATGAGAATGAAGAGTGCGTATATGAACAACGTATTTATTGCAATCTACTTAAATGACAACGCCACGATATACTTTTGAAAAATTAATGGATTCGTAATAGGAATCGGCATAGCACCACTCTGGGATTGTCCACTCAGTGGACGGCTTGCTGTCGCCTTCGCCTGTCCAATCAGCGGACGGCTTGCTTCGCCTTCACCCAGCAGACGCCAATACGATGGCGTCGTAAGATGGCGTCGTATCGGCAGTTAATCGGATGCTTTTGGGCCCCAACGTCGGCTAATTCAGATTTTTCGAGTATGCCTGTACGTGATAAACAAAAAGCGCGGTTCGTAGATCGTAAATCCATTAGTGCCGTGGGCATCGGGTCACTGGGTGCGGCGTAAAAGGGATAACAAAGTCGAGTCCTTACGCTCTTATTATAGAGATGAAATTTTATTTTTAAGGGTTTATTAAAGGGATAATCAACAGATTAGTTATATCATAATTGCATGTTTAGAATAGGTGTACTGTAAACACCAACTTAGCTCTAGGATAGTGTGTAGCAAGGCCTTGTTTAGACCTCCATCCCTTTATATTGTTCTCTGGTAAATGTGCTTTATTTCTCATATATTAACAACCTTTTTCCTTTATTCCCACTGGCCTCACAAACAATATCCCTCTAGACGAGCACACAAAGTTCTCTTTTGAATGGACGTGCCCGACATCATACTTGAGCTGGTCAGCCAATGGGAATGCCTGATGATGTCACGCAAGGGATGGTTGTGAACTGAGGTTCTGAGGAGAAAATTCAGTTGAGAGCCTGGATGCTATCTCGGGTCCCAATGGTATATGCCGGGTCCGAATTGAAAACTAAGGGGATGAGGAGTGTGAGCTGCCTTCTCCCACCAGCACTCATTGCCAGAGCGTCGCTGGAGTTACTTAGACAGACCTCTCCCCCTCCAGATAGAAAGAAGAATCAGTTCCGGTAGTCTGGGGATACCAACAGAGTTCACCAGGCCTGGTCAGACACCTACTTCATGGCACGTCGTGTATAGAGGAATTTCAGCCTGTTTTTCCCATCCAAACTAGGCAAGGGCACCTCGCTTGGCTCTACCAAATCTAAACCAAGCCTCTTATTTATTTAACCATCCCTGCATCTTCTGACCCTTTTTCTCCCTCTGAGTGTCCGACACCTTGATAGATGCTGTTCTCAACAAGGATAGGCAAAGTACATTAACCTGACATTTAACCCAAGTCCGGGGGTTTCGCATCGCCTGTTAGGGAGATCGAGTCCATTACACTACTTTGCAATGGCTGCAGTTCATGAAGTTGTTTTGTAAAAGGCTCTTGCGTCTGGTTTTTTTTTTTTCAATTTCCTAAATATTTTACATACTGCATGCAGGCCATTTACAAGCGATTTATTTCTGCAAGTCAACACAAAAATCCTCAAAAAAGAGGGACAACAATCACCAAAATGGTTATCCAAATCCCGACTTATAAATGCACAGGAAAAAAAAGAAGTACTTTTCACACACAAACATCACAAAGCAACTTCAAGAATATTACGCAGTGGAATTGTAAAGTGTTTCATTTATGTTTTACCTGTCTCCTGCACCCCACCACATAGCGGGGTCCATTTGTTGCCTTAACAATAACTGTAGACAAAAAAAAGGAAAATTAGATTTCTGATTATATGATAACTACATACAATGTACAAACCACACCAATCATTAACTGATAGGAACACATGACTTTCAAAATGACGTATTCAGACCCAGAATGCTAGGCGTGCATGTGCAGAAATCCCAGGAAACGTCGTTCAAGGCATCATAAAGTAAATCGTATGCGGTAGATATGGATTGTTACTTAAAATGACTAACAAAAGCTGCTAAAATAAGCATAAAATACTTGGAAAAGTACCTTTAAAAAAGGGCGGTGTCTCTGCACAACAAAAGACTTGGAGAACATTCTCAGCTCGCCGAAGAAGCACCTGCCCGTACTGCTAACTCCCGACCATATGGGTCGGTGCAAGACCCTAGTGAACGGGCATGTGCTTATACAAACCCCCGACGGATCGTTACCAGTGAATGGACTGTGTAAATGGATTAGGTTCTGAACTGAACACCGATAGGAAGGAAATATCTGGGGTTTGTGAACGGTCAGGGTAAGTTTAAAATGATGATATTCACTATAAATCATGTTGTGAGGGGTAGGGAAGGAAGAGGGTCTGGTCTGAGCTACAGGAGCCGGTATAAATATTTTTTTGTTTAGTTCCGGGGCCACACGATAAATTGTACTCGATTTTTGCATCTATTTCTAAAGGTGTGTGTGTGTGTGTGTGTGTGTGTGTGTGTGTGTGTGTGTGTGTGTGTGTGTGCGTGCGTGTGTGCGTGCGTGTGTGTGTGTGTGTGTGTGTGTGTGTGTGTGTGTGATATCCACGGCTGATATTACAATGTACTAACTCTCTGATACTTGTCAATCACGTTGATAGGTATCAGAGAGTTAGTCTACTAAAGTAGACTAACTCTCTGATACCTGCCAATCAAGGTTATTTCTCCAAATCCGATATTTCCGTGAGTCCAATTATGGTTATGAATGAAAAATGAATGATCGTTTTAAGGCCATTTTCCCCGCTAGAGCGGGGGTTAGCGTGTGTGTGTGCGTGTGTGTGTGTGTGTGTGTGTGTGTGGTTAACATGTGTGTATGGTTAACAGAGCAATATAGAACAGAACAGTTATGGTTAACCATTTTGAAATGGCCACTCTTTTGTTGAAATGGTAAAATCATAATAAAATACGCAATTTGATGTCTGTCTGTCTAACTGATTTTTGACCACAATATATTTGATCGTTACTTATCCAATGTAGCTTTATCGTGCCATTTTTCCAAGACGGCTTTCAATAACAAAAGTAACTAGAACGGCACTCAGTAGAGAGTATACCTCTGCCAGATGAACAGTTTACGTTTTGTAGACCTCAGAGTAGACCAGAAAATCACAATACAGAATCACATTTAATCAAAATCAATCACAGGAATCACCATATGTCCAGTCTTTCATACCCTGATCTACCCCTCGTTTTTGGCCATATGAATCAATGGTGAAGAATCACTTAAAAATTATACTAGCCGGATCCGGATCTTCACCAAAATCTAATGGAATAGTCTGTCACACACCCAACTGGTCACAAAGTTTCGTCCAAATCCATCCATAACTTTTTGAGATATCCTGCAATGTATCGTTTTTTGCCCTATCTCCCAATGGTGAAGAATCACTTAAAAAAATTCTACTGGCCAGATCCGAATCTGGATCTTCACCAAAATCGAATAATTTCGTCCTTGTCACATACGCCACATCTCTGCCAAATTTCATCCGAAACCGGCCACAACTTTTTTGGTGGCGGAGGTAATAACAACACTAATGAAACAGCATATTATTAATGTTATTAGCGCTGAGGAAGCGCCTCTAGCGAATGACTTCCAGCCAGTGTAACGCAAATTCCTGTCACAGGAATTCTGAGATCATATAAGTGTGACGTGGCAGTTCCTGATTGGTTCGTGTTGGGGAACCCCTTCTCGCTGCCGACGTGACGTAAATTCGCGCACGCGCACTGGTGAAGCACGAGATTCGGCCCAAGGTTCTTATTATTATTATTATTATTTTTGTATACAAGATCGAGGCTCGAACCATGATCGAGGCTCGAAATTCCATGCCCGAACCTCAGCGCAATCCAAGAGGATTCACTTGTTACAAAACAATATTTATACTAATACTATCCTTTCTCCTACCGCAAGGGGTTTTTTTTCCCTGCTTGAACAAACAGTGTTAACGTGTATAAATTGCTTATCGCGCCGTTTACGTGGGAGCACCCCTACCAGAAGTTACAATATTAGAAACAAACACATATGATTACCTTTAGAAACAGTCGCTACTGCTGTTTAACAGTAACACTAAACTGAAAAGGGAAGAAACACGGGGTGTGTCCAGTCACAGGTCACATGACATATAATAATGTTATGTTAAGGTGCATAAATAAGTTACATTGCCGTTTTTACAAGGCCGCTATCCATCCTCCGCAATGGGTTTTTATTCCCCCTTGGACAAACGCCGTTAATTATATTATCAATGATCATGTCGTTTTTCCAAGGGCGTTTTTAATAACAAAAGTAAAAACAACAATAATGATAATAGCATAATATTAATGTTATTACAAAACAATATCCCCAACCCCCCCCCCCCCCCCCACCCCGATACCCTCACGGAAGTAAATTTTATTACAGGGAATTTAGAATGGGGAGGCATGGTCTGATCTTTTCAATGACCTGACATAATATAAGGTAATCGTAATAATAATTGGCAATAATAATAAAGTTACATGACTACCCCTGCCGCTCCCGTAGTTAGCGGTTGTACTAGTTATGTTTAAAAGACGATTTGAAATAATGGATTTTGCGCTGGAAATGGCAGGTTAAAAGTGCCCGCCAAGCAAAACCGCGTCAATGCAAACGCACACACAGCACATGCGCAAAAAGCCTTGTTTAGAATTTATACGTCATTTCAAAAGTCCTGTATTTAATAGTACTAGGGCATGCCCGTACTATATATATGCCCGTACTATATATCTATCTAAAATTATATCCCCCCCCCTCTATTTACATGAAATGGTTTGGTTCATTCGCAACGCCAAAGCGAACGGCGAACGGCTTGCGAGTACAGTGACAATCCCCCCCCTCTATTTACATGAATGGTTTGGTCCATTCGCAACGACCACAGAACCCCCCCCTCATGCAATGGTTTGGTCCAAAGCGAACGGCTTCCGGAGTTTGGTAAAGCAATCGCCATCGCGTGCACAAACGCGCAGGAAAGCGAATGAATCGCAAATTCGTTTTTATTAGTGATACGAATTGAATTGGGAGAAATTGGGAGATGAATGAATTGGGAGAAATAATGCGCATAAGAAATCGAATTACGTACCGTAATGGCGGTCAGCTCGTAACGCGCTCAGCTCCGCTCGTGCTCGTCTCACATCGGCCACGCCTACGCAACAAAGCGTTCTGTGATTGGCTGCCGGAAAGCGTGCTGCCGGACAGTCGTCACTGTCCGGAAGTTCGCAAATCGCAGTTAGGATGAATCGTTTTAATTTAATCGCAGTTTGAATTCGTTTTAAAACATAGTTTAACGGCAACATAGTTTTCCAACGTGAAATAAATGAATACGCTGTCAAATGTGCCGTCCGAGGCAGAGTCCGATCGCCACGTTCGGCACACGTGATAGCTCGCTGCTCTCTGATTGGTTGAAGCGTTTTTTGGACATATCTCGGTAAGTACTTGTCCGATTAATATGAAACCTTGAAAAGGCACATCCTCGGGTCCCCAGCAATATACCTGGCAAGTTTCAAGTATATCGGACCGGTAGTTGTCGAGAAACAGCGGTCACAGACACACAGACACACAGACACACAGACACACAGACACACAGACAGACACACAGACACACAGAGATTGCTGGAATTATAGATAGATAAAGACAAAGCAAAGGGATAAAAAGAGCTTCTGATATTGCTAACTTGGCAATGACAATAATGAACAAAAGCAAACTTACACTTGTCCTCTGTTAACTGCTTCAAAACTTCACCAACAATCTAAAACACAGAAGCAATAATCATTACAATGAGCAATATAGTACAAAAGATATCAATAATAATTGGTAGTTATAACTTACTATTGTAGCTCACCTGCCCAACACTCTGCAGTGCTTTCAGATCATTCTCGGACTTGTCGTACTGTTTTGTGAGATCTTTCAACTGTTCGCGTACTAAAAATGAGAAAACATGATTCGTCATGGTGGCATAATAACAACAACAACAACAACAACAACACTCGGTAAAAAGCATACCTCCACTGGGCTGAACAGTTTACGATTTGTATTCCACCGATAGGCCAGATCTGGATTTGGAGCTGAACGAAAATCTAAACGGCTTGTTCTTGTCACTTAGCAAAGTCATCCACCAGGTTTTATCACAACTCGTCTACTACTTTTTGAGATTTCTTATTATATATCGGTTTTGGCCTATCACTCAATGGTGAAGAATCCCTGGTGTTGGCTTAGCGGTTAGGGTGCCGGCTTGGGATCCTAGGATCCTGGGTTCGAATCCCGGTCGATTGCTGAATTAACGCCAGGGGGGTTGACTCAGCCTGTCATCCTTCCGAGGTCGGCAAATTGAGTACCAGCTTGCTGGGATGAATGATCCCGGTGTGTACCCTGGTTTAGAATAGGTACACCGTATCCCTGCGCATCGTAAGAGCGTGACCAAGGGTTGGCGTCAGGAAAGGCATCCGGCCATAAAAAGAAAACATTGCCTCAAACAGGGAACCATGATCGTCATGGGGCCCGCAAGGCTAACCCCCGCTCTAGCGGGGAAAATGGCCTTAAAACGATCATTCATTCATTCACTCAATGGTGAAGAATCACTTTAAATTTCTCATATCCGGATCTTCACCACAATCTAATCATTTCGCCCTTGTCACACACACAACCTGTCCAAAACTTTTTGAGATATCCTGCTCACAGACAGACAGGACAGGGGTGAAAACATAACCTCCGCCCAACATCTATGGCAAAGGTAAAACGTATAAAACAGCATTTCCAGGTTCACAGGACAGATACTGAAGATCAAGAACAACAGACCGACAATGAAATATTGTGGATTAAAGCACCATCAAGATCCATATGTAACAGGTTACTAACTAGGGAGCCCAGGGCATAACTAATATTTAATAATCGGAATATATGACACTTCCAATGTGATGACAATGCTGTAGTTCCCGTCATGAAATTCTGTCTAACGTCTGAACCCAGGTGTCATGCATCTTTTGCCCGCTACGCGGCCGCGATAAAAACTCGGTCATTCAGCGCTATGATCATACCTGAGACATTAACTGTATGCTATACAACAACACAACAACATGCATTTTAAGGCCATTTTCCCTGCTAGAGCGGGGGTTAGCCTTGCGGTCCCCATGACAAGATTCTCCATTTTGCCCTATTTTCTGCATCTCTCCTTGTAAAACCCTTGCCCGCATTTCTTCTTCCACCATCTTTAGCCAAGTCTTTCTCGGTCTTCCCCGTCCTCTACTTCCTTCCGCATTCATTTCCATCACTCTTCTCAACCAGTCACTTTCATCCTTCCTCAACACATGACCAAACCATCTCAACCTGTTCCTCTTCACAGCATCAATCACAGGCTCTATTCCCATCATCTTTCGCAATTTATCATTCGTCTTCCTCTCTCTCAACGATACTCCGCACATCCACTGAACCATTCGTATTTCCACCCTTTCCAGCGTTCTTTGCTGCTCCACATTCATGACCCATGTCTCGCTCCCATAAATCATAACACTTCTCACACATGCAGCATACACCTTTCCCTTCAGCTTCAACGACACTCCCCTCCTCATCAGCATGCCACTCAGTTCCCGAAACTTCTTCCATGCACATCTCACTCTAGCAACCATTGCCGAGTCTGATCCACCTTCTCCATTCAGCATGTCTCCGAGGTAGCAAAATGTTTTCACACCTTCCAGCTTCACGCAGTCTCCAAGTTCCAACTCAACATTTCCTCCATCTGCAGCTCCCTCAGTGCACACCTTACATTTGAATGTAGCTGCCACACTGGTTAATGACCCTCTCAGACCACTACATTTTTGATGAACCCACTCAGCGCACATTGTACATTGAATGGATTTCACTCCGACACCCTTCCTGCACACAGCACATGGCCACTTCCCAGTTCTTTCCACCTCACCACATGCTTTACCACTTGCCATCACCTTCGTCTTTCCTATATTCACCTTCAGACCTTTTGTCTCCATACATTCCTTCCACTTGTTCATCTTTTCCTTCAGTCCATCCATACTTTCCGCAATCAACACCAGATCATCTGCATACAACAACTCCCACAGTAGACCCTCCTTTACGTTCTGAGCCAGCACCTCCATCACAGCTACAAATAGTAGTGGACTTATTACCGACCCCTGATGCACTCCCACCTTCACCTCAAACTCACCACTGTTCCCGTCCTTCGTCCTTACAGCTGTGCGCGGTCTTTTGTACATTGTCATCACAACTCTGATCAACCATTCCTCCACTTCTAACTTCCTCAATGCCCATGTCAATACTTCGGTGGAACCCTATCGAATGCTTTCTCCAGATCAACAAACCCAAGAAACAACTTCTTCCTCTTCTCCATGTACTTCTCCTGCAACTGCCTCACAATGAAAAGTGCGTCTGTCGTTCCTCTTCCTGGCATAAATCCAAACTGCATTTCATCGATCTTCACCTTCTTCCTTATCCTCCTCTCCAACACCCTTTCCAATACCTTCATTCCATGCTCCAATAACTTTATCGCTCGGTATGAGCCACACTCCAGACCTTGTATAGAGGGAAGAGGGTACTCAGTTCCCAATCCACTGGAATGCGACCTTCTTTCACCACCAGATTACAGATCTCTGCCATTCTATTCACACCCCAACTTCCTGCTGCCTTCAACATATCTCCCACAACTCCTGTCGGCCCTCCCGCTTTTCTACTCTTCATTGCTTTTATCGCTTCCTCAACTTCCTTCTCAGTTATCTTCTCTGCCGGTCCTAAAACTGGGTTACTCTCTATGTTGCCATCCCATTCATTCTCTGTATTCAACAGCATTTCCATATATCTTTTCCATCTTCCTTTAATTCCATCTGGGTCCACAACGATTTGTCCCACTTCATCCTTCAAGCAACTCACCCCCATCACATCACACCTCTCTTTCGCTATCTGCTTTGCAATCCTGAATACCGCTCTCTGACCCTCTTCCGAATCCAAGCGTTCTCTGAACATTTTCCTACATGCCTCCTGCGCCTTTGCTACCTCTTTCTTTGCAGCCTTCTTGGCTGCCTTATAACTTTCATGCTCTGCTTTTTCTGCTCCCGTACCCTTTGCCTTCTGCCACTCCTTGAACTTCTTCCTCTTCTCGTCAATCCTCTTTCCTACTTCATCATCCCACCACCATGTTTTCAAGTGCCTCGGTGGTCCTTTTGTCCATCCACATACCTCACCAACGGCTCCCAACAGACTATCTTTCATTGACATCCAACCACGTTCAAGCTCAACCACATCATCCTCTACCCTACTCAGCCTCTCTTTTAATGCCTCCCTTACTGTCACCTCTTTCAACCTCCACACCTTCATTCTCGATTGGTACTTCACCCGCCGAGCTCTCCTCGCACCTTTCACCCTTATGCCACAGACAACCAAGTGGTGCTGTGAAACAGCCTCCTCCCCCGGGATCACCTTTGTGTCCCGGAGGTGCCTCCTATCTCACCGACGCACCATCAGGTAGTCAACGGTTGTCGTCGACCCACCTGACGTGTATGTAACAAGCTTATTATCCCCTTTCTGGAACTGAGTATTACAAATCAACAAATCAGCTCCATCAGCAAACTCCAAAATCCTTTCACCTTCTCCATTTCTCACACCATATCCGTAACCTCCATGAACTCCTTCAAAACCGTCCATCCTCCTTCCCACATGTCCATTTAGGTCTCCTCCTACCACAACTTCCTCATCTTTCACATCTTCCATCAGCTTCTCTATCGCACATCAGAACATACCCTTCTCTTCATCGCTCCGACCAACCTGCGGAGCATATCCCGAGATGACGTTCACCAAGAGCTTTCCAATCATCATTTTCACCATCATCAACCTATCACTCACTCGAGTCACACTCACCACACTGTCTACAAACTCCTGAGAAAACAGGACACCAACACCATTCATGCCCTCCGAGCACCCTTGCCACACAAACTTGTATTTCTGTTCCTGCCTACCCTTCACCATTCTCACACCACTTCCCTTCCATCTCGTCTCTTGCACACAACATATGTCCACTCTTCTTCTGATCAATACTTTTTTTTTTGTGCACAGAATCGAGGACAAATTTCACAAACAAATCAAACAGCCAAACAAAATATATAAAAGGTGGGAGCAGTAGACAAGATGGGGAGAGAAGGGGAAGCACACAAACACAACATTTGAGAGCAGGGACATCGGGAGATGTGTAGGAGGGAGAGGGCTTGGGGGGAGGAGGCGTGGGAAGGGGGGGGGGGGGGTGCGAGAAGTATAAATCACAAGGACACCATGGACTTCCAGGACAGAAGTTGGTATTTCAAAAAAGTGGATTTGGGGTGAAATTAGCGGGGGAAGAAAAGATCAAGGTTTTGGATGGGGGAAGATAAGAGATGGTGGTGAACAGCTGTTTTAAAGACCTGGAGGGAGGAGTGGGATTGAAGAGAGTGAGGGAGTTTGTTCCAGAGGCGGGATAAAAGAGGAATGAAGGAGTGAAGGTGAGCAGAGAGTCTTGATTTTGGCAGTTTAACCATAAGAGGGTTGCAGGCAGATCTTGTGTGACATGTCGGAATATTTGGGGGACAGAGCTCAGAGAGAGCTGGGGGGGGGGGGGGCAAGGCCGGAGAGGAGTCGGTAGAAGACGGAAAGACCACCAACCTGCCTGCGGTGAGTGAGTGAGTGAAAGGCCCTCGGAGCTGGCTTCATCGCGGGAGATTCCGATGATTCTGAACGCTTTGGTTTCAAGAGCGTGAAGACGAGCTAGGTGTGACGCAGGAGCACCAGCCCAGAGGGGAGAGCAGTATTCCATTGAGCTGCGGATGAAAGCCTTGTATGTGGTGAGGAGCTCAGGTGTGCCAACGAAGGACTTCGCACGACGGAGGATGCCCAGTCGGCGACTGGCTTTGGAGGCCAGATTTGAAATGTGGTTTTCCCAGGAAAGATCATGGCAGATAGTGAGACCCAAAAGCTTGAGTGACAGAACTTCTTGGAGAGGATTATTATTTATTCAGAAAGTGGATGGGAGGGTTGTCCAGTCGGTCTTTTCGGAGAGACATCGTAAGATTCTGAGATTTGTCATGATTGAAAGACATGTTCCACTTGTTTGCCCAGTCTGTGATTTTGTCCAGGTCTGCAGAGAGTGAGGAGGCTGCAGACTGCCGATCTGAGGTATGAGGAATGGAGCGACATAGAGTAGTCATCAGCAAAGAGATAGAGAGGATTTTCAAGAGAGTCAGAGAGATCATTGATGAAGACCAGAAAAAGCACAGAGCCCAGAACACTGCCTTGGGGAACTCCAGCCTGAACAGGAAGAGGAGATGAGAGAAACCCATTCAGGGCCACACGTTGACTACGACAAGAGAGGAAGACCGCCAGCTATGCATGGAGATTTCCATAGATACCAAAGGAGGAGAGTTTGGTGAGCAGAGCGGGGTGCCAGACCGTATCGAAGGCACGTGATATGTCAAGGGAGACAGCTCTAATTTCCTGTTTGGCATCGAGAACCTCCATCCATTGTTGAGAAAGCAGAAGCAGCATGTCCAGAGTAGAGTGACCAGGTCTGAAACCAAATTGATGATCAGAGATTAAGCCATTGGAGAAGAGGAAAGATTTCATATCCGAAGCAATGATGGATTCCATGACCTTGCTGATAATTGGGAGAAGGCCGATTGGTCTGTAGTTGCTTGGATCTGCTTTTGCACCTTTTTTGTGCAAAGCGGTGATGTTGGCTGATTTCCAAGCAGATGGCAGATGACCTTGAGCAAAAGAGAGGGTGAAGAGAACAGAGAGAGGGAGTGAAAGAGCGGAAGAACAGGATTTTAGGACCCGTGGGCTGATGCCGTCAGGTCCAGTTGCAGAATCAGAGTCGAGGGTTGACAGAAACTTTTCCACCTTGTCAGGAGGAAAGGACACAGAGTCCAGGAGCAGCTGGGTATGACTGGGTATGGTGGGTACAGAGAAGGATGGGTTTGGGACACAAGATTTAGAGGCAAACACAGAGTTGAGGCATTCAGCTTTTTCACGTGCGGAGTCAGCCGTGTAGCCGTTTGAGGTGAGGGAGGGGATGGAGGGGGAACAAACACCAGAAACAGATTTGACCAGACGCCACCAGGATTTGGAAGAGGGAGACAGATAAGAGAGTTCGGTCTTGAGAATGGAGAGATATTGTTTCCTGGCTCTCCTGAGGGTGGACACACACTTATTTCGGGCTTTGTGAAAGGAAATGAGATTTCCTTCCATTGGATTTGCTTTCCAGGAGACAAAGGCAAGTTGTTTCTGGGCAACAGCCTCACCACAAGTACCATGGACGGGAGAAGGGGTATGACAACTGAAGACGAGATGTGATAAATCTGTGCATGAGAGAGAGCAATTTACTTTGGAAGAATTCCCAGGATGAGTTGATGTCAGAGGCGGTAGAGATGGGAGACCAGTCCAGATGATTGATGGCTGTTTGAAGACCGTGCCAGTTGGCCTGAATGAAATGCCAGACTCGTCGACGCTGAGGAGGCTCTCTGAGAATGGTCAGAGAGATGTCCACTTTAACAAGCACATGATCAGATGAGCCGATTGGAGCAGAAGAAGAGCAGCAGACATTTTCAGGGAAGTTAGTCATAACCAGGTCCAGAAGAGAAGAAGCTCCGTCGACTGAGATCCGGGTCGGGAAATTGCCAGATTGTGTCAGTCCCCGTGAGTTGCAGAAGTCCTTTGCTGAGGAGCCATGGCTGGTGAGAGAGGTACCCACACCCAGTCAACTGGCATGGTGACAATTGAAATCACCACATATGGGGAAGAGAGAGTTGGGACGGGTAGATAGAAGTTGGTCCATAGAATCAGACAGCGAGATGTAGATGGAGTCATCACTGTTTGGTGGACGGTACAACACACATATGATCAAAAGGTGGGAGCGAAGGGGAAGCCGTAGCCAAAGGTGTTCCTGGGGGTGAGGTGGAGAGAGGGCAGTGCAGGGCGAGTGAGGAAGAGAGTTTTTTTGTCAAGATAGCAACCCCACCTCCAGGACGAGGCTCAGGTCTATCATACCGGAGGAGTGGGTAACCTGGGAGAGATACCAAGGAATCAGAGACATCATGAAGGAGGAAAGTTTCTGTTAAGCAGATCACGTCTGGATTTTCAGAAGCAACCTGTATGGAGAGATCAGTCAAGTTTGAGCGAAGGCCCCGGATGTTTGAGGTTCATACCGTTAATGAAGAGGAAGGGGGAGCATCGGATACAGAACAGGGGGGGGGGGGGGGAGGGGTAGGGTAAGATGTGGAAGAGGAGGAAGTGGTAGGGAGAACTGTTGAAGGTGTGTCAGAGATTTCAGAATAGCAAGGAGAAAGGGAAGAATGGGGCGGACAAAAGGTTTGATGGTGATTGGGTGAGGGACAGAGAGGTGTTATTTGAGGAGGGGGAAGAGCGAGGCAGAAGGTTGGGGGAGATGAAGGTGAAAGTTGGAAGGGGGAAGAAGCGGAGAGGACGCTTTGAGGAGGAGGGGTGAGAGGGGAGTCTAGGAGGGGAGGAGTGTGGGGGGAGTTTAGGAGGGAAGGGGCAAGGGGGAAGATTTGAAAGAGATGGGTGATGGGGAAGATTTGGAGGGGAGGGGCAAGGGGGAAGATTTGAAAGAGATGGGTGATGGGGAAGATTTGGAGGTGAGGGGCAAGGGGGTAGATTTGGAGGGGAGGGGTGATGGGGAAGTTTTGGAGGGAAGGGGTGATGGGGAAGATTTGGAGGGGAGGGGTGAGATTGGATTTTTAGAAAGTGTACGATTAATGGGAAACGAACATTTATTGCAAAATGAGTTTCTTGTGACCTTCGAGTCAAAAATACGTTTGAGGACGCTGAAGGAGGGGTGGTGTGCAGGAGAGTTTCGGGAATGTAGAAAAGAGGAACTGTAAGAGATGGAATTTTTTTTTGGAATGAATAGATTTGGTGAGCAAGTCGAAAGCATCCTTTTATAGAAGAACTTCCACCACTTCTCTTGATCTCCCTGTCATTGTCCCTACATTCCATGTCCCAAAACTCAGAAACCGATCTCCACTTTGGGCTGTACCCTGCCCATATGTAGTTGTAATTGTCATGGTTCCCTTTTTGAGGCAATGTTTTCATGGCCGGATGCCCTTCCTGACGCCAACACTCTTAGTTGCCTCTTACGACACGCAGGGATACGGTGTACCTATTCTAACCAGGGTACACACCGTACAAACCGGTCCAAGTCATTGTCATTCATGTAAAAGCACAAGGATGGCCGAGTCGTCCTCCCAAATACATTACACATACAAGCTCCTCCACAAGCTTGAGATCACCATTGATAACAAAGAAAAGGTTTGTTTACACTGCACATTGAGCAGCTAAGATGGCCAGGCGTACAGAATGTAAACGCAACACTTTCGAAGGTGATATCCTCAGTGAGCAGAAGCACTCGGAGCCCTCAAGCATGTCGTGCAAACGAGCCTCAGGAAGCAGGAAAGGAGGCCTCAAGCACGTCATGCAAACGAGCCTCAGGAAGCAGGAAAGGTGGGGCTCAAGCACGTCGTGCATACGAGCCTCAGGAAGGCGGAAAGGAGGCCTCAAGCACGTCGTGCAAACGAGCCTCAGGAAGCAGGAAAGGTGGGGCTCAAGCACGTCGTGCAAACGAGCCTCAGGAAGCAGGAAAGGAGGCCTCAAGCACGTCGTGCAAACAAGCCTCAGGAAGCAGGAAAGGAGGCCTCAAGCACGTCGTGCAAACGATCCTCAGGAAGCAGGAAAGGAGGCCTCAAGCACGTCGTGCAAACGAGCCTCAGGAAGCAGGAAAGGAGGCCTCAAGCACGTCGTGCAAACGATCCTCAGGAAGTAGGAAAGGAGGCCTCAAGCACGTCATGCAAACGAGCCTCAGGAAGCAGGAATACAAATGAAAATAAAAACTGAAAAATAAATGTGTAGTTTGTGGCACTTTGCTCGAATCGGCTCTTGAATCTCGTCACGAATCATCAAAGCCCCATCGCGTCCTTGGCGGCAAGACCAACTAGATGTAGATGATATGGTGCATAACTAGATTGTACGTACCGCCACTTTGTTATGGCTTGCTTGTGCTCATATGTAAACTCATTACTAGTTCAGATGCATGCTGAATATTGATATGATGTTCGCTGGTTCTCTTTACAGGTATTGTTAGGGATGGAATGATATTAAACTCATGATCTGAGCCAATGTTGTAACTCTGATTCTTACAACAGTTACAATGCCTGGAATGGAAAATGGGAGGGGGGGGGGGGGGGGAGGGAGGAGGTGAGGCGAGTGGGTCGGGGAAATCAAAACTCCACCATATCTATTACATAAATAACAGATGACATCAAGATGGGACAAACAACTGGTTTCGTTCATGAACAGTTTGCAGAGAAACCACATGCTCAAATCCCTCATGTTACGTTCATGTCCTACTTCCCTTGTCCTGGGTGTAACGCATGTACATACATGCTTGTGAACCAGTGGTAAAGGATAACTAATTAACACCAACACAAACAAACAAACAAACAAACAAACACACACACACACACACACACACACACACACACACACACACACACACACACACACACACACACACACACACACACACACACACACACACACACACACACACACACACACACACACACACACACACACACACACACACACACCCGGCGTTTCATCATACTCAGTGCACAGAGACCACCCTCTGCATTCAATCGGATTATTTAAATAACTAAAAATCGAGTAAGAAGTCCAGTAAGCCCAGTAAGGACTTGAGTAAGTCCAGTGTTGGAGGTGGAAAGGGAGGCGGGGGTAGTTCGGGGTTTGGGGGTGACAGGGGAGAAGAGGAAGCATTACATTGCAGAGAGAGGATATTATTGCCATGTCACGATTGAAGGTTCCATTGACAAAAGACCTAAAACTTTCGATCATCATCGAATCGTCTGTCGACGTCTGTCGATCATCTAATCCTGTACGACAACAATTCTTGTCTTGAGGATAAAACTGGAATCATTTAAATTTATCAAAGCCGATGAATGAAATTTGAAATCGTTCCTCGACATAAACTCAAAAACCGTAAGGCCTACAAGTCAACATGAAATACACAAGCGACAAGGCCTATGGAGTAACCAACCAAGTGCAGTTACACTACACCGCGTCTATTTATTACGAACACCTCCGTTGAGGGAAAATGATCAATGACACAGCATCGGCCACTCGTCACATCCACAGGCACACGAAGCAAGCCCTGAGAACACGCAACGACGAACACGGACAACCTCATGTGAGGCACAACCAGCACGTACACTCCTTGAGACGACCATCCACTTCCTTGTGCTCCAGCAGCTTCTTGCGATAATCTTGCAATGCCTTGTCCCTTTCCGCCATGGCGCCGGTTCTAACTTCCGAGTCAGGGGTTAAATGGCAAAGTGTCAAAGACTATCTTTCCTGCCTTCCAAGTAATTTGGCCACGGATACTTAAGGCAAATATAAAGAGGATAAATTTGACGATTCAAAACGCAGGGCTCATAGGTAGGTAGAAGGTAACTAAACGTCCCTCAAAGAAAAAAACACAAATGTCGAGAATACTAGCGCGAACTATCACAACATGGCCAACATACAGCGAACAAAAGTTGGAAAATAAAATGCCAACGCTTTTTAAGTTGAGATGGAGGACAGGAGAGAAATGTATGTTAATAATTACAGAAACATTCCAATTCACCGATGTATTCAAGTAATCCGATAACACAGGCATTAACAATCCTGCTCTTAATGTTATGTTAACAACAAGCGGCAAAGAAGGAAAGATTTCCAAAATATAAGGGAAATCAAAACAATAGGAACCACACAGCATGAAGAAGGAAGTATCAGTGTTGAGACTGTTGGGGATCTCGGATGGACGTTAAACTGGGCGACCCGTCTGAAAGCATTCGTGAGAAGCATGAGCAGTAGGGGCTTCAATGAAACAAAACCTGTCATTGATAAATACATCATTAAATAACCTCACACTCACATACATGTTGTTGTGGGAATGGTGATAGTGGGTAACAGGTGTAAAGTAGACTCGTATAAGTATTTAGCATAAGTGTGTGGCATATGTGTGAAAATGATAGGGCATGTGTCGAAGTTTGTTCAAGAGCTGATAAATCTGACCCCTCCACACCGTAATGTGTCTAAAAAGCTTCCCTCCGTCTCTCCCTTGTTAAGCCTTTAAAGGCCCTTTAAAGCCCTTTAAAGTTCCCTTTGTAATCTGTCTATGCGTGTTTTATAAATCAATTATCAGCTCCACAAGCCCCTCCACTCCCCCTAAGGAAGGAGAAAGTGAGGCCTTGTGACCATGTGCTAAGGTAAGGGCTGCACCCGTGCTGCACCCGTGCTGCCAACCACCCAAATCCACTTGAAACTGCTCATAACCGCAGATGTGGAAAGAAGCTATAGGAGGCTGAAAGGAGCAAATGAGCGCAATGTCGAGAAATAGTGAAAAGCCGATAGGCGGAGCCAAAACAGGGCATCGAGTGGGGACATTGCAGAGAGAGGAGTTGAGAGAGATGGTCCGACAAGACAGAGCAGTCCAGCAGTTGGGCAGTGCAGAGCGGACAGTTGTGTTGAGTCCCACAGAGCCTAGCAACTTGAATGCGGCTGACGCCAGGAGAGAACAAACGACGCCATACAAGCGTGCAACGACGCCATACAAGTGTGTAACGATGCCATACAAGAGTGTACAACGCCATACGAGCATGCAACGACGCCATACGAGTATGCAATGACGCCATACGAGTGTGTAACGACACCATACGAACGTGTAACGATGCCATACGAGCGTGTAACGACGCCATATGAGCGTGGAACAACACCATACAAGCGTGTAACACCATACAAGCATGTAATGACGCCATAGAAGCGTGAAACGATGCCATACAAGCTTGTAACTACGCCATACATGCGTGCAACGACGCCATGCAAGCATGTGTCTGTCTGTGCGTGCGATGGAGCCCGGATATGCAGCCACAAAATACGTCTTTTTCGCTTGCAAGAACTGTTTCTTTTGCCACCAGCCCACACGCCACACCAACCCCACACAAGCCTCGCAGAGGACTAGGTTTTTCTCTGTCTTGTGATCTATCCCTGTCTGACTCTTTGTGGTGTGACTGGATAAGCTATCACATAAGCCGTCGCAGTTTGGGGGTGCGTGGGAATTTATTGTTTAGAAAACCATACATGTGCACATTCCTTGTTTTTCCTACCTCTTTATAAATATTAATAAATGTGTGTTCTCCTAGGCTGGAAAGTATCCAGCTTTACGCGGGTTTGACCTGTTTTGTTTCCGAAAACCCACGGACCGGTCTTGGATGGGATACAACGATGCAGTTTGATGCATATGAAAGAACATTCTTCAATGTTTTATTGTTAAGACTAGCGTGACTCGGCGCGCTCCGCGCGCCTCACCACACGTCGTTTCAGAGGGGTAGGCATCTTTGACCATTTTGGTGTATTTGGGGTCTTCATGGTGTTTTGGGTATTCAGGGTCTTTTGGGTCCTTGGTGTCTTCAGAGGCTTTTGGGTCTTAAGGGTCTTCAGTGTCTTTTGGCTCTTCAGGGTCTTCAGGGGCTTTTGGGTCTCTGAAGGGTCTTTTGGGTCTTCTTGGTCTTTATGAGTTTTTTGGGTCTTTTTGGGTCTTCGGGGTCTTTTTGGTCTTCGGGGTGTTTTGGGTCTTCGGGGTATTTTGGGTCTTCGGGGTATTTTGGGTATTCGGGGTGTTTTGGGTATTCGGGGACTTTGGGTTTTTGGGTATTCAGGGTCTTTTTGAGCCTCATGGCCTTGAAGGGTATTTTGGGACTTTGGGGTGTTTTGGGTCTTTGGGGTCTTTGGGGGTCTTCAGGGTATTTTGGGTCTTCAGTGGTCTTGGTGGTCTGAAGGGTCTTGGAGGAATTAAAGGCTCGTCAAAGGTCTGAGGGGTCTCAGCAGTCTTAACGCAATTAAGAGGGTTAATTAAGAGGGTGTTAATATTATTTGAAGAAGAAGAAGACGTTTTCGTCGCATATAAACATAGCGACAAGCATAGCGACATAACGACATAACCATATACGTTTGCTCTATTATAATAAGATGTGTCAAGATCATTGTTTAGCATTAATCATCATTTGTCTCGAGAAACTAAGCAACACTGCTCTTTCTTTTGGGGACGCCATTTGCAGCATATGTGATGTTACACGTCACAGGCAACACCTGGAAACAAAAAGAGTCAATAAAGCTCTGAGTCTGGGAGGTCGGTCTCCCGATGGAGGGCAGTCGCAGTTGGGATGTATTAGGTGATAAAGTTCATTTTCAGTTTGATTTGATATAGAATTAGTGGCCCGTGGGAGCTAAAAGGCCTGATAACACATTTGTATTCGCGCAATGAAAATTATGTGGGATGTTTGAGCCGGAATTAATGAAAAACGTTCCATTAGTTTTTGTCCAGCGAAAGGATCCCCAAGCTATTTTAGACCCTGAAGTGGTGCAAAGGTCAAGGGGTCTACAGGGTGTAAGGATCCGAAGAGTGTAAGTGTCTGAAGGGTGTAAGCGTGGTTCCCAAACCCATGGTCGCGACCAAAATGAGGGTCACGAGGATGTTCCCGAGGGTCGCAGGACGGTCTCAAAAAAAGAAATATTAGTGTTATAAGGGGATTACATCACTGGCACAATATGAAGGATTATTGAAATAGTAATTAAAGTAGAATGGTTGTGGATAATATAGCATCTGTTTTGTTTGGAATTCACGTGTTATAATTGACATGTAATTTATGTTTGGAATTCACATGTTATAGTTCATATGTATGGGAAACGGAAATGACGGTTGGTTTTGGAGAGTGGGAGGAGCTAAGGAATTGATGTTGAGATTTCGGATTAAACCGTTGACGTTACCATCAAGTACGTTTCGGGTAATTGCTGGATACAACAACATCCATGTATGCTTAATATAATAATGTTTGAGTCCGTTCACGTCCAATACTCGTGTGTCAAGCAGACCAGCGATGAGCCTGTTGTTAAATCGCACTCTTATCCGAATGCGATATTAATTATTATAGATGGTGCTGTAATTTTAGTGTTTTGATCTTAATTATCAAAAGCATTGCTTTTATCCGTTAAACGTTTTTATTTAAATTTAAAATGTTTGATTCTTATACATTTATAACTGTTCCAGATGAGTTTTGTCATTGGAGTTTATTTTATTATATTCTGTTGCCAAAATTTCTTTTTTATTCTGAATCATTCAAGAATGTATTAGAAAACCAATTTTTCGCATATAAGAAATTTGATTTTCGCATGTGTCAACAGTTCACAATCTGACAGTCGTGCTTTCACTTGTTTACTGGGGGCTGAGATCTAGTTACTACAAACAAAGGAAGTATTGCCAGCATCTTACTTGTCTTTATTTACGTACGGTTTTTACCTCCACCACCCAAGGTGGATGGAGGTTATGTTTTCACCCCTGACTGTTTGTCTGTCTGTTTGTTTGTCTGTCCATTTGTCTGTGAACAAAATATCTCAAAAAGTTGTGGACGGATTCGGACGAAACTTGGAGGAGAGGTTGGGTGTCTGACAAGGACGATTCGAATTTGGTGAAGATATGAATATGGATTCGGTTATGAGAATTATTTGATTTTTAAGTGATTCTTCACCATTGAGTGATAAGGCTAAAACGATGCATACATAGCAGGAAATCTCAAAAGGTTGTGGACGGATTTGGACGAAACTTGGTGGAGAAGTTGGGTGTCTGGCAAGGACGATTCGAATTTGGTGAAGATCTGAATATGGATTCGGATATGAGGGTTATTAAATTTTTAAAGCGATTTTTCACCATTGGACAATAGGGCCAAAAACGATACATAGCAGGATATCTCAAAAAGTTATGGATGGATTTGGACGAAATTTGTTGGACAGGTTGTGTGTCTGAAAGGAAGAATTGATTCAATTTTGGTGAAGATCCGGATCTGGATCCAGCTGGCAGAATTTGTAAAGTGATTCTTCACCATTGAGTGATATGGCCAACCAGGTGGAGGTATGCTCTCTGCTGAGTGCCGTTATAGTTGTTGAATGTTACTGTGTGTAGAGTCGAATAGTGTAATAATCAAATATAATTAACTTTACAATTGGTGATTTTTTACTTTTTGAACAATTTCCAATGTTTTATTAAAATGTTATAATTTATAACTCTTTTCATTTCAGGTCTGGTCTTTAACTAGAAAAACGGCCCAACACAAAACACAACTTCTGTGTAAGCCCGAGTTTTTGAAATATGGCTTCACCGAGATGAGAGAAAAGTCTAGGAATGTCCAACCTCAGTGTGTTCAGTGCCTGCAAGTCCTCGCCAATTAATGCATGAAGGAAAACAAATTGAAGGGTCATTTGCATTCAGTTCATCAAAACTTTGTGGAAAAGACACTGAGTTACTGGGAGGACAAAGAAGAACAGGTACAACTAGGACGGCACTCAGTAGAGAGTATACCTCCGCCAGGTGAACAGTTTAAATTTTGTATCCCAGAGTAGACGAGAAATCACAATACAGAATTACATTTAATCAAAATCATCCGTCCACAACTTTTTAACATATCCTGCTTTGTATCGTTTTTGGCCCGATCTCCCAATGGTGAAGAATCACTTAAAAATTAAATAATTCTCATATCCGAATCCAAATTCAGATATTCACCAAAATTGAATATTTTTGTCCTTGTCAGACACCAAACCTGTCCACCAAGTTTCGTCCAAATCCGTCCACAACTTTTTGAGATATCCTGCTTTGTATCGTTTTTGGCCCCATCTCCCAATGGTGAAAAATCACTTTAAAAAATTATACTAGCCGGATACGGATCCGGATCTTCACCAAAATCGAATCTGTTTGTCCTCGTCATACACTACATTTCTGCCAAATTTCGTCCGAATCCGTCCACAACTTTTTGAGATGTTTTGTTCACAAACAAATGTACAAACAGACAGGGGTGAAAACATAACCTCCATCCACCAAATCGGATTGATGCTCCCTCGAGTTCAGCCTTTTCTCTGGAGAAAGCTTCCTTGGCATCCTTTGAAGTGGCGTAGTATATTTCAAGATGCAAAAAGCCCCGTAACATTGGAGAGGAGCTGGTGAAGCCAGCAGCAGTGGCAATGGTGAAAACTGTTTGTGGAGCAGATGTTGCCAAGAAGATTGAATTTGTACCACTTTCTGATAATATCATCAAACGTCAAATCGATCTCATTCCAGATGATATTTTGGCTCAACTGATTGTGGCACTGAAAAAAGCAGGAAAATTTTCGTCGCAGACGGATGAATCAGTAGATATTGCAGGTGATGCTCAAGTTGTGGTTTTTGTAAGGTACAGAGGAGAAGACGACATTCTGGAAGAATTTATTTTCTGCAATACCCTGTCAAATACGACCACTGGAGAAGACATCTTTAATATGATGAACATTTTTTCAAGAAACATGATCTAGACTGGTTGAATTGTTTGCCTGTGTGCATAGACGGAGCTCCATCTATGATGGGAAGTCGTTTGGGTTTTGTTACTCGTGTTAAAGCAGAAGACCCTGATACAATAATTCACTGTTTCTTGCATCGGGAAAACCTTGCCACTCGACGTTTGCAACCTGACCTCCATGTAGTTCTCAATAATGCAATCCAAATTGTGAATTTTGTCAAGGCCAGGGCCTTAAACTCATGCATTTTCCATAAAATGTGTGAAGAGATGGGATCACATCACCAGGTCTTGCTGTTCCACTCTGATGTTCGTTGGCTCTCTCTCGAGGGAAGATTCTCGGGAGAGTTATTGAACTGAAAACGGAAATTGAATTTTTTCCATGTGAGAAGAGACATGCACTGGCAGACTGCTTTAAAGATGCTGCTTGGCTGGCAAAGCTTGCCTATTTGGGTGACACCTTCATGCACCTGAATGAACTGAATTCAGACATGCAGGGCCATAATCCTACCATGGTGGACATGGGTAAAAATTTTTTGCCTCATTCAAGAAAAATCTTGCTCTTTAGAGAGAAAAACTGGCTAAAGGAAAAACGGCTGCCTTTCCTGAACTGAGTGCTGTGCTGGAAGAATCCGTCGGAAATATCCCTTGTTGACGGCAAAAGTATTTTCGAAGATCATCTGAAGAACCTTCAGGAAGAAATGGACCGGTATTTTCCAGAAAACGTCGACCTCAAGAAGCATAGTTGGATCAGAAATGTGTTCAATGTGGACGTCAGTGAAGTCCGAGAAGATATTCCGGGATTTCAAGAAGAACTTGTAGAACTCCAGGAAAATCAAGTGCAGGAGCAACGCTTTGGAAAGCTTCCGTATTCGAAATTTTGGACCCAACTTGATGACAAGCCCATTCTGACTCGGGACGCTGAAAAAGCTCCTCTTCCTTTTCCAACAATACATCTCTGTGAACAAGGATTTTCAGGTCTTGTTGCAATCAAGACTAAAGCACCGAACCATGTGGATCCTGAGCATGACTTGCGCTCTGTCCATCAACATAAATCCAAACTTCGACGAGCTTACCCACAAAATTAAGCAGTATCACAGTAGCCACTGAGAAAATGTTTGTGTAATAAAGTTTCATTTTCATGTAAATTTGTTTTTCATTTCGTCCAATTAAAAACTCTTTGAAAATCATTATGTGTTGGTAATTAATTCAATAAAACTATATGAATAAACACAATGTATCAAAATGATAGGTCATTAATATTGCATGTGCAGCGTTTAGGATCGCCAGGCCAGGACAAGATTGTATTCAGGGTCGCCACCAAAAAAGGTTTGGGAACCACTGGTCTAAGGGGTGTAAGGGTTTAAAGGGTGTAAGGGTCTAAAGAGTGTAAGGGTTTAAAGGTTATAAGGATGTAAAGAGTGTAAGGGTATAAAGGGTGTAAGGGTTTAAAGGGTGTAAGGGTCTAAACTCTAAGGGGTGTGAGGATCGAAAGGGTGTGAGGATCTAAAGGGTGTAAGGATCTAAAGGGTGTAAGGATCTAAAGGGTGTAATGGTCTCAAGAGTGTAAGCGTCTAAAGAGTGTAAGTGTCTAAAGGGTGTGAGGGTCTAACTCTAAAGGGTGTAAGGGTCAAAATAGTGTAACGGTCTAAAGTGTTGAAAGGGTCTTAAAAGGATTAAAATGGTCATAAAATGACTAAATGCACCTCTAACGTGTCTAAAGGGAACATTCCGATAGTAGTAAGGATCTAAATGGCCTAAAGGGTCGATTAAGTCTAAATGGTGTAATAGTCTAATGGGGTCTAAAGTGTTGAAAGTGTCCAAAGGATCTTGAAAGGTCTAAAGGGGACTAAATAGTGTAAAGGTCAAAAGGGTCTACAGGTGTAAGGGGTCTATAGGCTTTAAAGGATAATAAGGGGTCTAAAGGTATGTGGGATCTAAAGCGTACATTCCCAAAGTAGTTGGGTCTCATGGATATAAATGTCTAAAAGGGTTAAAGGGTCCTAAAAGGTCTAAAAAGGGTTTAAAAGTGGTCTTAAAAGGTCTTAAGGGTATTAAGGGTTCTAAAGATATATGGGATTTAAAGGTTTAAAGGGTTTGTTCCAATAGTAGTTCGGGTTTGAAGGGTATAAAATGGTGGAAAGCGTGTAAGAGGTCTAAAGAATGTAATGTAAAGGTAATGTAAAGGGGTCTAAAGTGTCTTACAAGGTCTAAAGGGGTCTAAAGTGTCTTACAAGGTCTAAAGGGGTCTAAAGTGTCTTACAAGGTCTAAAGGGGTCTAAAGGTCAAAATTATCTACAGGGTTAAGGGCTCTATAGGGTCTATAGGCGTTTTGAAGGGTCTTACGAAGTCTAAAAGGCATTTAAAGGGTCTATGGGGCCTAAACATCCAAAGAGTACATTTCAATAGTGGTTGGGGTCTAAAGGGGTCTAAAGTGTCAAAAGGTTCTTAAAAGGGACTAAAGAAGGACTGAAAGGGCTGTCCCCTCTCAGACACCCCCATAGGCAAGCAGGTGCTCTACGTGCAAAGCAGCAATCTCAGACACCTCTCTGTCCTCCTATCCCCCTTTATTTCTCGTTCTTCAAAGCAAGAGTGCACTACTAACATTAAGAGGTTAAAATTGAATTAAGTGCTTGAGTTAGGTTATTATTAAGATCAATTCAAATTATAGGGTTTAAATTAAACAACAACGACACATGGGATTTTAAAAATTGAATTCATAATCTCGTGAGATGACGTAATCTTGCAATAATATGATAATAATAATAATGTATACTTATAATGCGTACATATCCACCCATATAGGATGCTCAAGGCGCTGGATGGACGTATGTGATATGTGACGGTACAAACAAAGATTACATTTAGAGTTAATTAGTAAATTATCTCACTTACTGGATGAAAAATGAAAAGTTCCCCATTAGATTTTTCACATCGACGCCATGAACCATCATGCCGAGTTTCAAAACGATCCGTTGAGCCGCCTCGGCTAGGAAGAAAACCGGAAAATTGTTAACGCAACTCTTACCTGAAGGACATGTTATTGCTTAACTAGATCATCTTGACTTTGTCATAGACGAGCTAAAATCCGTTTTTGCAGCCATGGGTTGCAAGGTGTTTCACGTAGCAGGAACTTTTCTTGCTACACTTTTCTCCTTTATTCACTTTTTAATTCGTTTTTCTCCGCAACTGCTTGAGCGATTGAAATTAAAATTTCAACATAGGAGCGCCTGCTCACAGAGAATTCGTTTTTATCCAAGTTACATGATTATTGGATGGAAAATGGAGCTGGCATTCCAAAAAGTCTGTTTTCTGTAGGCATGGGTTGCAGGGTGTTTCACGTAGCAGGAATAAACTGCCTCGACTTTGCTTCGCTCGGCCGAATAAAACCCGCTTTCGATTCCTTCAAACCTGATTTTCCACACCTCCAACTTACCAAGGTATGTTTTCACCACTGACATGTCAGTCTGATGTGTGGTTCAGAATTGGAGTATAACAACCACGACATGAGTCAAACTTACGTCATTGGAAATTTGGCGCCAAACCTTTTAAAAACCGCAGCGGTCCATCCTGGGTACATCGCTTTGCACCCATCCTTTCAGATGGGTGAACCGACTGTAGGCGACGGATCTCGTTAGTTTCTGTGCGTCGGAAACCAAAGAAAATATGTGGTCGAATTTCCCTCCTGATGACGTAGGTCTCTGAGACCATACATTGCTAAATCGGTGATCGGCCGGGTGGAAGATACTGCCACATAATAATAATAATTATTATCCCCGTTAATTCACTCCAAATCCACTTTTTTTGGAAATACCGACTTCTTTCTTTCCTGGAATATTTCTTGCTTGCATTGGTCCGGTCTTCCAAGCCAAGCGTGATAATATTAATATGTTTCAAAGAACTGAATCTAGGGAGTCCATGGCAAAGCGAGGAAGGGAGGAGTTGACAGGAGAGAAAAATCCAGACCATCCCTCATCGTCGTTGCCAAATGTTGTGTTTAAGAAGGGACATGACCGCATAGATGAGTGTTGAAGTGACTGCTTTAGTCATCCACATAACGTCGGTTATCTCCCGACCAAAATGTCTGGGTGGAGGGGTCAATATATGGTTGAACCCCCAAAAAATTGATACAAAAGGTTTTTCAATGGATTCTGGGACCATTGGGCATGCTAAATAACATACTAAAAATCTAGTAACATCTGACTTCCGGAAAGGGGTCATTTTCAAGATGGCGTCCAAGATGGCCACCGGGAGCTTAAAATGGCCATATCTCAATTATTATTCAACCTAGAAAGGTGGTTTTGGTGTCTAACCCTAGGTTTTAGGGCCCAAGGAATCCAATTGAATCAATAAAATTACCATCAGTTAATTATTTATTGACAAGTCCAAGATGGCATCCCAGGGTGACATCCTGATCCACTAAAATGGCTCTGTCGAATAGTAGTCAACCTAGAGAGATTTTTTCAGTGTGTATACCCAGGTTTAAGGCACCCAGGAAATCATCAAAATTACTTAAACTAGGGCATTGCCCGTACGTGGGTGCCCGTTCCTTGCCAAAAAAAAAAAAAACGCTACCCGTACGCTCTACCCCGCCCGTACGCCCGTAAACAAAAAAAACAACGCTCTTCGCTTCCGCCCTTCGCTCTGACTGAATTGGGAGAAATAATGCGCATATGAAATCGAGAAATTATTATTTTCTCCGGAAGAAATCGAATTACGAACCGTACCGTAATGGCGGTCAGGGTCAGCTCGTAACGCGCTCAGCTCCGCTCGTCTCACATCGGCCACGCCTACGCAACAAAGCGTTCTGTGATTGGCTGCCGGAAGTGAAGTCTTCACTGTCCGGAAGTTCGCAAATCGTCGCAGTTACGATGAATCGTTTTAATTTAATCGCAGTTTGAATTCGTTTTAAAACATAGTTTAACGGCAACATAGTTTTCCAACGTGAAATAAATGAATACGCTGTCAAATGTGCCGTCCGAGGTAGAGTCTGATCGCCACGTTCGGCACACGTGATAGCTCGCTGCTCTCTGATTGGTTGAAGCGTTTTTTGGACATAGCTCGGTAAGTACTTGTCCGATTAATTTAAAACCTTGAAAAGGCACATCCTCGGGTCCCCAGCAATATACCTGGCAAGTTTAAAGTATATCGGACCCGTGGTTGTCGAGAAACAGCGGTCACAGACAAACAAACACACAGACACACAGAGATTGCTGGAATTATAGATTACTTAAATAAGCACAAAGTAATCAGGTAATCCAGTAAGCCAGGTTTACCAGCCCATTAGGCATTTGTTGTCTTATACAGTTAGTCGCTATTCATCGTCATCCTCTACCCAGACATGGATGTCTGAAATGTATTCAGCAGATGTAGCTCATTGCATTGTGACACCAGAACTTAATTACTTATCATACTTAATCTATGATGCAATATGATGCAATATGGGAATATGTGAAAGACTCGCAGCCAGATTCCTTGCCGTCTACTGAGCTTCACTTTGTGCTTGATGGGGGATCACTCATACAAAGAATTCCTTGGCCGAGAAAGGAGTCAATAGATCACATTTGTCAGTTGTACGTAGACTATGTAGCTCGCAGGTACTCTAAACCAACCATTGTATTTGATGGATATTCGCCAGAACCTTCAACCAAGGATGTCAATCACTTGCGCAGGACAAAGGGTTGCTACGGGCCTCAGGTACACTTTTCTGTGCAAACTGTTATTTCTTTGAAGAAAAACGAGTTTTTGTCAAACACAGTGAACAAGCAGAGGTTCATAAACATTTTGAGTGAGAAACTGGACAGAGCAGGATGTGTCATCCAACAGGCAAAGGGAGATGCTGATACGCTGATTGCTCTGACTGCAGTAAAATCTGCAGAGTATGTCGACACTGTTCTAGTAGGAGAGGACACACACTTACTTGTGGTTCTTTGCTATCACGCAAAAAATCTTCCAAACACAATCTATTTCAGACCAGAACCAAAGTCAAATTCAAATAGCTGCAGAGTATGGGACCCAAGAAAGACTAGGGATATCCTAAAGGACACTGCATGCGAAAACATTCTATTTGCACATGCCATTTCAGGTTGCGACAACTTCTGGACTGTTTGGGGTTGGAAAACCACTTGCGTTGAAAAAGCTGCTTAACAATTCTAAGTTCAGGAAGCACGCAGAAATCCTTTTGGCTGGTCCAGATACCCCGCATAATCAAATTTTTGAAGCTGGTGAGAAGCACTTGTGTGCTTCGATAATGGAGGGGAAAATGACAGCCTGGACACACTTAGATGCCAGCGGTTTAAAGAAAAAGTTGTCAGGTGTTCAAAGGCGGTTCAGGCACAGGTTTTGCCTCCAACCTCAGCTGCGGAAAAGTACCACTCCCTACGTGTTTTCTACCAAATCAATGAATGGAAAGGAGAAAGTTCCAGACTAAATGCCACTGACTGGGGATGGAAGGCGAAGGATGGCAAATTCATTCCAGAACAAACAGACCTGCCTCCGGCTCCTGACTACCTACTTGAAGTTATTCACTGTAACTGTAAAAACTGGCTGCAACACTCTGAAATGCATTTGTCGGAGGCGGGGTCTTGAATGCACATTTGCTTGTGGTGAGTGCAAAGGTACAAGTTGCACTAATTCAATGGACCCACACGTTATTGAGGCTGAAATTGATGACTGAACGACCGCACAGCTAAACAAGTGTTTTAGAGACTTACATGTAGGTTTGTCTCCTCTATTTGTCTTACCCGGTATGAGCAATTACTTTTTATTGTAATATGTTTCTTGGTAAGGGCCTTATTTGCATAATTTGGATAACTTGCACAATAATAATAACTTCATGAAGTTCTGGCCCGTACCATTGAACACCTTGACCATGAAAACCCAGGTTTTGACACCATTCTTATAATTTTTGGTTCACTATTTCAAAAGAAGGTTTTTCATTAATGGCGACACTTAATTAGCATAATTATGATTACATAATCAGGCAATAATCCAAGTAGGTACCTAATTTGAGTTTCTATCATTTCTAACAACACTATTGATTAAGTTGGGTAGCATTAAATTGATTATTCTTGAGACGAATGCAAGATTTCTTCTTGTTTAGCTTGTTCCTTTGATGTTCGGACATAATTAACATAAATTAGCATATTTAGACCCCTTCCACCCCACCCATTCATCTCTATTTTTGATATGGTATTCCTGGGGTATATCAGAGGAGAATCCAACAGAGAAACAAACTTTTCCAATTAGTGGTGGGTCAAGGCACCATTTGACTGGACTAGAAGTTCTAGCAGTGTCCATGTGTTTTATACCTCTCCCACATCATCCCCTCCATTCCCATGATTTGCCATCTGACCCCCCCCCCCCCCTTCCCCATGCCTCCTCCCCCCAAGCCCTCTCCCTCCCACAGATCTCCCGATGTCCCTGTTCTCTGCTGTTGTACGTGTGCTTCCCTCTCTCCCCCCATATTGTCTCCCGCTCCATTTATTGTATGTTTTTTGTGTCCGTTTTTTTGTGATTAATTTTTTTAGCTCTTACATTAATTTTTTTAATTAATTTTAGAATTAAAAAATTAAATAAAATTTTTTCTTGATTTATTAATTAATATTTTTAGCTCTTAAACGAGCCTCGATCTTGTATACAATAATATATATATTCATCATCATCATTATCAGCCTAATTTCAATCCCCTGGACTGAGTTTAAATATAGGTCTAGATTCCAACCCAGTGCGCACACCACGAACCCATCTCGCCAGGCCCATCATTTACAAAGCACAATTTGCTATTCAAACAAATATGTAAAATGCTGAATTCGACGCAGAGGGGTGAAAAGTCAGCTTTAGGTAACATGCATGTTTATCTGCTTTGTGCTGAAGGTCTTCTAGGTCACTTATCGAGGTGGACTTGTCAGGCAGTGCCTTTGACGATGAGATAGTGCATAGATTACACTGCTTGCCTAATGCATTGTTTATCGATCCATGGGTTTTCCTGATCCTGGTACCTCTTCCCATTATGTTGTCAAATTATTTTTGTCCTGACTCAGACCGAACGCTTTGAATTGTGACTGACACGTCACAGCTTGCTCCAGAGGTTTTGTTCCTCTATTGATATTGAGGGGAATCCAGGATTTTGAAAAGATAAAGGGCTTTAGACCTGCAAGTATCATGTTCCAACGTTGTGGTACTCCAAGGTTACCTGTACAATGACAAATCATGCAGAATTATTGTAGTTGTATTTCAAATGACTCCAGCTTTAATCCGTACGCGACATAATCAGACGTCTCCCTACGGTACACAGTTGATATTTTTGTCTGTAACCGTGATAGAATAAGGTGCTCCATGTGCAAAGCAGCCATCAATTTTGTTACAAATTCCTGCAGTACTATTTGGTTTTTTTTGTATACAAGATCGAGGCTCGTGAAAGAGCTAACATTGATCACAAAAAGACTGATAAAGGGAGCAGGAGAACAAGATTTAGAGCAGGGGATCGGGAGATCTGTGGGAGGGAGAGGGCTTGGGGGGAGGAGGCATGGGAAGGGGTGGGGGGGGGGGATATCATTTTTCGTACCCCTGATAGTAAGCCATAAACAAATATGCAAATAAAATGAATAAACAAGCACAGAAATAAATATAATTAATAAATAAGCTAATAACTAAACAAGCAAAAAAAAAATTAAATGAAGAAATAAACTAATAAATAAACAAAGCCAAATGAAAAATAAACAAGAACACATCATGCAGAGCTTTCAGACTATACTTTTCATATCTAGAGATTTCACTATAGAGAAGGAAGTTTTCAGAGAAGATCTCAAACTAATATGCAAAATAATGAAACAAAGTGAAGAATCAAGATGAAGCGTCAAACAGTATCAATGCAGGGGCTTTAAAGAAAAAGAACTTTTTACTGATATGTATTGGTTCACATTTTACAGTTGTGTTTATTGACACCACAAATGCAAGCTCAAGAGCAGGTAGGACATTGTTATGCTGTGGTTAGAGTTAGAAGTAGGCTGACGATTACTTAAATATATGTTAATTAATCCCATGTGACAATGCACTTTAGAGTGCCTCAACTTATCTGGGACCTGGGTCTAGTTTTTGCCATTTGCTATCTCTGTGCATGACCTGCAGTCCATCGAGCTGAACTAGCCTAAAATTAACAAAACCATATTAAATTTTTCCAACCATGTCACAACACCTGGTATTAATCAGGGAGAACGTGAAGCAACCTTCCCAAAAAATATGTAGCTCACACAAATTTATGGCTCCGTTCTACAATGCAATTCGATTTGAACCCACAAATCAGTAACGAGTAAATAAATAAGCAAACAAGCAAATAAAATTGGATAAACCTGTACTATAAAGGAGTCGTTTGTGTGTCTATCTGTCTGTCGCCAATTTTCTCAGAGATGGCCAAATGGATCTCCATCAACTTATAGATGTTCATTGAGTACAAGGGAGGGTTTTAGGCAAACGATAGACTTCTTAAAATCGCTCGATAGTGTCTAAGTCTTTATAGCCACGTGTAAAGTAATATTAAATGATCCCCGATCCCATTCCTTAGTGGGTGTAGACTGTAGGGAATAGTCCAGGAGCCCAGAAGGTTTATTGTCCCCCGTCGCACCGCGGAGCGAAAGGGGGACTATGGTTTTCCCGTGCATCCATCCGTCCGTGCGTGCGTCCGTCCGTGCGTGCGTGCGTAAGCGAAGGACCGAATTCTAATTTGGTGTGTGGGTGCAACCCCCGTCAAAATCCAAGATGGCCACCACCATATATATATGTCTGAACCTTGTGAGCGAAATATCTTGAAAAATAAACTTACTACTAACTTCTAATCTGGTATGTGGGTGTATCTACGCATAAGGGAGAACACTATTGAAAATTGGGTCGCCAAGTCAAAATTCAAGATGGCCGCCTTGCGTCTTCCACTTTGTCAACTCACATCACTTCACCGACGGGGGACCTAGGCATAACGCTTGTTCAAGTGAAAAGCCCCGGAACGTTTGACCTCATGGGCTGATGGGGTCATCCACCGACATCACAAAAATGCATTTCTGCCGGGTCTGACCCGTGGCTTTCCCCCCGAAATCACTCAATTAGTGACGCCATTACCCAAAAACCTATTTTGCTCAATATCTGGAGAATTATGCATGATAATATCACGAATAAGGTGTCTATACCTATGTTTACATGGTCAATAATTACACTGACACCCGCATTATTGCTAGAAAATGTATAGTTTTCCAGGTAAATGTGTAGCCCACCCACTCATTAAGCGACGCCATTACCGAAAAACGATATATGGAAAACTTGCAAATGTGCAGTTCACATAATTAACTTGATGTCCTCTTGGCATTACAAGTCTTCTCTATCACTTTCGTCACTCTCATCACTGTCCTCACTCCAAGCATTATCTGACTCTTCCTCATCTACTGAATTATCTTCCACGCCATCCCCATCATCCTCATGTGGGCCTGTGAGGGACTCTGGAACTGAACTTCCTGGATACCAGTCTGGTTCAAAGCAGTTTTGAGACAACTTCCATCCATAGTCTGTCGGACTCGCCCCACCAGTTGGATCTGTCTGATCAGCTCTCTTCCAGATTCTTGCCACATAGTGCGCCCTTTTCATATGATTACCAAATGTCTTGGCGCACAGGGGAAGAGAGGCGCAGTTTATCTTCTTTATTCTGGCAAGGGGCTCCTTTTCGTCACCACCACCCATTCGCATGAATGCCTTGTATCTGGCTTCATTAATGTCAGAGGTTTTGAAGCCATACAGCATGCAGACAAAGGATGTAACAGCGTGGACGTCTACCTCCTCAGCTGTTAGAGATCGCAATGCCATCACATGAGCTGCATCTGACTCCATCCACTGGAAGGGCTTCACTTTGCCCTTTCTGTAGAAACACGATGTGAAATCACAACCAGTCAAGGCATGAAGGCCGATTAGTGCTTCAGTGATACCAGTCTGTTTCTTCTCAAGAATGGCAGCTAGTTTAGTGACATCAATGTACCTTCGGTGGTTGCCAGATCCATAGTCCATGATGATGTTGATCCTTTCCGACCTTCCAGAAAGCCCAAGCAGAATGATGAAGACGTCCGTATCAGTGGACCTTACTAGAATGTTACCAGTGGAAATGTTGTTTGCGTGAAAGGCAATGAGTGTATCAGCTTCTTCATGTCGACATTGGAGGTGATTCGGTTCCTCTATTTGCAGCACATCATCCTCGTTGTTCTTCATCTCCATACACACACCACCATATGAAACATACAGTGTTTTTCTTCCAAGAATTGAACCATATTGGAGCTTCTTCCATTCCTCCATTACAAACCGGGCAAACTCTTCCTTGAATGATCCACTTTTGAGTAACTCTGTGCCACTCTGTCGCTGAGCCTGGTCAGGTCCAGTAATGATGAATGATTGAGGAGTAGTTGAACGACGCAGGTTTCGCTCGGTATCTTTGATCGGGGGATTGCAAGAATTTCTGTCCGCAATGCCATGGCAGCACACCTGATTTCTTCAATCTTTTCATTGGAATCAGTCAGCATAGCAAATGCCTCAGCAGACGTCAGTGATGAGTGGAATACAAGGTTTCCAGATTTGTTTGCTCGTTTGTCAACGAGGATTTCCGGGAATCGTTCCTTTATGTTCGATATCAGACTTTGTGTAGTGTACCTATCAATGTCATCCTTTGTTCCTCCAAGAGCAAGAAACTCTTCTTTGTACAAATTGAAAATTACTGATGCCAACATGGGAGTTTTGTTTTTGATGACTTCATTTTCGAGGAACATCGACAAGTTTTTGAAGGCTTCAACGTGCATCTTCCAATTCGACGTTTGCTCTTCATCCATCACATGCAGTCTTACATAGTCACGACAACAGCTGTTATGGTATTTGGCTTCCTTTGCAATAAGATCTTCCCCTAGTCCAATGATCCTAGTATCACACTTTTTCTTAGCAGCAAGGACTGCCTTGCTCCCGTCTGTGGTCAAACATTGGTTGAGGGGTTCATTTTTCTGCAACTTCCTCTTCCTCTTCTGTCCACAAAAAATACATTCCTGTCCAAGGACGCCTCTCGTGCTGGTAGAAGGAGGATCAGAACTTGAACGAGTGGTCTTCTGAGGTGGTTCAGATGGTTCTATGCTTGGGGGTGCTCCTCTCTTAACAGCACAGAATCGACTGTGGCAAACTGAGTGGTAATATTTGCCTTCTGGGCCCTCAGCTGTTCCGATCTCTTCCGAGGTGTTCGAAAACTTGTCACTTTGAAGTGCCTTTCGCCGTCTAGCAGCATTTTTGGCTGTTTCCCAGTTGCTGGAATTGAAACTCTTCAGGGCACGTTTATTTTCTCCTCTTTCTTTGCAAATTATACAAACGGGGGCGTCATTTGCCATGATCTGTAGATAACAAAAAGGGACAGAGACCAATGCAATATTTGCCACGTTGTAACAAAAGACAGAGATGGTACGACTCCAGTAGGCAACTTTCAGGGTGAACTCCACATTTTCAAGCACTAGTTGGCATTGTAATATTTCACCATAAAAACATGGGTATAGACACCTTATTTGTGATATTGTCATGCATTGTTTTTCAGATATTAATGAAAATGGGTTTTTCCACAATGGCGTTGCTAACTGAGTGGGTGAACTAAACATTTACCTGGAAAACTATACATTTTCTAGCAATAATGCGGGTGTCAGTGTAATTATTGACCATGTAAACATAGGTATAGACACCTTATTCGTGATATTATCATGCATAGCTCTCCAGATATTGAGAAAAATAGGTTTTTCGGTAATGGCGTCACTAATTGAGTGATTTCGGGGGGGGGGGGGGGGGGAAGCCATGGGTCAGACCCGGCAGCAATGCATTTTTGTGATGTCGGTGGATGACCCCATCAGCCCATGAGGTCAAACGTTCTGGCGCTTTTCACTTGAATAAATCTTCTGGGCTCCTAGACTAGAGGTGCTTAGGCCTTCACAAAATCTAAATGCCAACAGTTTTAGAACAGCACTGGATAATACCAGGTACCCCTGATAGTAAGCCATAAACAAATATGCAAATAAAATGAATAAACAAGCACAGAAATAAATATAATTAATAAATAAGCTAATAACCAAGCAAGCAAAAAAAAAAATTAAATGAAGAAATAAACTAATAAATAAACAAAGCCAAATGTAAAATAAACAAGAACACATCATGCAGAGCATGATACATGCAAAATCCACCATCCCCCCCTCTCCAAAAAGTTGCCATTGATCCATTAAATTGTCCATTTCATGAAGATTAAAATTGACGATCTTGATCAAAGCTTGGGTCAAAGGATGAAAAATGACGATTTTTCAGAGGAAAATTGATGATTTTAGAAGTTTGACCTTGAATTGACCTTTGAACTTTTGATCTCAAAAATAGTTGGTTTCCCAATTCAGCGAGACACTATGTAATTGCTGTTTAATTTCCAAGTCAATCGGATGAAAATTGATGATTTTTCAGATGAAAATTGATGATTTATCAGATGAAAATTGATGATTTTGGAAGTTTGACCTTGAGTTGACCTTTTGACCTCACTAATAGTTGGTTTACCAATTTAGTGACTCAAGATGCACTCAATATGAACCGCATTTGCTGTTCAATTTTCAAGGCAATTGAATGAAAAATGGCGATTTTATAAATTTGACCTCCAGATGACATTTGACCTAAAATCAACAGGCTTCTCAATTGTGACGACCTCTATAACTGGATGAAGTTTCATGACGGTCAGTTTTGAATTGTGACCTGTAGGCGAGTGACAAACAGACAGACAAACAAACAAATGCAATCGACCAATATACTTGATAAATCTTCGATTTTGCAAGGAATAAATAAAGATTGAAATAAACAAACAGATAAATAAAACTAGAAATATGTAGTGCATAGGCCTACATTTACCTGATACTTGCAACATCCCTAAAACAAGTTGTTGACCTTTGGCCTATGTTTACCTCAAAAATAATTGGTGGTTGAATTCAGTGACCTGACATGCAAATCCTCTTAAACTTTAAAGTCAATTGGATGAAAATTGATGATTTTAGAAATTCTGTCTATGTTGACCTTTAGACCTCAAAAATATTTGGTGATTGAATTGAATGACCCAATATGCAAATGCTTTTCAAATTTCAAGTCAATTGGATGAAAGATGAGGATTTTAGAAAGTGCACCTAAGTTGTTGACATTTGGCCTATGTCGGCCTTTTGGCCTATGTTGACCTCAAAAATAATTGGTGGTTGAATTCAGTGACTTGACATGCAAATCATTTTCAAAGTTTAAGTCAATCAGATGAAAATTGACAATTTTAGAATTTTGGCCTACGTTGAACTTTTGGCCAATGTTGACCTCAACAATAAATTGGTGGTAAAATTTGTAGACCTGATGTGCAAATCCTCTTAAAATTTGAAATGAATGAAATTGATGATTCTGCTCATCACAGTTGGGTTAAATCACACCTCTTTAAAAAAAAAAAAATTGATGATTTTAGAAATTTGACAAAGTTGTTGACCTTTGGCCTATGTTGACCTTCAGACCACAAAATTTAAGTAGCCAAAATCAATCTTCGATTTTCTCAAGTAATGAACATTGAACAACACAAATTATGTTCAAGTATGTTTTTCTTCCCATACGTTCTATGGTGCTGATACATCCTGACACAATGCCCACGATCAAATCATTGCTCAGGTGCGGAAATCATTACTGGTCATGTGACCTTTGATGTAGCTCAGTGGAATTCCGTCGTTTACATAACCACTCCCATCTTCTCGGCATGGTGGCGCTCTCACACCTTATATGTTTTTTGAATGAGGAATATATTGGTCGTTAGCTCATATGGATCCAACAGGATATGCACTTACCTTTGGTCCTTTTGGTCCTGTATAGTCCGTGTTCGATTCTCGAGCCGACGATAAACTCTCAGATTAGTGCTTCGAAGGCATGGGCATCCTTCATCACAAAGTGCGCCATCTTTCAGATACACATTGCTGGGTATCTTGTCTGCCAGCATCAGTTAGTGGACTTTAAATATCCTGCGGTGTCTTTATGAAGAAGTATGCGAGCCATCACCGACATGATGTACAAATTCCAAATTCCTGGCCAAATCAGTTTCAGTCGAACGTTAGGTCTAGCCAACCGGTTAGTGATAGATTTAGGCCAAAAACTTTCCCCAGCCAGCCAACAACGCTTCCCACAAGGTTGGGGCCAATAAGGTAGTAGTGGTTGTTATAGCTCATGGTCATGTTTGTAGCATGAATGAATCCCACATTAGGATGTTCAAGTTCTGGTGAACCAATGAGCTCCGAGAGATGAAAGGCAGCCTGGAGAAATGATGCAGGAATTTTCACAAAAACATTCTCCCAAAACGAAATCATTTGGGAAAAGCATGTACAATTTTTCAACTAGCTTATACTTTCAAACCATTTAATGCAGTTGGTCAAAAAAAAAAAATTCTCCAGCGTCCAGGCCACACTGCCTTTCGCAACAAATGTTCTTTCGGAAGAGGCCAACATGCACAAACTACAATTCAGCTCAAATCAAATCAATCAAGATTAGGTGAACAATTAATAAAGAACACAATTGCATCATCGAATGTTCTTCCCATTGGAAATGTGAACGATTTAAGCCAACTGTGATGAGCAGAAGACCCATCGATGTGTGGTCCACTTCGAAGACATGTGATCAAATCCCTGGGTGGTGGTACCACACTCGATTGCATTAACACCGGAGGGCAGATTAAAGAGCAATTCCTCTGCCAGGTCTCTGGGTGGAGTGCTGTGATTTTATTTCGGGGAAAAAACCATTTCAATGCTTTTGCTAATTTTAAGATTTGTTTTTCTATCCTCGTAAGCACTACTTTTTATTCATCAAGTTGGAGTGATGAAAGGCACGTGAAATGTCTCGCAAGCTAAAAAATATTTAATCGATTTATTTACGCCACGGAGGACATGGACAAAACAAAGGATCAGACCATGAATAAATGTTTGCAACATCAGGGAAACTTAAAGGATTATTTTTCCAACAGTTGCTCTTACAAGTTCAATAACCTTTTAATAACAGTTTTTTAAGTGTTCGAACTGTAAGGGGTATTGTTAAGATTGTTTAGATTAGGCTTATGGTGATGGTTTTTTAGGGTCAGGAGAGTTGTGTTTCGGGTTGTTTGGGTCAGAACTTTCAGAGTTCAGGTTAACTTTAGGGTTGCTCAGGTTAGTGGGTCAAGACTCCCAGAGTTCAGGTTAAGTTTAGGGTTGTTCAGGTCAGGACTTCCAGAGTTCAGGTTAAGTCATGGGTTGTTCAGGTCAGGACTTCCAGAGTTCAGGTTAAGTCATGGGTTGTTCAGGTCAGGACTTCCAGAGTTCAGGTTAAGTCATGGGTTGTTCAGGTCAGGACTTCCAGAGTTCAGGTTAAGTCATGGGTTGTTCAGGTCAGGACTTCCAGAGTTCAGGTTAAGTTATGGGTTGTTCAGGTCAGGACTTCCAGAGTTCAGGTTAAGTTTACGGTTGCTAAGGTTAGTGTTAGGTTATTAATGTTCGGGTTAGTGATAGGTTATTAATGTTAGGGTTCGTTCTAGGTTATTAATGCTAAGATTGTACCGGTTAGTGTTAGGTTATTAATGCTAAGATTGTTAGGGTTAGTGATAGGTTATTAATTTTAGGGTTGTTAGGGTTCGTGTTAGGTTATTAATGCTGGAGTTGTTAGGGTTAGTGTTAGGTTATTAATGTTAGGGTTGTTAGGGTTCGTGTTAGGCTATTAATGCCAGGATTGTTAGGCGTTAGGGTTCGTGTTAGGTTATTAATGCTAGGATTGTTAGGGTTCCTGTTAGGTTATTAATGCTGGAGTTGTTAGGGTTAGTGTTAGGTTATTAATGCTGGGGTTATTAGGGTTAGTGTTCGGTTATTAATGTTAGGGTTGTTAGGGTTCATGTTAGGTTATTAATGCTAGGATTGTTAGGGTTAGTGTTAGGTTATTAATGCTAGGATTGTTAGGGTTAGTGTTAGGTTATTAATGCTAAGATTGTACCGGTTAGTGTTAGGTTATTAATGCTAAGATTGTTAGGGTTAGTGATAGGTTATTAATTTTAGGGTTGTTAGGGTTCGTGTTAGGTTATTAATGCTGGAGTTGTTAGGGTTAGTGTTAGGTTATTAATGTTAGGGTTGTTAGGGTTCGTGTTAGGCTATTAATGCCAGGATTGTTAGGCGTTAGGGTTCGTGTTAGGTTATTAATGCTAGGATTGTTAGGGTTCCTGTTAGGTTATTAATGCTGGAGTTGTTAGGGTTAGAGTTAGGTTATTAATGCTGGGGTTATTAGGGTTAGTGTTCGGTTATTAATGTTAGGGTTGTTAGGGTTCGTGTTAGGTTATTAATGCTAGGATTGTTAGGGTTAGTGTTAGGTTATTAATGCTAGGATTGTTAGGGTTAGTGTTAGGTTATTAATGCTAAGATTGTTAGGGTTAGTGTTAGGTTATTAATGCTAGGATTGTTAGGGTTCGTGTTAGGTTATTAATGCGAGGATTGTTAGGGTTAGTGTTAGGTTATTTATGCTAGGATTGTTAGGGTTCGTGTTAGGTTATTAATGCTAGGATTGTTAGGGTTAGTGTTAGGTTATTAATGCTAGGATTGTTAGGGTTAGTGTTTGGTTATTTATGCTAGGATTGTTAGGGTTAGTGTTAGGTTATTTATGCTAGGATTGTTAGGGTTAGTGTTAGGTTATTTATGCTAGGGTTGTTCGTGTTAGTGTTAGGTTATTAATGCTAGGATTGTTAGGGTTAGTGTTAGGTTATTAATGCTAGGATTGTTAGGGTTAGTGTTAGGTTATTAATGCTAGGATTGTTAGGGTTAGTGTTAGGTTATTAATGCTGGGATTGTTAGGGTTCGTGTTAGGTTATTAATGTGAGGATTGTTAGGGTTAGTGTTAGGTTATTAATGCTAGGATTGTCAGGGTTCGTGTTAGGTTGTTAATGCTAGGATTGTTAGGGTTAGTGTTAGGTTATTAATGCTAGGATTGTTAGGGTTCGTGTTAGGTTGTTAATGCTAGGATTGTTAGGGTTAGTGTTAGGTTATTTATGCTAGGGTTGTTCGTGTTAGTGTTAGGTTATTAATGCTAGGATTGTTAGGGTTCGTGTTAGGTTGTTAATGCTAGGATTGTTAGGGTAGCGGCTCTTAGTTTCTGATTATGACCGCTCTATTAAGCTCTTTGATTAATAGCATCATTAGGAGAGGCCAGGGAAAATTTCTAAATGAGATTCATTTACCTGAGAAATTTAAATTGATGAATTAGTGAAAATATAAATGGAAGGCAAAAAGAAGGAAGACATTTATTTCAATTGCAACTTGTGTTAAAATTGCTTTTGACTGAGTGACATTAGATTATGTTTTTTTAAAAGCATTTGCAGCTTTCTTCATTAGTTGATATAATAACAATGCCTACATTCACTTGTGATCTGTCGAGTAAGATGGGGGCAAGATGTCCCACACACTGCAAATAAAACCGTCTCTGTCCTTGTATTACCTCCGCCACCGGAGGTGGTGGAGGTTGTTTTCACCCCTGTCTGTTTGTCTGTGTCTATGAACAGGATATCTCAAAAAGTTGTCCATGGATTTTGACGAAATTTGGCAGAGCGGTAGTGTATGTGACAAGGATGAAACGATTCGATTTTGGTGAAGATCCGGATTCGGATCCGGCCAGTGGAATATTTGAAGTGATTCTTCACCATTGAGTGATCGGGCCAAAAACGATACATAGCACGATATCTCAAATAGTTGTTGGCGGATTTGGACGAAACGTGGTGGACAGGTTGTGTGTGTGACAAGAATGAATCGATTCGATTTTGGTGAAGATCCGAATATGGATTCGGATACGAGAGTTATTTACCTTTTAAGTGATTATCCTCAATGCCAAACAGGAAATCAGAGCTGTCTCCCTTGACATATCACGTGCCTTCGATACGGTCTGGCACCCAGCTCTGCTCACCAAACTCTCCTCCTATGGTATCCATGGAAATCTCCATGCATGGCTTGCGGACTTCCTCTCTGGTCGTAGTCAACGTGTGGCCCTGAATGGATTTCTCTCATCTCCCCTTCCTGTTCAGGCTGGAGTTCCCCAAGGCAGTGTTCTGGGCCCTGTGCTTTTTCTGGTCTTTATCAATGATCTCTCCGACTCTCTGGAAAATCCTCTCTATCTCTTTGCTGATGACTCCACTCTCTGCCGCTCCATTCCTCTTCCCTCAGATCGGCAGTCTGCAGCCTCCTCACTCTCTGAAGACCTGGACAAAATCACAGACTGGTCAAACAAGTGGAACATGTCTTTCAATCCTGACAAATCTCACTCTCTTACTATGTCTCTCCGAAAAGATCGACTGGACAACCCTCCCATCTACTTTCTCAACAATCCTCTCCAAGAAGTTCTGTCGGCAAGCTTTTGGGTCTCACTATCTGCCATGATCTTTCTTGGGAAAACCACATTTCCAAGCTGGCCTCCAAAGCCAGTCGCCGACTGGGCATCCTCCGTCGTGCGAAGTCCTTCCTCGGCACACCTGAGCTCCTCACCACATACAAGGCTTTCATCCGCAGCTCAATGGAATACTGTTCTCCCCTATGGGCTGGTGCTCCTGCCTCACACCTTGCTCAGCTTCACGCTGTTGAATCCAAAGCTTTCAAAATCATTGGAATCTCCCACAATGAAGCTATCTCTGAGGGCCTTTCACTCACTCACCGCAGGCAGGTAGGTGGTCTTTCTGTCTTCTACCGACTCCTCTCCAGCCTTGCTCCCCCAGCTCTCTCTGTGCTCTGTCCCCCAAATATTTCTACAGGTCGCACAAGATCTGCCATTAACCCTCTGATGGTTAAACTGCCGAAATCTCGGCTCTCTGCTCACCTTCACTCTTTCATTCCTCTTTTCTCCCGCCTCTGGAACAAACTCCCACACTCCCTTCAATCCCACTCCTCCCTCCAGGTCTTTAAAACAGCTGTTCACCACCATCTCTTATCTTCCCCCATCCAAAACCTTGATCTTTTCTACCCCCACTAATTCACCCCAGATCCACCTTGTTTGAAATTCCAACTTCCTTCCTGGAAGTCCTGGCAGTGTCCATATGTTTATACCTCTCCCACCCCACCCCCCCCCTTCACATGCCTCCCCCCAAAGCCCTCTCCCTCCCACAGATCTCTCGATGTCTCCATGTCTCTCGGTCCCTGCTCTCAAATGTTTTGTTTGTGTCCTTCCCCCTCTCTCCCCATCTTGTCTACCGCTCCCGATGTTATTTGTTGTATGTGTCTGTTTGTCTTTCTGTGTGATTAATGTTCGCTCTTTCACGAGCCTCGATCTTGTATGCAAAAAAAAAAAAAAAAAAAAAAAAAGGTGAATCTTTACCATTGAGAGATCGGGTGAAAAGCGATAAATAATATGGCATTTAAATAAAGTTATGGACGAGTTATGACTAAACTTGGTGGATGAGTTGGTTTGGTGACAAGAACAAGCCGATTAGATTTTGGTTCAGGTCAGAATGCAGATCCGGCCTATCAGTGGATACAAAACGTAAACTGTTCAGCCTGGCGGAGGTATGCGCTCTCCCGAGTGCTGTTATAGTTCAGTGTATAATGAACGTTTTCATTTTAAATTTTCCCACTGTTCCATCAGCCAGAGTCCTCTAGTGTGTATGTTCAGGACACGAAACTTAAAACAAGAAATATATGATTGATTATACAGAGGATAATGTGGTGGAGAAATTTTTGGCTTTGAAATTTCTACTAAGGGAATCTTCCCCAACCTTACTCTCTCTATATGTATATCTATCTATAATTCCAGTAATCTCTGTCTGTCTGTACGTTTGTTTGTCTGTGACCGCTGTTTCTCGACAACCACGGGTCCGATATACTTTTAACTTGCCAGGTATATTGCTGGGGACCCGAGGATGTGCCTTTTCAAGGTTTCATATTAATCGGACAATTACTTACCGAGCTATGTCCAAAAAACGATTCAACCAATCAGAGAGCAGCGAACGATCGCGTGTGCCGAACGTGGCGGGCACACTCTGCCTCGGATGGCACATTTGAGAGCGTATTCATTTATTTCACGTTTGCAAACTATGTTGGCGTTAAACTATGTTTTACAACTAATAAAAACGAATTTGCGATTCATTCGCTTTCCTGCGCGTTTGTGCACGCGATGGCGATTTCTTTACCAAACTCCGGAAGCCGTTCGCTTTGGACCAAACCATTGCATGTAAATAGAGGGGGGGGATTGTCACCACTCGCAAGCCGTTCGCTTTGGACCAAACCATTTCATGTAAATAGAGGGGGGGGATATAATTTTAGATATAGATATAGTACGGGCATGCCCTAGTCTATCTATAATTCCAGTAATCTCTGTACGTTTGTACGTCTGTACGTTTGTTTGTCTGTGACCGCTGTTTCTCGACAACCACGGGTCCGATATACTTTTAACTTGCCAGGTATATTGCTGGGGACCCGAGGATGTGCCTTTTCAAGGTTTCATATTAATCGGACAATTACTTACCGAGCTATGTCCAAAAAACGATTCAACCAATCAGAGAGCAGCGAACTATCGCGTGTGCCGAACGTGGCGGACACACTCTGCCTCGGATGGCACATTTGAGAGCGTATTCATTTATTTCACGTTTGCAAACTATGTTACCGCTATGTTGGCGTTAAACTATGTTTTGAAACTAATAAAAACCATTTCATCTAAATAGAGGGGGGGGGGGGGGGGGGGTGGGATTGTCACTGTACTCGCAAGCCGTTCGCCGTTCGCTTTGGCGTTGCGAATGGACCAAAACATTTCATGCACCAAACCATTTCATGTAAAGCGTTCGCCGTTCGCTTTGGCGTTGCGAATGGACCAAAACATTTCATGCACCAAACCATTTCATGTAAATAGAGGGGGGGATATAATTTTAGATATAGATATAGTACGGGCATGCCCTAGTTTGTACAATTCCACTTGGTGTGGCAGCAGACCTTTGATGTATAGTGCATTCAGAAAGTATTCAGACCCCTTCACTTTTTTTACATTTTGTTATATTGCAGCCTTATGCTGAAATCGTTTAAATTCATTTTTTCCCCTCATCAATCTACACTCAAGTGCTGGGGTTGTTAGCTCTGGAGTCTCTGGCTGAGCTCTGGAGATCCTGTGTGGAGATGGGAGAAACTTCCAGAAGGACAACCATCACTGCAACCATGTGTCTTTCACTGAAGAGAGGCCTCCGTCTGGCCACTCTGCCATAAAGCCCAGATCGGTGGAGAGTTGCAGTGATGGTTGTCCTTTTGGAAGTTTCTCCCATCTCCACACAGGATCTCTGAAGCTCAGCCAGAGTGACCATCGGGTTCTTGGTCACCTCTCTTACCAAGGCCCTTCTCCCCCGATTGCTCAGTTTGGCCGGGCGGCCAGCTCCAGGAAGAGTCCTGGTTGTTCCAAACTTCTTCCATTTAAGAATTATGGAGGCCACTGTGCTCTTGGGAACCTTCAATGCAGCAGAAAATTTTTTGTAGGCTTCCCCTGTTCTGTGCCGCGACACAATCCTGTTTCTGAGCTTTGCGGGCAGTTCCTTCGACCTCAAGGCTTGGTTTTTGCTCTGATATGCATTGTCAGCTGTGAGACCTTGTATAGACAGGTGTGTGCCTTTCCAAATCATGTCCAATCAATTGAATTTACCACAGGTGGACTCCAATCAAGGTGTAGAAACATCTCAAAGATGATCAAGAGAAATGGGAGGCACCTGAGCTAAATTTCAAGTGTCATAGCAAAGGGTCTGAATACTTATGTAAATGTGATATTTCAGTTTTTTCTTTTTAATAAATTTGCAAAACTTTCTAAAATCCTGTTTTCTCTTTGTCATTATGGGGTATTGAGTGTAGATTGATGGGGGAAAAAAAAGAATTTAAACGATTTCAGCATAAGGTTGCAACATAATAAAATGTGAAAAAAAGTGAAGGGGTCTGAATACTTTCTGAATGCACTGTAAATTTGATTACTTCTGAGTGGTAAAGTATGGGTTCGATTCCCAACAAAATACAGTTCACACCATAGTATTTTTCCCAAGAATATCACACAGTTTCACAACTTCACTCAGGAAATACTTGATCATGGGTCGCACAACCATGGAAGACAATTTTCCAGGAGTTTTCAATGAGTTTTCCATGACAAAAAGTTGTTTGTCAGAACTTTTAATACACGTTTTATTTACAAGTGACATTGGAATAAACCACAAGAACAAGATGGAAACATTGCACATTTTATATATTTTCATACATTGTAAAGAACTCTCTATGGGGAATAAAATGTTAATGATGATGTCATCGGTGCCTCCATTATGACGTCATAATTCGACAAGTACAAAACTTCATCCTATCAAGATGAAATTTCTTGAGCGCCATGTCGGCATAAATTGGTGAAGAAAAAAATAATAATTATGACGTCATAGGTTACGTGGTTCGGCTGCCATCTTGGAAAACCCAAAAAACTTTGCACCTCTATATCTCCGAAAGTGCTGAATAGAAAGAATTGAGACATGGCTCATTGTAAAGAACTCTCCATGTGGAATAAAATATGTTAATGATGATGTCATAGGTGCCTCCAGTATGACGTTATAATTCGACAAGTACAAAACTTCATCCGATCAAGATGAAATTTCTGGAGCATAATCTAGGAATAAATCAGTTTAGAAAAATAATAATGTTGAGGTCACCGGTCACGTGGTTCAGCCGCCATATTTGTTTTAACAAAAAAGCCTTAAAAACAACTGAAAATACATCCTGGCGAGGGTTTGCAATCTCTGATTGCTCGTTCTTGTTTCATGTTGCAATGAATATTGAAGTAATACATGCTTCATCGGAAGTTTCCATAAGTCCTTGAATAATTGATGAACGAGCTGACATCATGTCATAAAGTATCCAGTCACCTGTTCTCCACTCCACATGCAGTGCACTGATGCCCCTGGCGCCACTGATGATGGCGACATCCACTGATGTCTCTCTCCCTGCGGGATGCTTCACCTCACCACTGTGTGCCGCACCTGTGGGCTGGAGACCTGTTCAAGGTGGGCTGGAGACCTGTTCAAGGTAGAGCATTTTCGATCCCCTGTACCAGTATCCTTTAAAAGACCTCACCTGGCACCTCCCTCCCATTGTGCATGAATGATTAAATGCTCATAGCAATTCGATGTTATTTATTGTATTATGTGGGTTTTCATTATACCAGATCTCGAGTGTGCTTTATGTACTTATCTGCCTGTTCTATATTGTGACCCAGGATTCTCCATTTTCATCGTCCTGTACCTTATAATAAACTGTTATTCCGTAAGAATAAGTTTCATGTGGTGATCCGCCATTGCAGACTTTACGGGTGAGAAACCATTTTGGCTTGGATTTAGTAAATCCCCAGAAGAAGTTAAAATTGACAACACTCTCTTAAAGAGACCGGCGGCACAGCAGATTATATTCGCACAATTATTATTACTAGGGCATGCCCGTACTATATCTATATCTAAAATTATATCCCCCCCTCTATTTACATGAAATGGTTTGGTGCATGAAATGTTTTGGTCCATTCGCAACGCCAAAGCGAACGGCGAACGCTTTACATGAAATGGTTTGGTGCATGAAATGTTTTGGTCCATTCGCAACGCCAAAGCGAACGGCGAACGGCTTGCGAGTACAGTGACAATCCCCCCCCCCCCCCCTCTATTTAGATGAAATGGTTTTTATTAGTTTCAAAACATAGTTTAACGCCAACATAGCGGCAACATAGTTTGCAAACGTGAAATAAATGAATACGCTCTCAAATGTGCCATCCGAGGCAGAGTGTGTCCGCCACGTTCGGCACACGCGATAGTTCGCTGCTCTCTGATTGGTTGAATCGTTTTTTGGACATAGCTCGGTAAGTAATTGTCCGATTAATATGAAACCTTGAAAAGGCACATCCTCGGGTCCCCAGCAATATACCTGGCAAGTTAAAAGTATATCGGACCCGTGGTTGTCGAGAAACAGCGGTCACAGACAAACAAACGTACAGACGTACAAACGTACAGAGATTACTGGAATTATAGATAGACTAGGGCATGCCCGTACTATATCTATATCTAAAATTATATCCCCCCCCTCTATTTACATGAAATGGTTTGGTCCAAAGCGAACGGCTTGCGAGTGGTGACAATCCCCCCCCTCTATTTACATGCAATGGTTTGGTCCAAAGCGAACGGCTTCCGGAGTTTGGTAAAGAAATCGCCATCGCGTGCACAAACGCGCAGGAAAGCGAATGAATCGCAAATTCGTTTTTATTAGTTGTAAAACATAGTTTAACGCCAACATAGTTTGCAAACGTGAAATAAATGAATACGCTCTCAAATGTGCCATCCGAGGCAGAGTGTGCCCGCCACGTTCGGCACACGCGATCGTTCGCTGCTCTCTGATTGGTTGAATCGTTTTTTGGACATAGCTCGGTAAGTAATTGTCCGATTAATATGAAACCTTGAAAAGGCACATCCTCGGGTCCCCAGCAATATACCTGGCAAGTTAAAAGTATATCGGACCCGTGGTTGTCGAGAAACAGCGGTCACAGACAAACAAACGTACAGACAGACAGAGATTACTGGAATTATAGATAGATTATTTTTTGTACACAAGATCGAAGATCGTGTAAGAGCTAACATTAATCACAAAAAAAAAAACGGACACATAAAACGTATAATGAAGGGAGCGGGAGACAATATGGGGAGAGAGAGGGAAGCACACAAGTACAACAGTAGAGAACAGGGACATTGGGAGATTTGTGGGATGGTGAGGGCTTGGGGGGAGGGGCAAGGGAAGTGGGGGTGGGTGGGTGGGAGAGGTATAAAACACATGGACACTGCTCGGACTTCCAGGAAAGAAGTTGGTATTTCAAGAAAGTGGATCTGGGGTGAATTAACGGGGGTAGAAAAGATCAAGGTTTTGGATGGGGGAAGATAAGAGATGGTGGTGAACAGCTGTTTTAAAGACCCGGAGGGAGGAGAGGGATTGAATAGAGTGAGGGAGTTTGTTCCAGAGGCGGGAGAAAAGAGGAATGAAAGAGTGAAGGTGAGCAGAGAGCCGAGATTTTCTTGATTTTCCAGGAGTTTCAAGGACTTGGGCAAGTTTTCTAGGACTTTCCAATACAGTAATACCCCGACCACTACCTGATTTGCGTTTCCTCACTGACACTTACCTCGCTGACAGCATGAGTCCTTGTTTGGATCTGTTGCCTCAGCCTTTTCCTCCACCTACCCTATACATACACAAACTACTTTGTATCATGCATAAGAAATGTACTGTACTGTACAAGGATGTATCTGTGGCGAAGAGGCAGCATAAAAGTGTTACCTTATAAGTCAAATTAGATGTTATTCATCAAATGGATGCTGATGAACATGCGGTTGATGTTGCTGGGTTATTAAGTTTGCCTCCAACTTCGGTGCGTACCATATACGAAAATGCCGACGTAATTTGTGAAAGTGTAAAATATGCAATTCTGTTATCATTTAAGCAGATAACGAAACTATGAAGTAAGATACGGAATGTTTGCTGGCCATGTGCATCGACGATCTCAACAAGTCCAACATTCCCATTAGCAGGCTCATCATAATAGAGAAGGCAAAAAGTCTCTTTAATGACATGAAGAGAAGGAGGGGGAGAGTGCTACCAATAAGAAGTTCATTGCAGGTCGTGGCTGGTTCGACCGCTTCCAGAAGAGGCACAATCTCCATAGCGTCTGCCAAATTGAAGCATATGAACCAAATTGAACCAAATTTCATACAAATCCATCCACAGCCTTTTGAGATATACTGCACGTAAACAAGCAAACAAGGGTGAATAATGATGGTGAAAATAATAATACCCTATTATATAATGAGAATAATACCCTATTTTCACAGAAGGTGGAGGTAATAATAATAATACGAAACATAAAAAAAACAATGGAGTACCAGGCATCTAAGGCTTGGTATCCTATGGTAGGAATGGAGATGGGAAACCAGATGGATACCATACAATTTATATAGGATATTTGTGAAAAATTAGCTGGGACAATTGCATGACAAATTTGACAATGTAAACTAGAAGAGCTTTATTCTAAGCATTCTTTGATACATTCAACTTAAATGAGATGCATCGAGGCATCATCATGGAGGGGATAAGGCAATGTGGAGAAGCATCAGTTCCAAGGTGAAGACTTGTCAATGATGCAAAAATGTTATGGCAAGTGTCCAATCCAAAAAAAATTAACAAATCAAAAGCGACCAGAAATGTCCCAGGAAGGATGGTTACTATGTTCACCAGTAGCACTGCCATGTTGTCAAATGAAACAAATTGTGTTCCATGAAATTTGGTCCATATGAAATTTGGTGAATCTGCTGGTGCTGACAAGAATGCTGCCGAATCATACTCGGAGAGGCATGGAGGATGGCAGGTACTCCCTCAAACAAGTTTTGGATGAAAGTGGATGCCATCTCGTACCATCATCTCCCATAAGGAGAAGACAGCCCTGGGCTTCAAGGTCGCCAAGTATCAGGAAAAACAAAATATAAAAGGTGAAATGGCAATGTAAGGGACGCATCCCCCTTATGTTATTAATTCTTCTGAGAAAAATTGCTTTGATCTGCGTTGTTTTGATATTTGTCGCACCTTTCAGGAATACATCCTCAACGTAAACCAGAGTATTACTGTACCTGAAAAGGCTTTCTCAGATTTCCAGGACTTTCAAGGACTTTGTGAATCATGCTGATTATTTCTCACTGCTCTTTAAAAGCACACTCTTTTTGTGGGGCAGCCATATTTACAGCGCAATTACTAGCGCCACACATGTGAAAGTCGGGTACCAAGTGCTGAACAAATGACACATCTACCACTGCAATATTGAACATAATACTGAAGGAGCTGGGCTCCAACGCGAGTTGAAAGAATTGACGCGACCAAAGATGGAAATTCGTCCGAGTAGGTTTAATAAATGTATCACACTCGGGTACTCTGAAAAGCCCGTTTATCGGGCAGCAATATATATACACATTTATGTCGGGAAGTTTGCCCGGCAAAGGCTATACCGGGCATGCCCGGGTATCAAGGGCGAGCCTTGGAAAGGCGAGCCTGGACCTGCCCGGGCGTGTTTGGCTGCGGCCTGGCAAGTCGAGGCTGGGCATGCCCGGGCGCTCTGGACGAGCACTGGAAAGGCGATAGCGGGCATGCCCGGACGCTCTGGGCGAGCCCTGGAAAGGCGATAGCGGGCATGCCCGGACGCTCTGGGCGAGCCCTGGAAAGGCGATAGCGGGCATGCCCGGACGCTCTGGGCGAGCCCTGGAAAGGCGATAGCGGGCATGCCCGGACGCTCTGGGCGAGCCCTGGAAAGGCGATAGCGGGCATGCCCGGACGCTCTGGGCGAGCCCTGGAAAGGCGAGAGCGGGCATGCCCGGGAAAGACGAGACCGGGCGTGCCCGGGAGGTTCGGGCGTGCCCGGGAACAGTGAGTCCGGGCATGCCCGGGAGAGGCGCGTCTGGCCGTGTTCTGGCCGGTGCAAGGCGATTGTGTGCATCCAGCGGTAACCGCTACACACGCCCCTCCAGAATCGACCTGCACCGGCAGGGTCAATTTAAGGGGGGTCTGGATGACCCGGCTGAAGCGACCCCTGGAGGGTCGTGGGGAGGGGTCCGACGTGGTGGTGGGTGGTCGAGCGGGGGGAACTGTGGATGGGGGGCGGCCTCGCCGCGGAGGAAGGGCCAACCGTGGTGGTCGGTCGACGTCCATGTGCGCTGGTTTGAGGCGGTCCACAGAAATCCGGTCCGGCCGGCCGCCGAAGTCGACGATGAAAGACTTGTCGCCCCGTCGCAGGACCCGGAAGGGCCCATCGTACGGCGGCCGGAGTGGCCCCCGGTGCGCGTCATGACGCACAAAGACGTACTCTGCTGTGCGAAGCGCCGGGGGGATGTATGACTAGGGGCCACCGTGGCGGGACGTCGGCACGGGGGCAAGTCGTCGGGCGGCCTCCTGGAGGTCCGAGCGCTGGCGAGCGGCGGACCAGGGACTGGTAGCGTCGGGCACGAATTCGCCCAGGACGCGGAGTGGCTGGCCGTAGACGAGCTCGGCGGCGGACGCCTGGAGGTCTTCCTTCGGGGCCGTGCGAAGGCCCAAAAGGACACACGGCAGCCGGTCGGCCCAACCGTCGTCCTGAAGGCCGGCCATGAGTGCGGCCTTCATGGAGCGGTGAAACCGCTCGCACAACCCATTGGCTTGGGGGTGGTAGGCCGTGGTGCGGTGCAGCGTGACCCCCAACGAACGGGCGACCGCGCCCCAAAGCTCAGATGTGAACTGTGGGCCGCGGTCGGACGAGATGTCCGCTGGTGCGCCGAAGCGCGCGACCCAGGTGGCGATGAACGCCTGCGCCACGTCGGCGGTGGTGGTGGAGGTGAGGGGCATGGCCTCCGGCCACCTGGTGGTCCTGTCCACCATGGTGAGCAGGTGGGTGAACCCCCGCGAGGGGGGCAGGGGACCCACCAGGTCCACGTGGACGTGGTCGAAACGCCGTTCAGGCACGGCGAAAGGTGCCAGCGGGGCCTGGGTGTGGCGGTGGACCTTGGCTCGCTGGCAGGCCGTGCAGGCATTGGCCCAGTCGCGGATGTTTCGTCGAAGGCCGTGCCAGACGAAACGCGCCAACACCAGCTTCTGAGAAGCTTTCCGGCCCGGGTGAGAAAGGCCGTGGATGGAGGCGAAGATGCGGCGCTGCCAGGAAACGGGCACGATGGGGCGAGGCTGGCCCTGGGAGACGTCGCAGAGCAGGACGGTGCCCGCGAAGGGGATGTCGGCCAGGCGGAGGCCCGTGTTCGCCGCGCGGAGTGCCTGCACCGAGGCGTCGGTGGTCTGGTCGGCCGCCATGAGCGCGAAGTCCACGCCGAGGTGGACCGCGTTCGCGCTGGCCCGCGAAAGGCAGTCGGCCACGGCGTTGTCTTTGCCGGCGACGTGCTGGATGTCCGTGGTGAACTCCGACACGGCGGAGAGGTGGCGCTGCTGGCGGGCCGACCACGGCTCCGTGACCTTAGCCATTGCGTAGACCAACGGCTTGTGGTCGACGAAAGCCGTGAACGGACGGCCCTCCAGGAGGTGTCGGAAATGGCGAACGGCCAGGAATAGCCCGAGCAGCTCGTGGTCGAACGTGCTGTAGTTTAACTCATTCGGCCGGAGTTGCCGGCTGAAAAAAGCGAGTGGCTGCCAAACCCCGTCCACCCATTGCTCATGGACGGCGCCCACCGCGTAGTTGGAGGCGTCCGTAGTGAGGGCGATGGGTGCGTTGAGCACCGGGTGAGCCAGCAGCGTTGCGTCGGCGAGGGCCCGTTTGGCGCTGGCGAAGGCCGCGTCCATGGCCGCGGACCAAACAATGTCATGCTTGGCCGGCTTGCCCCGGAGGGCCTCGTAAAGGGGCCGCATGAGCTGAGCAGCGCGGGGCACGAATCGGTGATAAAAATTCACCATGCCGAGGAACTCTTGGAGGGCCTTGATGGAACGGGGACGCGGGAACGTGGTGATGGCCTCGACCTTGGTCGGCAGCGGCACGGCCCTGGTCTTGGTGATGCGGTGGCCCAAAAAGTCAACGGTCGTCGCGCCGAAGTGGCATTTGACCGGGTTGACAATTAAGCCGTGCTCGCTGAGGCGACCGAACAGTGTTCGGAGGTGGAGGAGGTGCTCGGCGCGGGACGTGCTGGCGACGAGGATGTCGTCCAGATAGACGAAAAGAAACGGCAGGTCGCGCAGCACGCCGTCCATCAAGCGCTGGAACGCCTGGGCCGCGTTCTTGAGGCCAAACGACATCCGCAAAAATTCGAACAGGCCGAACGGCATGATGACGGCCGTCTTCGGGACATCGGCCGCCCGGACAGGTACCTGGTGGTAGCCCCGTATCAGGTCAATTTTCGAAAAGATGACCCGTCCCGCCAAACAGGCGGAAAAGTCCTGAATATGCGGGATCGGGTACCTGTCGGGGGTGGTAGCGTCATTGAGACGGCGGTAGTCGCCACACGGGCGCCATCCACCCCCCGGCTTTGGCACGATGTGCAGTGGCGAGGCCCACGCGCTATCGGAGCGCCGCACGATGCCGAGGTGCTCCAACACGTTGAATTCGGCCTTCGCCACGGCGAGCTTGGCTGGGTCGAGGCGGCGGGCCCTGGCGTAGACCGGCGGGCCCGTAGTGGGTATGTGGTGCTCGATCCCGTGCCGCACCGCGACGGCTGAAAACGTCGGCCATGTGAGGGCCGGGAATTCCACGAGCAGGCGAGCGAACTCGTTCGTTGCCGGGAGGGCGCACGCCAGTTCGGTCGGCGCGGAGCTGCTCATTGTGCACGCCAGGGAGCTGAAGGTCTCGGCGTGGACAAGGCGACGTTGTTTGACGTCGACTAGCAGCCCGTGCGTACAGAGGAAGTCGGCGCCCAGCAAAGCCACGGGGACGCTGGCGGTAACAAAAGTCCATTGAAAGCGCTGGCTGCCGAAGCAGAGGGTGACGACGCGTGGGCCGAAAGTGCGTATGGCCGAGCCATTAGCAGCGACCAAAGAGGGGCCGCAAACTGCGTCCAGCCTGTCCTGCTCGGAGGCGGGTATGACGCTCAGTTGGGCGCCAGTGTCGCACAGGAAACGCCACCCAGATGCTTTGTCCCGAATAAACAGCAAGTTGCCCGAGTGGCCGGCGCTCATGGCTGGGAATGAACGCCGGCCCGGCCGTTTCCCGACCTGCCGAAAGTGCACGGGGGCCGGCACGTCCGAGCCTTGTGTCCGAACCTGGCGTGGTAATAACACCACGCCCGGTCAGGTGGAGGCCCCGGCCGTCGTGTCGGAAGTGGGCGGTGCGGCGTGGCGGCCGCCAGTTGCACTGGCAGTTCGGCCTCCAACCGCGCAGGGCGCTCGGGCGTCGCCTCGGACGGCGGCGGGCTCCAGGTAACCGCGCCGATGTGCTGGCCCGCCGAGGAGATCTTATCGGCTTCCCTGGCGAGGGCGCGGGAATCCGTGATGAACGTGCCAGCCAGGGCGAGGCGTACCGGGTGAGGCAGCTGGCGAAGGAACAGCTCGCGGAACAGAAAATCCGGAGAGTGCTCACCGAGCAACGAGAGCATATAGTCCATGCGCTCGGACGGGCGCGTGTCGCCGAGCTCGGGCAGGTCAAGCAGGCGCCGTGCGCGTGCTGCCGGTGAGAGGGCGAAAGCGTCGAGGAGGAGTGTCTTCAGCGCATCATATTTGTCAGCAGCCGGCGGGTGCTGGAGGAGGCTCAAGGCGCGGGCCGCGGTGGCGGAACCGAGCGCCGCCACAACATGGTGGAAGCGGGTGTCGTCCGCGGTGATGCCTCGCAGGGCGAACTGAGAGTCCGCCTGAGCGAACCAAACAGCTGCGTGAGCCTCCCAGAAGGTAGGCAGTTTAAGCGTCACTGCCGTATCCATGTCGGTAGGTCACCAATGAAGGAGCTGGGCTCCAACGCGAGTTGAAAGAATTGACGCGACCAAAGATGGAAATTCGTCCGAGTAGGTTTAATAAATGTATCACACTCGGGTACTCTGAAAAGCCCGTTTATCGGGCAGCAATATATATACACATTTATGTCGGGAAGTTTGCCCGGCAAAAGCTATACCGGGCATGCCCGGGTATCAAGGGCGAGCCTTGGAAAGGCGAGTCTGGACCTGCCCGGGCGTGTTTGGCTGCGGCCTGGCAAGTCGAGGCTGGGCGTGCCCGGGCGCTCTGGACGAGCACTGGAAAGGTGATAGCGGGCATGCCCGGACGCTCTGGGCGAGCCCTGGAAAGGCGATAGCGGGCATGCCCGGACGCTCTGGGCGAGCCCTGGAAAGGCGATAGCGGGCATGCCCGGACGCTCTGGGCGAGCCCTGGAAAGGCGAGAGCGGGCATGCCCGGGAAAGACGAGACCGGGCGTGCCCGGGAGGTTCGGGCGTGCCCGGGAACAGTGAGTCCGGGCATGCCCGGGAATGGCGCGTCTGGCCGTGTTCTGGCCGGTGCAAGGCGATTGTGTGCATCCAGCGGTAACCGCTACAATACAATAATTGTACAGCATTACAAAGATTGACTATTAGTGACAAGAAAGTTCACTTTATTTCTTGATTTATCCTCATTACCCCCCACACACACACACACACAGCAAAAAGTGGGGCTAAGCAATTGGTTCGTGTATGTCTGTCCATCTGTCTATAAATGTCAGTTTATGAGCGAAGAACAACTTATCTAAATTCAATGTTATATTTTGAAAACGAATCAGAGCATGAATCGGGAAACAAACCTGCAATTTAACAGGAATTTGTCCCGATTGCAGATGTGCAGAGAGGAGTGAGATAAATGTTGTACTTTGTTTGCCTGCCTTGTAGTCGGAACAAAATTGAAAATCATTCCAAACAGGAAACTTACTGTTTTTAAGGACCTCATAAAGGACACAAACAGCAGGCTCGAATAACTAATGTGACGTGTTAGATAGGGTGGTGTAATAGACACTCCGTCAACGGAGGTAAAATGGCAGTAAATTCTGGAATTAATTTATTTATACGACTTTTACAATCAATATTTTATTTAATTTTAATTATATACTAGAACACTGAAGAACACAAATCGCCTTCTTTGCACTTTCAAAACCCTTCCGTTTAGCAGTACTTGGACATGTTAAATATGGTGGTGTATAAGCGGGATGTATAAGACTGCTTCAATAGCATTAAATTTCCAGAATTTTAAAAACGATCTTTAAAATCATTATTTCATTTAAATTGAAGTATAAACTTTAACACTGCGTGGGGGTAACGTGTTCTATGAATCTCCAGTATGGTATATTGTCAATGTTCTCTTTGGGGAGCGGTCAAGTGTAGGAAGAGTGCTCCGCAAATTAGTCCTCATAAGTAGGTAGGTTTAAGATGGCTGTCCTAACTGCTCACATTCACTTGTGGATGATAAATACCTGAGGGCATCTCACAAATAGAGTAGCACCTTCTGGCCAGTACCCTCATCAAATAAAATAAAACAATTTCCTGAGTCATGGTCTGCAGTATTACTTATTTGTGGTAGGTCATAGTCTCTGGGGTAAAATGGCTAGCTATATCAGGATAAAGTGAGTGGTGCCAAGACTGTTGCGGTGTCTGCAAACTGCAGAATCACCTAAAGCCCTCACGCCAAGGATTAGTTGCCCTCCTTTGTGTTCTGTCATCTGCCGTGCTTTTGGGAGATTACAAACATAACAAACTAGAACGGGCACTCGGTAGAGCGCATACCTTCGCCGCAGCTACTGTTCTGTACTTGGTAAAAATACGATTTTGACCTTTTCGTGACCTTGACCTTTGACCCGATTGCTCCCAAAATCTAATCAAATGTGTCCCGTATAATAACCAATCATCCCACCAAATTTCATGCAATTCGGTTGAATACTTTTTGAGTTATGCGAATAACATACACACACACACACAGACATACAAATAAATACACAGCGATCAAAACATAACCTTCCGCTTTTGCGAAGGTAAAAACACTTCGGGCACTTATTTGCAGCACAGACAATATTCGTTGCAAATAAAAGTGGGAGCCCCGTATTTTGAGATGGAGTTAATTTCCACTCACATATGAACAGTAGAGGGCAGTCAAGATGCATGGGTTGGAAAGACCAGAAGAGTTGTTTTTTAAAAATCACTTTCAAACACAGTTGCCTGCCATTTTCATTATTCGAGCAAATACATAGTGAACCAGGATTAAATGACAAAATGGGTCCCTCTGGTTGCATCATTATGGAGGTGTGGCTGTGCCACTGCAGTGCCCTGCTAATTAACCCGGAAATTTGGAATTTGCCTATGTTAGCGTCACAATGGCCCAATTTTTTTAGAAAGACCCTTTGGAATGTTTAATGTCCATTCACAGACGAGATACCCGGCTTAATGTCACTCCGCAGTACAACACACTCATTGATGGAACACCCTGGATATAAAGTAACAGGGTGACAGTTTCTAGTTTGGGTCAGAACAGGTTGGACAACTCAAAAGGTGAATACACGACATCTGAGCTATCCTGCCTTTACAGCTTGTTTAACACCTGATCAAATGGTGCCTTTCTCCGACATTGTACTCACATTTGATTGTGAGGTGGCAGTGATATTTGTGGAGCCTAAAGCTGAACCGCCTGGGCCTCACAAATGGTATGCCAATGTAAGGCTCAGCGGTTTAAGCACTACTGGTATCAATGGACCTCAAAATCCCTGAGAGAGACTTCTCTTTTTCTCATTTTCAATGGTAACTGCAACTGCAGTCCAAAACTGTTTTGAAGATGGCATTGCAGAAACCGTGAGAAGTTTAGGCTAGTTGGGAGAGTGTGTCGTGAAAAGCAGGGAGCTATTTGTCAGCGGTAGGCAAGGCAATCAACAGCAGCTGTCTGGACAGTCTTCCTAGAAAAGGTTTCCGGCGAAGGTGTTCGCTATTAAATGCTCATAAGATATTCAGGCAAGGTCAACTGAAGGTTAGACTCTGTGATGAATTGAGACGCACAGACTGCTGCCCTGTCTACTTTGTCATGGCGCCCTTAGGAATGATCAGCAGCTTCGATCGGTGCGTCAGGTCGACGCTCACCGCCGCAGATGCACGAACAGCACTCGATGCCTCACAACGTCTGATCTTGCCATTTGCCTAAGCCGTTTCATCCTGGCATTTTCGATTTATGAGGCAAGAGAGCATGTATTTTTTGAGCCAGACTGTTCATGGTAGGTGTAGCACACCGACAGTGACCTTGATGCTGCATTTTGCAAGAGGCACCACTCATAAATAACAGGCTGAAATGCTCAGTTTTCATTGAAGCCGAGCAGTTGAAACAAAATATGAACAAAGAAGTCTTCAAAGAAGATGCGATTCAATGAAATTATATGAAGGAGTAAAAAATTACGATTGAAAAATCATTCATCCATAAGAGTTATAGAATTGTCTATAATCTTACTATAATTCACCAAATATCGGTCTGTCTGTCTGTCTGTCCGTCTGTTCCCAGGTACCACAAAAACGGCTGAACCGATCACAACGAAATTTTGGGTGGGTAATCCTGGGACCCCCTTCAGTAAAATAGGCTATATTGTTTTTCCAATTTTTTTTCCGATTTTCCCAAACACGATGGAATAATATTTACCAATATGAACAGTGATGTGGCTTTTATTGAAATTCTACAAATACGGTTTAGATTTTTATGATTTGCTTGTGATATGATTTAACAGATGTTTATATAAATCGTTTAAAATAAAAAAAGCCTTCAATTTCTGATATCTTGCCTTTTCATTTGGGCCTCCAAATTCAAGCCCCACCCATAGGGCGCGTACCGTTGCTAGTCTATATAATACACTACAGACACATGTTTAGAAGACTATATAATACACTACAGACACATGTTTAGAAGAAGAACCACCTTTAGAGGCCATTTTCCCCACAGAGCAGGGGTTGGCCTTTTTTGGGCACCGTGGTCCCCTTTTTGACGCAGTCTTTTATGGCCGGATGCCCTTCCTGCCACCATCCCTGTTAGTCACCTCTTGTGACACACAGAATTACCAGTGAACTGGTACTCGATTTGCCGACCTTGGCAAGGATGACAGGCTGAGTCAACCACGCTGGTGTTAATTCAGCGATCAACCGGGATTCGAACTCAGGATCCTCCGATCCCAAGCCGGCACCCTAACCGCAAAGCAACACCAGGCTTCAGACACATGTTTGAATTCCACAAACGTTTACGAAACTATAAATAGGAAATCCAGACCTATAGGCACTCTTTCAATCACTATGAAGAGAAATTGATATGGAAAGTCGGAAAATGCTTTTGCAAGACTATAAGTATCGCAATTATTGTCAATGTTCAGTTGAAACCAATAAAAGCATTTGGGGGAGGGTTTAAAACTTGATATCTGTCGGAGCAGACGCTAAGGGCTTGGAAGCTGTCGTCAAAGGGGATGGTGGAAGATACATATCAGTCTGAAAAAGGATGACAAACGGGATGCTGTTTTCAAGAGAGGGAGAAGAATCATTGCGGCAGGAAAGGGAAGCAAGGTGCCCTGAGAAGGTTGTTATATATATATATATATATATTTAAAAATGCATTCAAAGAGAATTCTGGGGTTAAAAAATAAGCCTGTATGTAATCTCCACATCAATGGAATGCACATTGCTGTGCATCTTCCAATTGCCATGTCCACTCTGTTGTGCAGCTGTTATGCCACATTGAATATGATAATGTCAGCAGAGCATTGCAAATAAAAACTCCGCCACAGGCATTAGAGGCGCACGTTTTGGCCGACAGAACGTGTACGGCATCTTGTTGAGCGATTTGCAGTGTGCGCCCCTAAACGCAGAACCATGACATAAGCATGCTAACAGATAAATGTCTTAAGGTGGAGAAGTTTTTCTGATGTAATGCAAGCGCATGCCTACGATACGAGTGTGGGCCGAGAATGTGCGTGTGACCACCGTGTCCAAGTCCATGTTCTCCTGGAAGTCCGAATTGATTCTGAACAATTTGACTAGTCCAAATCTTCAACCTACTACCTTCCGTTTACGCTTTCACTTGGTTCTCAACACTTCGGATTTATTCCGAAGTAACTTTTTTGTGTTTAACACACCTTAAGCTATTTCACGTCTGCAGCCCTTACCCTCTGCCACGCACTGCTACCAACGATAATTGCCATTCGGCTTCGTTGGACAACAGTGGAGAATGTCTTTTGGACATATCCTGAAAAAATAATGACTTGTTTCTCATATACCAGGCAATCAGTAGGCCCGTATGCTGTTTACCACCTGAACAGTTGTTTGCTGATGATTGAATCTAAGGTTAAAGTTCCATGTGCTCCATTAATTTATCTGTTTTCTGCTTATTAGTCCCCGACCGGTGTACACCGGAGGGGACTATAGGTTTGCACGCCGTCTCTCCTTCCGTCAGTCCGTCAGTCCGTCAGTCCGTCAGTCCGTCACGCAAAGAACAGTTTTCCGGACTTTTTTTTCTAAACGCTTAATGCTAATGATTTTAAACTTCGCACATGGTTTCCTCATGATAAGTTACAGGTCAAGTTCGAACTTCACGACGTTTCGATCATTTTTGACAAAGTTATGGCACTTTGAACTTTGGGAATTCTGATAATTCTGATGATCCTTAACTCAGTGCCATTTTAAGTTTTAATTTCCTTTAAAAACCAATTTCTCTGCAATAATAGGACCGATTGAGATAAAGTTTTCACCATATGATGGACTCGGTCTGTAGAATATTATAATGGTAATTATGACGTCACAGGTCACGTGGTTCGGTCGCCATATTGTTTTTCGTGAAAACACGAAAACCCCTTTTTCTCTGCAACGGCTGAACAGATCTAGGCCAAACTTTGCAGGCAGAATCGCATACCCATGACGAACAAAAAAGTCAGCGAGCATGACGTCATGCATCACATGGTTTCAGAGTTATGACGTTTTTAAGCATGAACCTTTAAAACCGAGCTCCTCCCTCATTTTTGATCCAATCGAGGGGAAACTTCACAAATCTGTTCAGCATGTCGGTCTACTAAAATGTCCTTTTGGAATTTGCGATAGGGCACGTGGTTTGGCAGATATCGTTAATTAAACGAAAATATTTAAAAAATGGATATCTCTTGAATCGCTAGTACCTCAGACCGTGAGTTGGTAATTATATAATTCACACAGTGCAACACGTGCAGGCCGCTCCACGGAGCGACCTTGCGGGCTTATCAATGAGGCGAGGCATGACACACGTGTCTCAGCATACCTCAGATCAAGTTTGAAAACCAGCATCAACCGTGCATAAATTTGCATATTCGATCATTTTTGACAAAGTTATGGCACTTTGAACTTTGGTAGGGGACATGTATTGCAGCGCAATACTCAGAATGCTTGTTGAACTTGGAAATAACTAAAAGTGCAATATTGTCTTTGTATTTTATTTGATGGGTTGCAGAAGGATGCCAACGATGGCAGAACACTCAAGATGGGAGATCGTAATTTTTTGATGTATTCATTTTTTTCCCCTCATGTTGACAGACAAAAAGAGGGGGTGCATACATGAATGGATTCAAAGAAAACGGGGTAGATCAAGGACTCCTTACGAGTGCATGATATAGGACATAAAGCTGCCTTGGAGAGTGTACAGCGTAGGGCTACTAGATTGATCCTGGGGCTAGGTAGACTAAGCTAGGAGGAGTGGCTGAAGGAGAAAGGACTTTATACATTAGAAAGGATTAGAGGGGGGCACGGGAGAAAGGCACAGTATCGAAGGTGTGGGAAGGGTATTTCAAAAAGTTGTTGAACTGGGAAGGAAGCAAGACAAGTTGAACTACCGAGTTATGTGGATGGGGAAAGTGAAGTTGGTGGAGATAATGGAAGAGGAAGTGCAGACGGCATTGAAGATGGCGAAGGGAAAAGGGCCAGGCATTGATGAGGTGTGTATATCGATGATAATTGCAGCAGGAGAAGTCGGAGTCATTTGGACGAAGAAGCTGTTGAATGTATGTTTGAGAGGGTTCTATTCCGGATGATTGGAGGACAGGGTTAATTGTGCCGATATGGAAGGGGAAGGGGGATGTTCAAGATCTGGAGAAGTACAGGGGCATTACGCTCCTTAGTCATGTGCTAGAGAGGGTTCTGGATGGGAGGATAAGGAAGAGTGTGGAGAAGGAGATCGGAGAAGAGCAGCAGGGGTTTAGAAAGTGTAAGGGAATGACAGATGGGATGTTCATGTTGAGACAGCTGGTGGAGAAGGGGTTGGAGGTGCAAGGTGAAATGGCATTAGGATTGTGGACCTTGAGAAGGCCTACGGCAATGTCCTGGGAGAGATGGTGATGGCGACACTGAGATGGATGGGAGTGCCGGAAGCAGAAGGTAGGTTGGTAGAACGGATGTACAAGGAAACAAAGGGAAGAGTTTTGGTTGGTCCCAGGATGTCTGAGGAGTTCAGTGTGAACATCAGTTTTAGACAGCGAAGTGCTGTCAGCCCGCTCCTCTTTATCATGGTGATGGAGCTGGTAAGCAGGAAGGAAAACATGAAAGGTATTCTGAGGAGGATGTTGCATGCGGATGATCTGGCTGTTGTGGTGGAGAGTGGGTGGGAGATGTGAGAAGTACTGGGAGATTAGAAGGGGGGCATTTGGGAAGCATGGGCTGAAGATGAGTATGGAGAGGACAGAGGTGATGTGGGTCGGGCAGAAAAGAAAAGAAATGGATATCAGGTTAGAGGGGAAAGAGATCAGACAAAGAAATAGGTTTGAGTATCTGGGTGAAACAGCGACCGGGGATGGAAAATCCAAGGAAGGAAAATCCAAGGAAGAGGTGCGGAGGAGGATTCAGGTGGGTGCAAAAGTGTGGAGGAGGGTGGAGGGTGTAATGGCAGACAGAAAGATATCAGAGAGATTTAAAAGGAAGGTTTTGAAGTCGTGTGCAATGCCCGGCTACTTTTACGGTCTGACGACGGTGGCACTAACAGAGAGACAACGACAGAGGCTGCAGGTTTGCGAGAACAACTGGGTCAAGAGGATGGCTGGAGTGAAGAGGGTGGATAGAAGGAGAATGGATGAACTGAGGAAGATTATTGGTGTGTTGATGAGCTTGAAGGGGAGATCTATTGAATACCGACTGAGAGGGGCTGGACATGGTGCAGATAGGGGAAGAGAGAATGGCAAAGAGAACATATAGGTTGAGGGAACATGGTAGGAGGAAAGGAGGTAGACCGTGGTTGAGATGGGACGAATGAGTGAAGAGAGATATCAGTAAGGTGGGTTGGTTGGAGAGTGGAGAGAGTTGGCTGAGGACAGAATGGAGTGGGGGAGAATCGTGGTCAAGGCAGGGCAGCAGCTTGATGCCATCGGACCTTACCTGTTATAAAGGGAAGAGGAGCAGAAGAAGTAAAAAGAAGAAGACGAAGAAGAAGAAGTAAGGAGGCGATTACGAGTGTATTTTATTACTTCTGCCACCAAAGGTGGATGGAGGTTATGCTTTCACCCCTGTCTGTTTGTTACTTGCTGGAAAAGATTCCGACAAGTATGTTGATCGGTTGGTTGGTTTGTCTGTTTGTCTGTCTGTCTGTTTGTTCACAGTACTACGTCTACACCGTTGCACGTAGAATCGCCAAACTTTACACACATACAGTCATGTGAAAAAGTAAGTGCACCCATGTAAAGTTTTGACTTTTTCAACATATTTCAACATACAGCTATTTGATCTTCATTTCAACAATATTGATCGATAAAGGTGATATAATATAACAAATATCATGAAACATTTACATTTTGTAGTCCATTGTATAATTTAAATAAACATAAATGCAAATTTAGCATGTGGAAAAAGTAAGTACACCCTTGGCTCTAATCGGTGGTATTGCCCTCTTTGGCAGAAACAACCTCAAGTAGGCGTTTCTTATAACTGTCTACCAGTCTCTGACATCGTCTGGGAGAAATTTTTGCCCACTCCTCCATGTAGAATTCTTTCAGCTGTGCGATGTTTGAGGGTTTCTTGCATGCACAGCTCGTTTCAAATCCCCCCACAACATCTCGATGGGATTTAGATCCGGGCTTTGACTTGGCCATTCCAGAACCCTCCGTTTCTTTCTTTTCAGCCATTCCTTGGTGGATTTACTGGTATGTTTAGGGTCATTGTCATGTTGCAAGGTCCACCTTCGGTTGAGCTTCAACTTCCCGACATATGGCCTCACATTATCCTCAAGCACCCTCTGGTACAATGAAGAATTCATAGTGGATTCTATGATGGTGAGCTGCCCAGGCCCTGATGCAGCAAATCTGCCCCACCATAATATTTCCACCACCATGCTTTACAGTTGGTATCAGGTTCTTGTGGTCAAATGCTGTCTTTGGTTTTCGCCAAACATGTGTTCTGGTACTGTGGGCAAATAGCTCTACCTTTGACTCATCTGTCCAGAGCACATTGTTCCAGAAGTGCTGGTCTTTGCCGAGGTGTTCATTGGCAAACTTTAGTCTTGCCCTGATGTTCTTCCTGGACAGCAAAGGTTTCCTCCTGGCACACCTCCCATGTAGATCAAATTTGTGCAGCCTCTTTCTAATGGTAGACTCGTGCACTTTGACATCAACAGTGGCAAGAGCTACCTGTAGGTCCCGTGATGACATTCTGGGGTTCTTCGAGACTTCTTTCAGCATCTTGCGGTCTGCTCTCGGGCTGAACTTGCTGGGGCGGCCTGGCCTGAACAAGTTAGCAGTTGTTTGGAATCTTCTCCACTTGTAGATGATCTTCCGGACAGTCGAATGATTGATTTCATATTGTTTGGAGATCTTTTTAAATCCCTTCCCAGACTCGTACGCATCGATAACCTTCTTTCTGAAGGCCTCAGAGAGCTCTTTTGATCTAGGCATGGTGACACTGCACACTTCAACAACAAAGAGCAAACAAAACTAAATGTCTGAGGTTTAAATAAGACAGGTTCCTCCAAGATCCTTAGTCTAGTAGGAAGACTAGGTCCCCCTGCACCCCCCGGAGATATACTTCTAATCAGTGTTTCTAGATTGGAAAAAATGTGTAGAAAATGACTAGCTATGGCCCCAAGCTGAAAAAATGTCCCACATACCATTTTTATGCAAATTACTGCTGCAAATTTTATGCAAAATTATGCAAATTTTATGCAAATTTTTGATGAGGAGTAGAGTTGAGGGGTCTTTGAGGGCTTCATCGAGGTGCTCTCGGTTGCAAGACTGGGTCATTCTGAGAAGCACAGCAGGGTCAGAGATCATGATGTTCTCCTCCTCAGTGAATCTCTCCATCAACAGCCTCTCCATTGCCTCACACACTGTTTTGAGGCAAAAGAGGGACTTTGCGTAGGCCTTTCCACTGAGAACACCTTTGAGAGATCCACTTGTTACTAGTTGTGCCTCAAAGAGAATCTCTGCATATCCAGAACCACGCATCTTGTGTCCAGTGAGCATCCCGATGTAGTTCATGGATGTGTGGAAGGGTCCAATCGTTACTACATGACTAGCAAATTCATTTGGCCAGCGCCAGATGATGGGAAGGGCTTTCATGCAGACACCCAGATCAAATGTATTCAGGACCCATCTCTGACCCACCTCAGCAGTTGCTGCCTCGGAACGCTTCAGTAGCTCACGAACAACTGCGTTGTCTGTGATCGGTTGGTGGATAGGCGTGCAGTAGTCGACTGTTGATTTGCTGGGTGGGGGAGAACCAGTTGCAGAGGTGAAACCCCCTAGCCCAGGCACAGGCTGCAGGCCATTGCCATGCCATGCAGGCACCAGGCACAGACCGATCACAGACAACGCAGTTGTTCGTGAGCTACTGAAGCGTTCCGAGGCAGCAACTGCTGAGGTGGGTCAGAGATGGGTCCTGAATACATTTGATCTGGGTGTCTGCATGAAAGCCCTTCCCATCATCTGGCGCTGGCCAAATGAATTTGCTAGTCATGTAGTAACGATTGGACCCTTCCACACATCCATGAACTACATCGGGATGCTCACTGGACACAAGATGCGTGGTTCTGGATATGCAGAGATTCTCTTTGAGGCACAACTAGTAACAAGTGGATCTCTCAAAGGTGTTCTCAGTGGAAAGGCCTACGCAAAGTCCCTCTTTTGCCTCAAAACAGTGTGTGAGGCAATGGAGAGGCTGTTGATGGAGAGATTCACTGAGGAGGAGAACATCATGATCTCTGACCCTGCTGTGCTTCTCAGAATGACCCAGTCTTGCAACCGAGAGCACCTCGATGAAGCCCTCAAAGACCCCTCAACTCTACTCCTCATCAAAAATTTGCATAAAATTTGCATAATTTTGCATAAAATTTGCAGCAGTAATTTGCATAAAAATGGTATGTGGGACATTTTTTCAGCTTGGGGCCATAGCTAGTCATTTTCTACACATTTTTTCCAATCTAGAAACACTGATTAGAAGTATATCTCCGGGGGGTGCAGGGGGACCTAGTCTTCCTACTAGACTACCTCTCTAACGATGTTCTAATCATTTGCACCTGAGCTGGTGCACCTGATTCTAATTTTAGGTATTTGAAGTAGTGATAAATGTAGGGGTGTACTTACTTTTTCCACATGCGAAATTTGCATTTATGTTGGACTACAAAATGTAAATGTTTCATGATATTTGTTATATTATATCACCTTTATCTATCAATATTGTTGAAATTAAGATCAACTAGCTGTATGTTGAAATATGTTGAAAAAGTCAAAACTTTACATGGGTGCACTTACTTTTTCACGTGACTGTATTTGTCTTGACCTAGAATAGACTGTGCCCAATTTTTAACTCTCTCGGCCCAAGGCCTCCATTATGACGTCATAAATCGATAATTTGACAAGTACAAAACTTCATCCAATCAAGATGCAATTTCTTGAGCGCCATGACGCCATAAACTGGTGGAGAAAAAAATAATGATGATGTCATCGGTCACGGGGTTCGGCCGCCATCTTGGAAAAACCGAAAAACTTTGCACCTCTATATCTCCGAAAGTGCTGTATAGAAAAAATTGAGACATGGCTCATTGTAAAGAACTCTCCATGGGGAATAAAATATGTTAATGACGATGTCATTGCTGCCTCCATTATGACGTCATAATTCGACAAGTACAAAACTTCATCTGATCAAGATGCAATTTCTTGAGCATAATCTAGGATTAAATTAGTTTAGAAAACAAATAATGATGATGTCAGCGGTCACGTGGTTCGGCCGCCATATTTGTCCAAAATGGCCGATAAAAAAGTACATCCCGGCAAGTCCTCGGTCTCTGACCGATTTTTCATCTGTTTGTCTGTCTGTTTGTTTGTTTGTGAACAAAATATCTCAAAAAGTTGTGGATGGATTCGGACGAAATTTGGCAGAGATGTAGCGTATGTCACAAGGACGAAATGTTTAGATTTTGGTGAAGATCCGGATTCGGATCCGGCTACTAGAATTTTTAAAGCGATTCTTCACAATTGGGAGATACGGCCAAAAACTATACGTTGCGGGATATCTCAAAAAGTTGTGGATGGATTTGGACGAAACTTGTTGGACAGGATGTGTGTGTGACAAGGAAGAATCGATTCAAATTTGGTGAAGATCTGAATGTGGATTCGGATATGAAAATTATTAAATTTTTTAAGTGATTCTTCACCATTGAGTGATATGGCCAAGCAGGCGGAGGTATGCTCTTTACTGAGTGCCGTTCTAGTTGAGATGTTTTAGACTGTGAAGGGTGTAGACTAAATAAGTGCAGATGAGTTTTTCACCAGAATAGACAGTGATAGGACCAGGTGCCATAGTCTGAAAGTAAATAAGATCAGAGTTAAGACGGTGGTATGACAAAGGTATTTCAGTCAGAGAGTAGTTAATGCATGGAATGGTCTCCCCGAAAAGGTAATGGCAGTAGAAAGTAGATAGGTTTATAAGTTCAAATTAGATATAGGTACCTAGATGCATTGGAGATAGAGGGATACAGAGATATTGACAGGACTTGTGGGTAGCTTATGTGTGAATAGGTGATGGTCTCTAGTGTTAGTGCAGCGCAGTCATGATTGGCCAAATGGCCTCCACCTGCAGCAAAGTTCCTTGTGTATCCTTGTAAACAAATAAACAAATACGGCAATGTTTTATCTTAGACATCATCCAATCATGGAAACTTTCCCTGATTAAGCTTCTCCATCGACTTTAGACACTAGGGGGAAGGGGTGGGCGGTAGGCGTGGGGGAGGGAGAGAGGGAGAGGGAGATACCGTTCTGTACGGTTCACTTTATGGGGCGAAAAGGTCATGTGTGATTGAATAGTGGGTGGTGGATGGATAACCCATTCATGGATAGTGATGTAAATTGAATTAGCTTTAATTTTGCTGGATTTTCATATTCTCTTTCTTTTCATTTATCTTTACCTGGATTACACATTCCTCTTCCTGTTTCAAACAGTTTCTATCTCTATTTACCCGGAAAGATGCATTATATTTTCTTCACAGTTCTTTAGCTGGCAGCCTCATTTTTTAAATATCGGTCTTGTTACTTTTGTGTCAACTAGTAATGAATGTCTTGCTGATAAAGACGGAAGTCCAAAACCACCGTCCAGGATAGGGGTCATTAGGGTATGGTCGGGGTCCTTTCTCCATTTGATCAAGATGAGGATTTTGAGGCAAAAGCAATTTTTCTATGAATCTTTATCGAATTACCCAGCATCACAGTTTCATGGACGTTTGTGATTTACAATGTAGAATATCTGAATCCCTTAATCCTTTTCTTTCAATCCCATTTTAGACAGACTTGGCATTTAATATGGAATATTTTTTCTGTGGGGGTGAACTTACTTTTCAAGATGTCTTAGAACCAAAAGTTCATTGGAATTATGTTGAAATTATTCTAGATTTTGTTAATGTGACCTTTAAAAGAAACAAAATCCACATTTGACATTTCAAAACAAATAAATTGATCCTTGAGAGTGATGTAAACTGATATCGAACTCAATTCATGGACAGTACTGTGTTAAACTTCTGTATGTTTTCCAGAAGTATCTCTTTATTTTGCACATTAGCCCAATTTATTTTTAACAAAAACAAAAGCTAAATTACGACTGGGATTACGGACAGTAAAATTACAGTTCAGTACTTCGTGTAACCCCCACGAGCATTCAGGAGAGCACGTACACGTTGAGGCATGCTGTTCCCGAGATTTGCCAAGGTTTGGACAGGAATCTCTTACCATGCAGTGACAATAGCCTGCTGCAATTCACGCACAGAGGTCGGCTGCTGGTCCAAGTGGTCGATTTGACGCGTTAATTCTGCCCACAGGTTCTCTATCGGATTCATATCTGGGGACATGGCAGGCCACTCCATATGCTCTACACCACGGTCAGCAAGAAAGTGTTGGATCATGCGAGCACGATGAGGCCGTGCATTGTCATCTTGGAAGACAAAGTTTCCTCGAAAGGCTGCACGAGCAAATGGAAGCAATGTTTCTTCCAGAATGGCCCTGTACTTGAACTGGTTCAGGTTTCCATTCAGAACAACCAGGTCAGTTTTGCCCCCTGCATGAAAAGCAGCCCAAACGGTCACCCCCACCACCTCCAGGTTGGACTCTTGGCACTATACAATCTTTGTTGTAGGCTTCATGCACTTGTCTGCGCACTCGGACGCGGCCATCTTGACGATAAACCAGAAATCTAGACTCGTCACTGAAGATCACGTGATTCCAGTGTCCTGGCTGCCATTGACGGTGCTCTCTGGCCCACTGCAATCAGCGCTGGCGGTGTTGTCTGGTCAGGCGTGACTTTCTCAGGGGACGCCTGGCACGATAGCCTGCTTGAACCAGTCGTTGGTTGACTAGCCTTCTGGATACAGGCACATTTGTCAGTTGCTGCCACTCAGCTCTAAGCCGATTAGCTGACTTGGTACGGCCATTGCGGACTAACCGGTGCAGCTGGCGAACATCCCTTCTTGTGGTTCTGCGGGGACGTCCTGGCCTCGGTATTGGAGTAGGGACACCCCTCTGAGCATTTCGTTTCAGGATCTTTGACACCTGACCTTGAGTGATGCCATACTGCTGAGCAATAGCATGCTCTTTCATGCCGTAATTTCGTAAAGCCACCACTCCATGACAAATAGCATTGTTGAGTTGACGGACCATCTCCAGAGGAAGCGGCAATAACTTTTGGAGACGTGCAGCAGTTGTTTTCCAATAATACAGAATGCAACAACCCTTGTATACCCGACTGTGAAGCCAATCGTCAAATGCACCTGCCCGTACATTTTGCCACGCCACCTGTGATATAATCCTGTTGTTGACTTCTTGCTGCGACAGACAATCAGTGACATGGTTCTTTTAACAAATAAATCACCGAAGTGTAAAAGAAACTCACCAGATTGACATACTGAGTTAAGAAAGTAAACCCAAGTCAAGGAAAAAAAAATATTCCATATTAACTGCCAAGTCTGTATATATTGCCTCATCATTTACTCTACCCCTTTCTACATTAATTTTGATCCATTGGGCTATTTTTATATATAAAATATTTTATAACTAACCTCTTCTATTTTCTTATTCTTTTTTAAAATTTCTTTAAAAGAAAATATTTTATTTATTTATTATTTATAAATTTTATTATTTTTATTTATAAAATATTTTATACGTAATCTTTTCAATTTTTTGTTTGTATTTTTCCTTTATATTTATTTATTTATCATTATTTTTCTTTTATTCTTCTTATTTAAGAAATATTTTATTGCTAATCTTTTCTATTTAAAAAAAAAACTTTTTATTTATTATTATTTTTACTTTTATTCTTTTTATTTATAAAATAATTTATACCTAATCTTTCTATTTTTTATTCTTTAGTTATTATTTGTTTATTTTATTCTTTTTATTTATAAAATAATTTATACCTAATCTTTCTATTTTTTATTCTTTAGTTATTATTTATTTATTTTATTCTTTTTATTTATAAAATAATTTATACCTAATCTTTCTATTTTTTATTCTTTAGTTATTATTTATTTATTTCATTCTTTTTATTTATAAAATAATTTATACCTAATCTTTCTATTTTTTATTCTTTAGTTATTATTTATTTATTTTATTCTTTTTATTTATAAAATAATTTATACCTAATCTTTCTATTTTTTATTCTTTAGTTATTATTTATTTATTTCATTCTTTTTATTTATAAAATAATTTATACCTAATCTTTCTATTTTTTATTCTTTATTTATTTTATTCTTTTTATTTATAAAATATTTTATACCTAATGTTTTCCTCCTTTTTGTTTCTTCTTCTCACCTTTTTTTCTTTCCTCTTCTTCTGCAATCTCCTTTCTCTTTTCATTCGCTGACTAACAAAGAATATCAGCGCTTCCCACGCAGCCCCCTCCTTATCAGTTCTAGGTCAGTGAGAGGAGATTTAAAGGGCAGTATCGATCATATGAATGAACTATTATAATCTGGCCTTCTTTGCACAGTCTCTCTCAGATTGATCATTGGGTGTTTGTTTGCCATTTCTCAGCTTTCTGCCAATCACCCAGCTGATCTGTCTCTGTGAGCGGTTCCTGAGATGGGGGGATTAATCAAACGCACCTCGTAAAACGAGCTGAGGCGCGCAGGCTTTGGGTTGTGAGAAAGTTGTTTTGGGTATAACACCAAAGCTATCTTAGCAATCACAGCCACGAAATGGTGCCAGTGATGCATGAAGCAATACACAAGGAAGGATAAAGAAAACTTTGCCAGTTGGCCGCTTCGGGAAAAACACAGCTGTGTTGTCTGAGCTTGCAGCTAATTGTTAATTGTGTTGGAAATATTAATGCTGGAGGTTCGAGTTTCTCCAAAGGAATAGAGCTTGAATCGCCAAAGGCCCGAGTCAAAAATAGTCAGACAAGGATAATTGGTTTAGTCAAATGCTGACGATGTAGCTGAAATTGATAAAGACTCTAATAACAATTATCCTGGCTGTCCAACAAATATCAAAAACATGAAATATATATTTCAAAAAAATCAACCAAAATATATTAAGATCTGATTTTGTAAAAGAACTCCCAAACAATTTACAAGTGCTTTTATTTCTTTGTGATATTTCCATCGGAATCTTAAGTCAAACTGTGATGTGGTCAATCTTAAGTCAAATCTGTAAAGGTTTACAGATTTTGATGTCGTTTATGAAACCATGTCTTTTTAAAAAAGGAACAAGATGAGATATTTATTGCAAGTTTTTAAAGAATATAAGAACGTTTCTTATCCTGAGATTGTGCACTATGTACAATACACCAACATGAAAACCAGAGCTGTAATACAGCATTAAAGATTATTAATTACAAATCAATATCAAGGATTCATTGAATGGGAATAATAGCCACATTCCTCCTGTATCTAAACTATAAAAAATTCCACCTTAATCCACTTAATATGGCGATAGCGTACAACAGTCACCACACACACACACACACACACACACACACAAACATACACACACACACACACGCACACATACACAGACAGACACACACACATACACACACACATACACAGACAGACAGACAGACACGCACACATACAGACACACACACACACACACACACACACACACACACACACATAAACATACACACACATAAACATACACACACGCACACACACACACAAACAGACACACACATACACAGGAACAGACAGACACATACACACACATAAGCACACAAATACACACACACCATTGTGTTTCTCATAAGGAGGCCCAAGATTATGGTCCATATCTTCCTCACCACCACAGATGTATTGTAGGCCTCATGGTGCTCTCACGTCTGCCCTCTGCTCTTGACACCTCCCCCCACCTTCCACTCCCTCATAGCTCTTTGGTCATACACTTAAAACCAGTAATTAATTCCTTGTTTTCCAGCTCAAGTGCAAAGTCCATGGTAACCTGCAGCCATTGTCCCTCTAAAGTCTAAACTGTGTTTGTAGAATTGCCAACCTGAATATGTCCTTTCATGCTCTTCTTGACAGTCCTTAAAGACAGCAGTACATCAGAACCTCATTTTGTTCCCCATACCCACCTATAAAATCCTCGATCCTCACTGATCCTGGCCCCTTTATAGACCTGAACCTCATATACTTTTATTGATGTTATTTGTGTGCGCCTCCATTGTCCACTACTTTTGCCTCGAGTGGTTTGTGAACCTGTCATCAGGTCAAATATGAACATTGACCTTGGTATAAAAAAAAATACAACTCAGAATGCACTATAAATCTGTGGAACCTGCACAGAAATGAAATGAGGAAGATTATATATATATATATATATATACAGTCACGTGAAAAAGTAAGTACACCCCATGTAAAGTTTTGACTTTTCTAAACATATTTCAACATACAGCTATTTGATCTTCATTTCAACAATATTGATCGATAAAGGTGATATAATATAACAAATATCATGAAACATTTACATTTTGTAGTCCATTGTATAATTTAAATAAACATAAATGCAACTTTCGCATGTGGAAAAAGTAAGTACACCCTTGGCTCTAATAGGTGGTATTGCCCCCTTTGGCAGAAACAACCTCAAGTAGGCGTTTCTCATAACTGTCTACCAGTCTCTGACATCGACTGGGAGAAATTTTTGCCCATTCCTCCATGCAGAATTATTTCAGCTGTGCGATGTTTGAGGGTTTCTTGCATGCACAGCTCGTTTCAAATCCCCCCACAACATCTCGATGGGATTTAGATCCGGGCTTTGACTTGGCCATTCCAGAACCCTCCATTTCTTTCTTTTCAGCCATTCCTTGTTGGATTTACTGGTATGTTTGGGGTCATTGTCATGTAGCAAGGTCCACCTTCGGTTGAGCTTCAACTTTCCGTCAGATGGCCTCACATTATCCTCAAGCACCCTCTGGTACAATGAAGAATTCATAGTGGATTCTATGATGGTGAGCTGCCCAGGCCCTGATGCAGCAAAGCTGCCCCAAACCATAATATTTCCACCACCATGCATTGCAGTTGGTATCAGGTTCTTGTGGTCAATTGCTGTCTTTGGTTTTTGCCAAACATGTCTTCTGGTACTGTGGCCAAATAGCTCTACCTTTGATTCATCTGTCCAGAGCACATTGTTCCAGAAGAGCTGGTCTTTGCCGAGGTGATCATTGGCAAACTTTAGTCTTGCCCTGATGCTATTTCTGGACAGCAAAGGTTTCCTCCTGGCACACCTCCCATGTAGATCAAATTTGTGCAGCCTCTTTCTAATGGTAGACTCGTGCACTTTGACATCAACAGTGGCAAGAGCTACCTGTAGGTCCCGTGATGACATTCTGGGGTTCTTAGAGACTTCTTTCAGCATCTTGCGGTCTGCTCTCGGTCTGAACTTGCTGGGGCGGCCTGGCCTGAACAAGTTGGCAGTTGTTTGGGATCTTCTCCACTTGAAGATGATCTTCCGGACAGTCGAATGGTTGATTTCAAATTGTTTGGAGATCTTTTTAAATCCCTTCCCAGAGTCGTAGGCATCTATAACCTTCTTTCTGAAGGCCTCAGAGAGCTCTTTTGATCTAGGCATGGTGACGCCACACACTTCAACAACAAAGAGCAAACCAAACTAAATGTCTGAGCTTTAAATAAGACAGGTTCCTCCAAGATCCTCTCTAACGATGTTCTAATCATTTGCACCTGAGCTTGTGCACCTGATTCTAATTTTAGGTGTTTGAAGTAGTGATAAATGTAGGGGTGTACTTACTTTTTCCACATGCGAAATTTGCATTTATGTTTATTTAAATTATACAATGGACTACAAAATGTAAATGTTTCATGATATTTGTTATATTATATCACCTTTATCTATCAATATTGTTGAAATGAAGATCAAATAGCTGTATGTTGAAATATGTTAAAAAGTCAAAATTTTACATGGGGTGTACTTACTTTTTCATGTGACTGTATATATATATATATATATATATATATATATATATATATATATATATATATGGAATAAATTGGTGCCATATTGGATATTGAGAATAAATTGGATATTGAGTATCTATCTATATATATCTGCAGTGTTTGTCCTGTCATGTGTTGTCTTGTCTTGTCACTGAACTGCTTTCTCAAACTTTTGTGAAATCGTACCAAACTTCTGGTATGCACATATCTCTCCCGTCGGTATGTCCTAAGGGTATTTATTTTGAAAAATATTCCAAATTTTTTTTTTTGGAATTTTTTTGTGAATTTTTTTTTTTCAACTTCAGTTTTCAACTTCAATTGTTTATAAAATGTGTTATCACGTATATTACAAATACATTTGTGCAAAATAATTATTTGAATTATGATTGGTGTAAACCATGACAAAACGGCAACTCGGGTACAGTCATTTATCTATACTAGGGCATTGCCCGTACTATATCTATATCTAAAATTATATCCCCCCCCCTCTATTTACATGAAATGGTTTGGTCCAAAGCGAACGGCTTCCGGAGTTTGGTAAAGCAATCGCCATCGCGTGCACAAACGCGCAGGAAAGCGAATGAATCGCAAATTCGTTTTTATTAGTTTTAAAACTTTATTAAAACATAGTTTAACGCCAACATAGTTTGCAAACGTGAAATAAATGAATACGCTCTCAAATGTGCCATCCGAGGCAGAGTGTGTCCGCCACGTTCGGCACACGCGATCGTTCGCTGCTCTCTGATTGGTTGAATCGTTTTTTGGACATAGCTCGGTAAGTAATTGTCCGATTAATATGAAACCTTGAAAAGGCACATCCTCGGGTCCCCAGCAATATACCTGGCAAGTTAAAAGTATATCGGACCCGTGGTTGTCGAGAAACAGCGGTCACAGACAAACGTACAAACGTACAAACGTACAGACAGAGATTACTGGAATTATAGATAGATATCTATACATCTGGACAGTGTCTGTGTTGTCACTTAACGACTCCCTCAAACTTTTGTTTCCGTGGTTGTGAAGTGTTTTTAATAACGTTGTGGTGGTTTTGAATCACGTGCTGGTGAGGTATTTTGAATTATGTGGTGGTGAGGTGTTTTTAAATGACCTGGTGGTGAGGTGTTTTTAAATCACATGGTGGTGAGGTGTTTTTAAATGACGTAGTGGTGAGGTGTTTTTAAATTACATGGTGGTGAGGTGTTTTTAAACCACATGGTGGTGAGGTGTTTTGAATTACGTGGTGGTGAGGTATTTATAATTACGTGGTGGTGAGGTGTTTTTAATCATGTTGTGATGAGGTGTTTTGAATTACGTGATGGTGAGGTGTTTTGAATTACTTGGTGGTGAGGTGTTTTTAATTTCGTGGCTGTAAGGTGTTTTTATAACGTGTTTTATGGCTGTGAGGTGTTTTTAATTACTTGGTAGTGAGGTGTTTTGAATTACGTGGTGGTGAGGTGTTTTGAATTACGTGGTGGTGAGGAGTAATCGTCCCAAACTTCCAGTCTGCACCTATTCCTCCCCTATGTATGTGCTGAGGGGTTCTTTCTTGAAAAAAAGAAAACATTCAACCTAAATTGCTTATAAAAATGTAATATCACAAACACAACAAATAAATTTGTGCAAAATAATTGTTTGTATTATGATTGGTGTTAATCATGACAACACAGCAACTCAGGTACAGTCATTATCTGCAGCTAAAATAAGCCCGTTCCTCATTAACGACGCTTGGTGAGGCAAGCGCAGCGAGCCGAGCGAGTTAATAATAAAAGGCAGTGTCTGTCTGTCCGTCTCCTCCATAACTCCAAAAACATGAAACCTAGCGGCCCCAAACTTTGCAAAAGATGCAAACATTTGCATCTGGACCTCCAACAGATTGCAAGGATGAAAACTGGGTGTTTGGGTGTGTTATAACACCTTTTTGAAGATGATTAACGAGGTGCTCATAAAAAAACCCAATGTGGTGGCTTACCAATATGGCGGCCCACCATCTTTGTCAGCGCACTATATCTCGCTTGGTTCTTAAGCTGCCATTTTGTTTCAGCCTACTCAAACATGCCTTGCCTTGGAAACACAATCGATTTATCATTACATAATTGAAACATATCATCAAAATCTGGATTCGGATATGAGGATTGGATGCTGTAGACTAAATAATGTCCAAATCTGGAGTGAAATCTGACAAAATTTACCATATCTAGCGATTGGTGAACGCCATTCAGGCTGCTTTTGCAAGCCATGGCATTACAGTAGACAGAGCTCCCTTTTTGTTTTTAGTCACAAGGCCGGGGAAGTTTGGGTGTGTTACAACGCCACTTTTTTGAATGTGTCTGCTCTCAGTGGTTTCCACATTATTTGATGCTTTAAATCAGGGGCGGGCAACCCCCGGCCCGCGGGCCACATCCGGCCCGCGAAGGCTTAGCGTCCGGCCCGCCACCCTGCTAGGCTTTATTATTGCAATCCGGCCCGCGGACCTCCCAGTAAAACTCATATCATTTGTAAATGTAAGAGTTTATATTTAGCCGGTCTGAATTCAAGAAAGGGACATTTTGTCTTCAGCACCGTCCTCTTCCGGAAGACATGCGCACGGGGAACTGTCTTGCCTAGACACCGCCTGCTTGCTGATAGGCGGTCTTTTCAAATCAGCCAGCATGTGATACGGACGTCCTTCCGATTCAGTCAGCTTGCGACAAACGTTGGTGTCTGGGACAAATAACTTGCAACAAAGAGGTAAGCGACGCAGAGTTCTCTAAACCTATTTCAATTTTCACTTTCTTTCAATTTGCTTTGTTTTGTTTGTTAGAACATGTTATTATCTTTCATTTGCTGCGTTTAAATAATTTTATTCTCCCTTTTTATTTGTAAAAATAAAAATATAACGAACTTTCTATTTGTAAAGAAAAAATATATATAACGAACTTTCTGTTTGTAAAAGAAAAAAGAAATTGACGAACTTTTGTTTAAAAGGAAAACGAAATTGACGAACTTTTGTTTAAAAGGAAAACGAACTCTTTAAAAAAAAAAGTATGCAGACTGATTCATTTCCTGTATTTCAGTTTTACGGTGAAACTGTGTCATATTCAGCGTTGGCCACGTGCGCGCAAAATAAATACATTCATCTGTACAATTCGTCTTCCGAGATTTTTTGTGCCCCAGATTGCTTGCTGTTACATCATTTATTCATTGCTGATATACCTAATTTTCTTCCTTTTCAGCTCATCATGTCTGCGACCCAGCGTGTTAAGAAGAGGAAAGTGGACCTCGAGCGTCGGATCTTCAACCCTGAGTGGGAGAAGTACTTCTTCATCGAGCGCTTTGGACAGGCCCAGTGCCTCATATGCTTGAAGACTTTGGCTGTCCTAAAAGAGTACAACGTGCGCCGCCACTGGGAGACAGAGCACCGCTCGTCAAACTTCGCGTCGGTGTCTGCCACCGAAAGGAAGGACGCCATGGTTAGACTATCAGGCAACTTGGAGAAACAAACTTCACTCTTCCGCAAGCAGAATACTGAGGCCGAAAAGGTGACGCGCGCCAGTTATGAAGTCTCCCGCATCCTTGCTCGCCGAATGAAGCCATTCGCGGATGGGGACTTCATCAAGGAATGCCTCCTCGCTGTAGTGGACTCCGTCTGTCCAGAGCAGCGTTCCGCCTTTGAGAACGTGAGCCTTTCGTCCCGCACCGTTCGTCGCCGCATCGAGGATATGTCGGAAAACGTGCACGACTCACTCAAAACACGCAGCTCAAATTTCGTCGCCTTTTCCCTCGCTCTGGATGAGAGCACCGACACAAAGGACACGGCCCAGCTGTCCGTTTTCATCCGTGGCGTCACCGCTGACTTTCAAGTGTGTGAGGAATTCCTCCAGCTTGTCCCGCTGCGCGACACCACCACTGGGAAAGACATCTGCGACGCCGTGCTTCTGTGTGTTGATCAGCACTCCCTGGACCTCTCCCGTCTTGTGTGTGTGACGACCGACGGTGCCCCGGCGATGGTTGGTGAGAAGAAGGGCGCCGCTTCGCTGCTAGTGCGTCACTGTGCAGCCGCCGGATACACTCAGCCCATTAACAAGATGCACTGCATCATCCACCAAGAGTCCCTGTGCGCTAAGTCTGCCAACCTCGTTGGTGTCATGTCTGTCGTGGTGAAGGTCGTCAACTCCATCCTCTCCCGCAGCCTTAACCATCGTCAGTTCCAGGCACTGATGGACGAGGTGAACGTGCACTACAACGACCTGCTCTACTTCTGTGAGGTACGCTGGCTGAGTCGTGGGGCCATGCTGTCTCGGGTGTGCGACCTACAGCAGGAGATTGCCACCTTTCTACGTCAGAAGAACCTTCCCCACGCTGATCATTTCTCTGATCCGCGGTGGCTAGCTCGCCTGGCCCTGCTCACGGACATCACGGCGCACCTGAACACCCTCAACATAAAGCTGCAAGGCAAAGACATTCTCGTGACAGACATGTACGCGCACATCACTGCCTTCGAGGTTAAACTGCGCTTGTGGGAGGCTCAATTGGCTTCTGGTCAGTTTGTGCATTTTCCTCGCCTTGCTGCATGTGCCCCTGACGATGTGGACCTGGGCACTTGCGTTAGTGTCGTCAACTCTCTACGTGAGGAATTTGCTTCCCGTTTTGCAGGAGTCAGGGTGCTGGCTGCGGACTTCAAGCTTTTCACTGCTCCCTTTGACTTCCCCGTGGAAGACGCCCCTGCCTCCTTACAGATGGAGTTGGTGGAGCTGCAGTGCAACGATGAAATGAAGGCGAAGTTCCGCACCTCTTCTCCATTGTCCTTCTTCCGCGACACCGTTCTCCCTTCTAACAATTTTCAAAAATACATTGCCCATGTCCAACGCATTGTGGCCATGTTCGGCAGCACCTACTGCTGTGAACAGCTCTTCTCGAAAATGAAGTACACGAAGTCTCACCTTCGCTCCCAACTCTCGGACCGCCACCTCAATGACATTCTTCTGTTGTCTACCTCAACCATCGAGCCAGACATGGAAATACTTCTTCATGGCAAACAGCACCAGCAGTCTCATTGATTTGTAGAGTGTTCAATGCAATTTTTGTACAATCTATTCATGTAAACAAAATATAGTAATTCTGAGATTTCGTTTTTCACTCCGGCCCGCGATCTCCTTCCAAAAGTCTCATCTGGCCCTCACTCTGAAAAGGTTGCCCGCCCCTGCTTTAAATCGATCTGTTTTTAAAATTCCTCGGCCATTTCAACCAGAAGCAATCAGGTTGCTATCGCTTGCCAAGCCAGCCGTTCCTTATCACCCATTTAGTTGGAGTGCTCCTCCCCCTCCTTGCTCCGCCCTCCTCCCCTTTTCCCCTCCACCCTCATTTGTCTCTCTCCCCTCTCTCTCTCCCCACCCACTCCACTCCCTTCCCTTTTCCTCACCGTTTCCCTCCGTCCATTCCCTTCTCCCTCCCCATTTCCTCCCTCGCCTCCTATGGGTTTGTCCGAGATTATGGCTGTTTCTTTGTGCTATGTGTTCCCTTTCACCCCCTCCTCCTTTGCCTTCCCCCTCTCCTCGCCACTTCCAGTTTCCTCACTCCCCCTTCCTTCCCCCTCCCTCCTCTCCTCACCCCCTCCCCTCCTCCTCTCCTCCCTCCTCTCCTCACCCCCTCCCCTCATTCATATTCCCGTCAGGAAGTGACTCATTGTTACCCGGCAATGCCGTATACTTTTGCTCATGTGTATATGTATACTAGTGGGGTGTAGCGTGGTGCTACGCACGCAACTTGTTTGCCAAAGAAGGTAAGCCACAACGCATAGGATCAAAAGAGTCTTTATTGTAAAGCTCAAACTGTAGCACTGACTTGCTCGGGGCTATCCCGTGTATATCCCGAGGCCACGCCTACCCCTCGGGCGTGGCCGACACCCCATTGGTGCGCGGAATGATGTCACCGCGCCAGCGAGCCATCGTGTCCGCCACAGGGGTATGCTTATACATTGTGCAGGCAATAACAAACCGTGCTTCGTACGTATGTACATAAAAAAAATAGAAGCTTTCTGAAAAAAGAAGGCAAGCTTCACCGATCTGCTGATAGATATCAATTAGGTTTTTCCATTTTTTTTTTTTTATGGATGCGTTGACGGTTTTTACGTAAATTTTCATTGAGATTTTTATTTCACAGTTTACACTCATAGAAATTACAATTTTTAAATGCTGGGTATCAATTGAGGTTGTTTTTTTTAAGGACGCATTTACGGTTTTTATTACATACATTTTCATTTACGGACACTTTTTTTTTTTCATTTACGGACATTATTGTCATGTTTATTTCACAGTTTACAGTTATAGAAATTACAATTTTCACATGCTAGAAATTGATCGAGTTTTTTGTTTGTTTGTACATACGCGCTTATGTTTTTTTTAACGTTAATTTTCATTTATGGACGCTTTCCAACGGTTCCGTGATTTTTCCCGGTGGAAGTTATGGTCGGATTCGGACGAAATTTGGTGGAGATGTTGGGTACGTGACAAGGACACATTGATTAGATTTTGGTGAAGATCTGGATCTGGATTAGGGATTTAAAAAGTGATTCTTCCACATTGAGTGATCGGGCCAAAAACGATATATATAGCATGCTAATTCAAAAAGTTGTGCACGGATTATGATGAAACTTCAGTGTATGAGTTTGGTAAGTGACATTAACAAGCCGATTAGCTTTTGGTTCAGTTCCGGATCCAGATTTGTCCTATCAGTGGATTCAAAATGTAAACTGTTCAGATTTGCGGAAGTATGCACTTGATGCCCCCAGTCCACTTATGCCGATTGGCCCCGATTAGCCCCGATCTCCAGGTCGGGAGCGATCGGGACACTTTGGGAAAAAACTGGTCATCTACGCTGTATCTACGTCCTAAGTACGCTCCGATTACGATCACTACGCTGTAACCACGCTCATCGTGGGTAGATCGGGTCCCTGAAGACCCGATCGAAGCCGTTTAGAGCCGCTGTGTTCCCGCTCGCGTACGCTGTAACCACGCTCATCGTGGGTAGATCGGGTCCCTGAAGACCCGATCGAAGCCGTTTAGAGCCGCTGTGTTCCCGCTCGCGTACGCTGTAACCACGCTGCATTCGCGATTGCCGCCGCTCTGACACGATGCATTCCCGATCGCCGCCGATCTAAAACCGATCCAACGCCGATGCTGCCGATCTATTGCCGTTTCAACTACGTCATTCCTGACCAAACCGATCTAACTACGCTCTATTCCCGTCTTTAAGCCGACTAAAGAGCAGATTTCAGGTCCCGATCCGTATAAACAGGGCCCGATTTGCTTGCCGATCATCAGTATCGTCGAAGACAGCCATGGATCAACATCAGAGAAATGGCCGTCTGCAGCTCGCTCTACTTCTCCAACAATATGCAATTAATGAAAGAAGAGCTGCTCAAGTGAGAAGAAGAATGAGAAGAAGAAGAAGAGAAACCAAAGCTTTCAGAATCATTGGAATCTCCTGTGATGAAGCTATCTCCGAGGGCCTTTCACTCACTCACCGCAGGCAGGTAGGTGGTCTTTCTGTCTTCTACCGACTCCTCTCCGGCCTTGCTCCCCCAGCTCTATCTGTGCTTTGTCCCGCAAATAATCCTTCAGGTCGCACAAGATCTGCCAGCAACCCTCTGATGGTTAAACTGCCGAAATCTCGGCTCGCTGCTCACCTTCACTCTTTCATTCCTCTTTTCTCCCACCTCTGGAACAAACTCCCACACTCCCTTCAATCCCACTCCTCCCTCCAGGTCTTTAAAACAGCTGTTCACCACCATCTCTTATCTTCCCCCATCCAAAACCTTGATCTTTTCTACCCCCACGAATTCACCCCAGATCCACCTTGTTTGAAATTCCAACTTCTTTCCTGGAAGTCCTGGCAGTGTCCATATGTTTTATACCTCTCCCACCCCCCCACACCCTTTCCATGCCTCCTCCCCCAAAGCCCTCTCCCTCCCACAGATCTCTCGATGTCCCTGCTCTCAGATGTTGTGTTTGTGTTCCTCCCCCTCTCGCCCCATCTTGTCTACCGCTCCCCATGTTATGTTTTATGTGTCGGTTTGTCTTTCTGTGTGATTAATGTTAGCTCTTCACGAGCCTCGATCTTGTATACAAAAAAAAAAAAAAAAAAAAAAAAAAAAAGCTCCTCACTTCTGGGTCCGGCCATGGTTGACAGAAGAAAGAAGATTGCAGTTTGGGCACTACGACCGCTTGATGAATGAACTGAGGCTGGAGGACATCAACTCTTTCCAGAACTTTGTGAGGATGCCACCTGCTCTCTTTGATGAAATCCTCCACAGAATCACCCCCAGGATTGAGAAAGAAGATACCAGGCTGAGAAAGGCCCTACAACCTGGAATGAAGCTCGCCATCACCCTGAGGCATCTGGCTACAGGAGACCTCTACCCAACTCTCTCCTACGACTTTAGGGTCCGCAGAAACACCATCGTCAAGTTCATTCCGGAGGTGTGTCAAGCCATCGTTGCAGAGTTCAAAGAAGAAATGGTGAAGTGCCCTACCACCCCAGAAGAATGGACAGAAGTCGCTGATGATTTCGAAAGTAAATGGAACATCCCTCATGTGCTCGGAGCTCTTGATGGCAAACACGTCGCCCTCAGATGCGCACCCAACTCAGGCAGCCTCTACCACAACTACAAGGCCTTCTTCTCGATCGTGTTGATGGCACTGGTGGACGCCGACTATAAGTTCTTGTGGGTGGATGTTGGTGGAATGGGACACATGTCAGATGCTCAGATTTTCAATGCTTCGGAGGTCAAAGAGTGCATAGAGAATGAAACCATTGGATTCCCCGACCCCCTGGCCATGCGGAACGATGATGAAGAGATGCCATTCTTCATCCTTGGAGATGATGCCTTTGCTCTCCGCACCTACTTGATGAAACCCTATGCCAGACGTGGACTCTCTCCTGAACAACTCGTCTACAACTACCGCATCTCAAGGGGTCGACGAGTGGTGGAGAACGCCTTTGGCATCTTGGCAAACCGTTGGCAATGCTTGCTCAAGACACTACAACAGTATCCTGAGGTGGTGCGTGACCTGGTCGAAACTGCTATCTGTCTGCACAACATGCTCCGCATCCGGTTCCAAGTATTCAGCATGCCGAGGTGGACCAGGAGGATTATCGACACAACATCATCCCTGGTGAATGGAGAGATCAAGCCAACATGTTAGAGGTGGAGCAGGCAGTTCGAGGTAACAGGGACAGTGTAGAGGCCAAGCGTCAGATGGAGGTACTGAGACTCTATTTTAACAGCCCTGCTGGTGCAGTTCCATGGCAGGAGAGGATGGTGAGACATCATTAGAGACACTATGGGAAGGAGTTGAAAGACATTTTGGAGGACATTGTTGTATTGTTATGTATTGCATTGATAATGATTTCTATTGATAATCATGTGACAATAAACATTATGAAACTTGATATTCAATGTTTGCCTTGTGTTGGTTGGAAAGGGAGAAGTTATTATTGCTGGGTTGAGGGGATGAAAATGCATTGCAAAATGAAAGGTCTTCAAAATAAAAGCTAAAAATTTGACAAGTTTTTGCTGGGTAGAGGGGATCAAAGTTTGCATTCACTTAATTAAAAGGTCATAAAATTAAAAGCGGTAAAATTGATCATTAATAATATTTGTTTAACTTGTACCGCTTTTAATTTTAGACCATGGGGTTATTGGGCAATGCAATTTGGCTCATGCAGTTATCAATTCCACTTAACAACGTTGACAAAAATTGTCGTGTCGAAATACTTGATCGGGTGAGGCCGATGCAATCCGGACCGATTTATATACAGCGGCTTTGATCGGCATTGGAGCGGGACGGATAGGTAACGATCGTCGTCGAAACGGCACAAGATAATCCTCCCGCTGCAACGACGCTGTAATCACGATCAAGCCGTTCTAACTACGATCATTCCGATGGACTACGTTGCATTCACGCTGTAATCACGATCAGTCCCGCTATTTCAGATCGGGATGGAAATTTTAAACATGTTTAAAAAATCGCCCCGATCTATTTTTTTGTCCCGATCGACAAAGATCGAAGACGTTCCGTTTACGATCATGCTGATTGATCCCGTTCCAAATAGGATCGTTCCCGTTGTAGTCAGGTTCATTATGTTCAGATTTATAATTTCGTTCTTTTTTTGTGGAGATTAGCAAACCTATACATTTTTGGAAAGCTTATAGCACCAGGAATCCGAAAAACCATGTTTCCATTTGCGCAAATTTTTCTTTGGCGGCCATATTGGATTTTCAAAATGGCCACCATCGGAAACCTATTTTTCGCGATATCTCAACATCCGAACCACCTAGAGTGCTGATTCCAACACCTATACCCACATTTTTGGGGATGAGGAATCACATGAAGCCATCTAAAATAATCTACACCTACCCTGGGATACCAGGTGGCAGCCTACAGCGGATTTTAAAGATGGCCACTTTCAGGAAACATGTTTTTTTCTGAATATGTATACCACATTGAGTGATGTTTCGCCTCAGTACAGTCATAGTCATAAATGGGATCATTTCAACATGTTCAGTTCATGTACATGGAAAGTCATTATATCAGACCTAATAGTTCATTTAAAATAAACCTCATGAAGCTCACAATTACTTACCTGTTGTCGTTTTATATATTTGCAGGTCTTGAGAGAAGATGAGTGAAGTTACGACTCAGCCCACACAGTGGCAGCACTGCATAATTTGTCAAACCGCTTCAGCAAAATATGGAACGCTTGTCCAGCAGCCCAAACCGGACTCGTTTGAACACTTGCTACAAACCCTTAATGATAGAGCAGCCTACCATGATGGAAAATATGTTAAAATTCACAGTCGCTTAAAGGATGAAACAAGTGAAAGTCTGCAATTCAATAATGCAGTTTGGCATCGTATCTGTTATTCAAATGCAACCAACAAAGAGAAGGTACAACGTGCCAAAGACCGCCATCAATATCACATTTCAGCCGGCTCCTACACAGAGAAAAAACGTGGACAAAAGCGAAAAAGCACAGAACTGGACGAACCATCAACTTCCACCACCAGTCCGTTTACACGTTCTGCAACAGCTCCATTCATTAAGGAACATTGCTTTTTCTGCCAGGAAGATAACGAGCAAAAATTGTACACATTGAGAACAGAAAACGGTGGGAAAGCATTACACGATGCTGTGGAGCTGTCTGGAAATCTCACCCTGCAAACTAGGTTAAACACATCCATCTCACCCACTGATGCACATGCAATCGATGTTCAATACCACAAGTCATGTTGGACAACAAATGTATTCCATGTGTTACGTACCAAGGATAACAAGGGAACAACAGAGAGAGGTCATCCGTTTCAAACATCATGTTTGATTGAGTTGATTAGCCTTGTCGACTGTCAAACTCAGAATAAACAATACTTATCCATGGCACATATTGAAACAACATACATCAACTTGCTTGGTGGCACAGATGCATTGGCGCACCACTTCCCTGCATATAGTAGACACTGGCTCAAGGAGAGAATTCTTCTAGAACTACCACACGTAACGTCTGTTAGGCAAAAGGACAGGATAAAACCTTCTGTTCTTTACTCCCCAGATGCATGCGAATCCGATATGGTTCAGTCTGCCATGATAGAAAGTGAAGTAGACGATCTGAATATTATCTATAAAGCAGCAAAGGCATTGCGCAGAATTATCAAGAACTTCCACCAACAGGAAAACTCATCCGATGCTATACAGGTCACTAGCAGCACAGATGATGTTCCAGCAGCACTCCACGCAATGATCAGATGGGTTATGGTGGGGCCAACAGAAACACTAGAAACTGAAAAACGAACCACTCACGTTAACAGAGAAGTACTCACTGTTAGTCAGATGCTATTGGGTGGATTCAAATCTGACAAGCAAGTGAACTATAGGCCCAAAACTGATTCTGCGACCTTCCGATCAACCAAATCACAAGAAACTCCACAGTCTCTAGGATTAGCCTTGGCAGTTCACCATGACACAAGAAACAAGAAACTCCTGGAAAGTCTCTGCTCTCAAGGTTACTGTGTCTCGTACAGTCATGTTATGCACCTCGAAACAGCCCTAGCAAATGCCATTGTGGAAAACACCCTGAAGTTCCAAGGACTTTATGTTCCTCCATTTTTGAAGAAGGGAACTTTTGTGTTTTTTGCAGCTGATAACACAGACTTTGCTGAAGACAGCGTGGATGGCAAAGGGACAACCCATGGAACAATCATTGCTGTTTATCAAAAACGTGACACTCAAGGAGAAACATTGGCGCCACAACTGAGCATAGCTGACACTACCAGTTTGTCAGTGACCCCGTACCAGGTTCCTATGCTTCATTGTGACAAGCCGGTGCCGAAAACCATAAAGAGAACAGACACATTCCACATCAGCAAGGATGGTATATCACCAGCGTATCACCTTACACATCTAGGATGGTTGGTTGCTTCTATGATCACCAGAATGCAGAAATCAAACAGCACATATATACCTGGTTGGGCAGGATACCACTCATTGCTGTCGGGTAGTCACAGTTTGACACAAGTCGGAGTCTTACCCCTTCTACCTGAAGTAGCACACGAGTGGTTGACTCTTCTGACCGTCATCTCTCAGACAACTCAGCTAAAGAACTTAGTTGTTGGTACAAGCCACCCTACAGTCATTTCCTGGGATATGGCCCTCTATGAAAAGGTGATAAGGCTGCTGGATGCAAGGCCAGACCTGAAAGGTACCGTTGTACCTCGGCTTGGCGAGCTGCATGTGGTCATGGCTGCTTTGAGAGCCCTGGGTACTTCCATTGAGAACTCAGGTATTGATGACGCGTGGATAGAGGCCGACCTCTACGGACCTTCAACAACAAGGCAGATCCTGAGATGTTCGCATTACAAACGCACTCTCCGTGCTCATATTTATTCATATTGTTACTGATCGCGGTTAGGATGTTATAGACCGAGCGGTGGTTTAAAACCGCGACCTAACAAAACTCACCCGATTCCACCCGAACGTTGGTTGTATCGCACCCTAGCTGCTCAATGAGGGAAAAGACAAAAGCGACGCAATGCAAGAGGAAAACGGAGACAAAAAAAGGTTTGAAATACTACTACATTTATTCCTACTATTTACACACAAGCAAAAAGACAGATGTCACGTTTATTTACAAGCACAAGACGCAGGTGACACAGTGCAAATTTAGCTTACCTACAGACTTAACTTATTTCCCAGGACAGAACAAACAGAACGCTGACTCACGCGGGGAATTGCAGGAGGTGGATGGCTGGAGGTGAACGCTTGGTGGAGCCAACGCGGAGCTTGGTGGAGCTGAACGCTTGGTGGAGCCAACGCGGAGCTTGGTGGAGCTGAACGCTTGGTGGAGCCAACGCGGAGCTTGGTGGAGCTGAACGCTTGGTGGAGCCAACGCGGAGCTTGGTGGAGCTGAACGCTTGGTGGAGCCAACGCGGAGCTTGGTGGAGCTGAACGCTTGGTGGAGCCAACGCGGAGCTTGGTGGATTGGTGTGACGGGTTCTCTCTCCTTCCTTAGTCCCACCCAGTCCAACAACTTCCTCTCTTGCTTCAGGACTCTTTCTCTCTCTTTCTTGGTCCCTCACTCTTTACCACCGACTCCTCACCGCAACCAACGCAACCACTTGACCACCACCTCTACTGACTGACTCTTCACCACTCTGCACTTGACGACCGACTCCCAACCAACTCAGACCAACTCAAAGTCCAATTCCAGGCCTTTCTGTCTTCTGCTCAGTGCTCTCCTCTGTAAAAACGCCTCTCCTCTGGCCACACCCCTGCCTTGGGTTATATAGGCCCCCGCCCCTCAACCTTTGCGACCCTCCCCGATCGCTCTTCCTCCGCCCTCTCTAGCCGAACCCCTGGCTCATGGTTGGTCGAGTGGGGCGGGCTCACTCCTCCCCTCTATGACGAGGTGGAGACACGCCTTTCTTCCCCGACTCGAGCCTCGTGGTCAATGGCGGTTATTGGAGGGAAAAACCGACCAAAATGCGGAAGGCGCTTCGAATTGCAATTGACGGAAAGGGGGGAATGGAAGGGAATCTATCTCTTTCACTGGTGCAATGGAGTATTTCAATTAATGGAAGACACAGCCTTACGCTAATACACAGAATAAGAGATAACTATCAACAGGTATATTCTATTACTTGGCTGACGTGTATGCTTGTGGACTATGGGACGCCCTTTTGGTCTTTACACAGCTCCGGAGGCAGGAGGCACAGAATAAACAATAATCACAACAATACAGCACACAATCAAAAAAAAATATACAGTCCTCATATACACAACACTGCACCCTCCTCCTCTTAGGCACGTCCCGGGCCTACAACTTTTATTTAGTGTGACACGTAGGTGTAGTTCCCTCTACTTTTAACCTGACCCTGAGTGCGACAGTTTTAAAACATAAATAAATGTGTCCCGCTGCTCCATTGCACCCTGCCTAACAGACTTACGCCCACAGTTAACCGAATTGCGGAATGGTCTTCAAACTATACACTGACGGTGGGGAGCATTATTTACACTGACGCTAATTTTATTTACAAAACTAACCCAGGACCTGTAATTGTTCTTTCTGGGGGGAGGACAGTCTGCTCTGCATCAATGCACCATTAAAGCACCCAAAAACGCACCAATACACACCCAAGCACCAATCGGTGCAGTCCCCATTGTTCAATGAATAAAATAAAACCAACAAACCCAACCCTGCAGGTGTCTCTTGCTCTTCGGCTCCCTCTGCTGGTTATCATTATTTCTTTCAGTTGTTGTCATTTTCATTTGCATTGCTTACTGGCGGCCTATTTGCAATAAAGCTTGCCCAAACGTGTCCATTTTATTTATCTTTATTTATGGCCCACAGGGCCGACTACGTGTGGTTCACCTGTGGGGCATCGGTGCCCTGTGGCCAAGGTCCGCCAGCAAGATTTCGGGCCCTCATGGCCGGTTCCAGCAGAGGGGCCTTGCCCCAACCCATGGGGTCCATAAGTGGTGCTCGGCCACTGACATGTGGTCCATAATGTGGTGCATCGATGCAGACAGCTGGTTCTGGGAATTTCGGGCGCACAATGGCCGACCCACGCACGCTCCCCTCGGCGCCCAACGGCGCTCAGGTCCTCATGTGGGAGACAAAAAGGGGGGACAAGACAGATGAGCGAGGGGTAAGGTCTCAAGGGTACACATCAAAAAGGCAATGCAAGGCGAAATGCGTACGGAGGGCGAAGTGAGAAAGCTCGTCCCTACCGTACGTCACCCCCCTGTTACCTAGCCCACCCTTGCCCTTACCCCATATGTACAAAACCTACACATTACCAATTCGTCACTACTGTCACGTCTTCCCCATATTTCCCCTATATCAAATTCGTCACCACAATCCCTCTACTTCAAAAATTTGCCATCATCAATTCATCATCAATCCTCATAAGGAGGCAGAGATGGAACATCAAAGCACAATGTCACACCCACGTCATGATGCGTCTCACATTCCAAACATTTGCACAATAAAAAATAATAAAACATGGCATGGTGTGGAGTTCCTGTCACCTCCGGTGAGTGGGTGCAGATGGTGCGAGGAGATCCTTCATCCTAACTATCCTCTAAATGACTTTAACACACTTTACACTACCCGGGGTCTTTCTCCGGCCAAACCATTGGCCCTCTTACACTATGGGTTCTAAAAACCAATTCCCATTGGCCAAACTGTGGTGCTTTTCAATTTGGGGTCTCACTCCCCCGATTCATCTCCTGGTGCCCTCGCACAATTTCTGGGCCGCGACGTGTAGCTCTCCCAACAGGTCTACCCACCTGCACACCTCCACCACTGTAGTTGCCACCCGAGCTTACCTAGCTCCTCACCCTAACCTATCTAACTGGGGGCAGCCCCTCTCCTGGCTCTGTCACCCTATGGTGCCCTCTGGCACTGGGCTACCCGGGTCCGTCCTCCGGATCCTCGGGCCCCATCCACAACAACTACTACCGGCTCCCAGAGCCCACCTGCGGCCTCACCTGGCCGACATCCTCACAGTGGTGGAGTGCCCAAACCAACTACTCACACTAACAGGCTACACGCCCAGCCATTTCCACAACACCAACGCACCCATCCACATACCATTCTGTCACCCGCACCACAGATGCCAATATCCAACCACAATTTACCTGTACCCTCTACCTAACACTTACACTACCCGCCCCGGGTATCCGTGATGGGGGTCCACTCTTCCCCCATTCACACCTTCGCACCATCCACTCCACTCCACAATTTCCACCATTCTCACTCCACGACCATCCATTCCAATCCTCCAGACCATTTATTCCATACACCTGTCTTTCATTCACCTGTCGGTGCACACCTGTGCAATCCTACCTGGTGCCACCTGCACCCTCCTCCTCTTCCTGGACCAGTTGGTCAACACAACACACAATCACCACTACTCCCTCATACACTGCTCCACACACCTGTTCAGTTGCACACCTGTGCAATCACACCTGTTCAATTCTCACCTGTTCAATCCTCAAACACACGGCATCATCTCATCTAACTACTCCCCTCTGAAACTTGCGCTTCCCAGTCGTCCCTTTAAACTATTGCGCTCCCACGTCATTATCATCCACACTAATCTACCTGCGTCCCCACTACAGGTATCCTTGTCACTAACTAATCTTAACGTCACCTAATGTCATCTTCGCTAGGTCCCTACACACAATATCCTAACCCACCCGGGCTAGTTTTCACTGCCATAAACCCCATCAACTAGTGCTCCTTTGCCCCCCCTTGTGAGGGATGGTGGATTTGCCATCCCACCACATCGGGGGTCTCTCACTATCAATTTTGCTCGTCCAAATTCCAACCAATTCAAAAATTTTCCATTTACTGCCAATTCTATTCACTTTTCTAAATTTTGTATCAAATCACTACTATCACTATCACCATCACCCGTCTACTTATTAGGTCCTCTCGGTGCGCCAATTCACATCTACAGCCCGGCTTCGTACAGCCGAGCAATGAACGCGGATTCTTTTGTGCTGGCGGCTGGATGCGTCCCGCATTCGGGGCAGGGGCGGGGGCTTACCCGGGCCGAGATCCCACGCATCACCTCGGCGTGGAGCCATCCAATGTCCCGATCTCGACCTGCCGGCACGTCTCAACAAAACGTGGTCGCCATAACGACCCTTCCTATCCAGCTGCCCGCTCCGCCTAGTGGAGCCCGGCCGCGGCCGTTCCAAGCGAGGCACAGCGTGGATCGCGTACGGCGGTTCTTTCGAAACCGCCGTGGTTCGGGTCCCCGCTGATCCTCGCGGCACGCGAAGCTGCCCGACGCGCACCGAGGGCCTGATTCGGCTATAAGTCGTTCTAACCTCTAGCCTGGTTACCGTCGACGCTTCACCTGGATTCTTACAAGCATACGCTACCCCTTTCTTGCTCATACGTGCAGCTGTTCCCATTCTCCTCGTACCTTTCCTGACACACCTCGGTACACTCATTCCGCTCGCCGACTTGGTCACACACCTGACCACTGAACACTTTGGCACACATTCGTTGGTCGCACACCTCACCAACACACCTCTTCGCGCCCCCTCCTCGGTCACTTCCTCTGTGACAATCACAGGTGTACTCTCATTCGCACACCCAACCACGTGCCTCACCACCAACTCAAATGTGCCTTCCCACACACGCTCTACCATTCCAGGTGTGCATCCTTCCATTCCAGGTGTACATCCTCGCTCACCTGTCACAACCAACTCACGCTCCTTGTCACTCTCACTACTCTCACCACCACTCTTGACAGCGCACTCACCCTTACTTTCGACGGCACACTCTTTCCTCATGCACCCGTCCGTTACACACCTTTCTCACGCACACCCTCCCGTTACATCCTCTGTAACACTCACCACAGGCGTACACTTCCTCGTTACATCCTCTGTAACACTCACCACAGGTGTACACTCTCTCGTTACATCCTCTGTAACACTCACCACACCGCGCTTCCATGTACCCCCTCGCACACGCGCTTCGACCGGCTCACTCCTGACGGCACACTCACTCCTCGGCGTGCACTTTTTCCTCACACACCCCATGGTCGGACATTCTCGCACACCTCTTTTTTCGCACACCTGACCTGTCACACACTTCACCAACGGCCTTTCACGAACACCCGGATCCAAACCAATCCCCAAGCCGACTGAAGCTTTCCTCACATCATATACATTGCCACTCACCTCCGTACTTCGTCTCCGCACCTCCTTTGCCACCTGCAAACTCTTTATTTGGTTAGTGAGCATCACATCATGATTTGAACACAGACCTTGTACATATTCCATGACTTCCTCCTTTATTTCTCTCTTAGTTTCCCTCCGTCTCTTCTTAATTTCACTCACCCCTTCTTCCACTTCCTCTACTTTTTGTTTAACCTCTTTTATTTCTCGGTGCGTCTCCTCAAGTTCGTCCTCTAAGGCTACCTTAACCGTTTCGATGTGCGTTCTCACCTGCCGGTCCTTTGTCTCCATTATCTCTGTCACCTCCTCCACCCTCATTGTCAGTTCCTCCCGTACCATCTGACATTGCCTCTGCGTCGCTATTAATTCGTTTTTAATTTCTTTTTGTGTCGCCTTTAACCCTCCGAGTACTGCAGTGTTCCTTTGAACCTGCTCCACTAATTTCGTTTGTCCCTCTGTCAGCTGTTCCACCTCCTCCGTCAGATCTTCTATTCCCCCTTGTAACTTAGCCGTATTATTTTTCACCTCTTTCTCTATACGCTTCTCGCCTCGCTTTACCTCCTCGCGTAGCCCCGAGACCTCCTCACTCACCCCTCGTCGTATTTCCTCCATCTGGTTCCCCATCTGTTCGATTTCCCTGGCGGATTGTTCCCCTATTTCCCGCAATTTGTCCTCCATCCTATTTTCTAACCCCATTAACCCATTCTTTACCTCTTTTATCCCGTTGTCTAACCCCTCACCGGTACCCCTCGCTTCGTCCCTCATTACCCCCATTTGGTTTCCCATTACCCCCAATTGCTCACTCTGAGCATCCATCCGGTTCCCCATTACCCCCATTTGGCCCTCCAATCGCTCACTATTCTGGGCCATAAGGGCCTTCATTTGTATAAAAAAAAGGTTCAAATCCATTGGCATCTCCGGTTCGACTACCGCGACCATGGGCGTGGCTAAATTTGGCGCCGCTGTAATCACGTGCGCGAGAGCGCCATTTTGTGCACCTGAAATTCCCGCAACCACATTGCCATTTTCCTCCTCCCTTTCTTCCCCGAAGTCCTGGGTTACTTCTAACCCCTCTATCTCTCCCACCGGCATCCCGTCGCCTTGGACAGCCATGGCGCGATTTCAAAATTCGGGCTTTTCCTTTAAAACAAAACAAATTTCGGTATTTTATAATTTTGAGCGCGTGAAGCGCGCTCCGGGTCGATCTCACTCCCCGACACCAATTGTTACTGATCGCGGTTAGGATGTTATAGACCGAGCGGTGGTTTAAAACCGCGACCTAACAAAACTCACCCGATTCCACCCGAACGTTGGTTGTATCGCACCCTAGCTGCTCAATGAGGGAAAAGACAAAAGCGACGCAATGCAAGAGGAAAACGGAGACAAAAAAAGGTTTGAAATACTACTACATTTATTCCTACTATTTACACACAAGCAAAAAGACAGATGTCACGTTTATTTACAAGCACAAGACGCAGGTGACACAGTGCAAATTTAGCTTACCTACAGACTTAACTTATTTCCCAGGACAGAACAAACAGAACGCTGACTCACGCGGGGAATTGCAGGAGGTGGATGGCTGGAGGTGAACGCTTGGTGGAGCCAACGCGGAGCTTGGTGGAGCTGAACGCTTGGTGGAGCCAACGCGGAGCTTGGTGGAGCTGAACGCTTGGTGGAGCCAACGCGGAGCTTGGTGGAGCTGAACGCTTGGTGGAGCCAACGCGGAGCTTGGTGGAGCTGAACGCTTGGTGGAGCCAACGCGGAGCTTGGTGGAGCTGAACGCTTGGTGGAGCCAACGCGGAGCTTGGTGGATTGGTGTGACGGGTTCTCTCTCCTTCCTTAGTCCCACCCAGTCCAACAACTTCCTCTCTTGCTTCAGGACTCTTTCTCTCTCTTTCTTGGTCCCTCACTCTTTACCACCGACTCCTCACCGCAACCAACGCAACCACTTGACCACCACCTCTACTGACTGACTCTTCACCACTCTGCACTTGACGACCGACTCCCAACCAACTCAGACCAACTCAAAGTCCAACTCCAGGCCTTTCTGTCTTCTGCTCAGTGCTCTCCTCTGTAAAAACGCCTCTCCTCTGGCCACACCCCTGCCTTGGGTTATATAGGCCCCCGCCCCTCAACCTTTGCGACCCTCCCCGATCGCTCTTCCTCCGCCCTCTCTAGCCGAACCCCTGGCTCATGGTTGGTCGAGTGGGGCGGGCTCACTCCTCCCCTCTATGACGAGGTGGAGACACGCCTTTCTTCCCCGACTCGAGCCTCGTGGTCAATGGCGGTTATTGGAGGGAAAAACCGACCAAAATGCGGAAGGCGCTTCGAATTGCAATTGACGGAAAGGGGGGAATGGAAGGGAATCTATCTCTTTCACTGGTGCAATGGAGTATTTCAATTAATGGAAGACACAGCCTTACGCTAATACACAGAATAAGAGATAACTATCAACAGGTATATTCTATTACTTGGCTGACGTGTATGCTTGTGGACTATGGGACGCCCTTTTGGTCTTTACACAGCTCCGGAGGCAGGAGGCACAGAATAAACAATAATCACAACAATACAGCACACAATCAAAAAAAAATATACAGTCCTCATATCCACAACAATATATAGCACTTTATGAAATGGCGCTGGACCTGTTCTTCAAAGATTATCCACAGTTGAAAGCCGTTTGCTCAGATATGTCAGAAGAAATAGACGAGGCATGTTCAGAAAAGGACAAGTTCACCAAAGCCACAAGTGTGAAAGAAGCCAACACAAAACTGTTGAATGTCATCACTACAGCTGATGTTGTGAACATATTCAAGACTTGGGAAACAGAACAATCCAAAAAAGCCATGTTCAAGTCCTTGATGAATTACCTGCATCGAGTGGAGACAATTCTGTTCTTTGTGGAAGCTTCTCGGGACGCAGATCTCAAACTCCACCTCGAATCTGGTGAGGCACTCAGCAAGCTATTTTTCTCCATGGATCGTATCAAATACAAACGTCTTTGGCCGCGATACATAGCAGATATGTATGACCTGAGGAAGACGCATCCGGCCACATACAGGGAACTCGAGAATGGAAATATCTCAGTAACGAAATCTAGCATCCCCTTTGTATCAATCGGTGCAGACCACGCTTGTGAACAGGAAAACAGAGCAATGAAGGTTCATTCTGGACTTCCAGGCATCTCCAATAATGCCAATGCAAGGCAGAGATTCTTTATGGCCTCTCCAGAATTGTCACGGCTGACCAGAGAATTCAAAGATCAGTTCGACACCAAAACAGACAAAGTGACAGAACACCACGAACTTAGTCCGAGGGCAGTGAATCTGAACAATACAGCGGTTGAAAAGATCAAGGCTGCTATCATGAGTCATGGCAATCCATTTACCACAGAAGGAAATAGCATATACAACTTGATCACACATGCCTATGTCCCAGAGGAGCACATGTCACAAATCCTGAATATCGACAACATTGGTCAACACTTGTACGAAGAGTATGTTGACGAAAGAATCAACGGAACAGTCAGCTTATTTGCACCCGTGAAAAAAGAAAACAACACGATGTACTTGTCTGGTGTGAAGAAGACCAAGATCATGCTCAGGGACAAGTCAGTCGACTTGAAGGAAACAAAAGACTTGTATGGAAGGCTGATGATATTGACAAAATCAAGCCGTGATGTTGACCAGAAAGACGCAATAGGCAACTACGAATTCACCCTTACACCTCGCGCCTTGTTCGCACCAAACGGTGACCTGCTTCCTTGCCTTGACAAGTCAAAGTTAATCCATCTCCTTGTGAAACATGGAGACTTAGCTCCGGGTGACTTAGCTCCGACCTCAAGTCCTCAAGCTCAAGTCCATAACTCTGCAGCTATGAAAATAGCAGTAGTCGACGCCATGGTTCTTGTACAGAAATTGTCGACAAAACCAGCTGCAACAGTAACCGTTGAAGATCTCAGTGTCAGCTTTAATACCAGATTGATGTCACTGACAAGACATTTTGACGAAGTTATCCTCGTGTTTGATACTTACAAGGCCGATTCGTTGAAGCAAAGCACAAGACAAAAAAGACGAGGGGGGCACAATCCAGTCCAGTACCAAGTGAAGGACAATACCAAGATCCAACACATCACCATGAAGCGGTTCTTGTCACACGATCAGACAAAGTCAGATTTGGCAGAATATCTGGCTGAGAAAACGTTGGAGTACAACAGAGATGCCTCCAAGCTGATAATTATATGTGCAGCAGGAAAGGCCAAGAGTAACAAAGGCGTGCATTTTGAAGACAATAATCATGAGGAGGCAGACACTCTGATGATTCACCAAGCAGTGCTGGCAACTCGCCGCAATCCCAACGCAGAACAGCTTACCTTCTTCTCTCCTGATACGGATGTCCTGGTCTTGGTCATAGCTAACTATGATGTTCTGCTCAAAAACACTGCTGTCTCCCTTGTGTCGGGCCTTGTGCAAGTACAACCAATCTGGAACAATCTTGGCGTCGAAAAGGCCAAGGCATTGCCAGCATTCCACACATTCACAGGAGCAGACAATACTGGACGGTTTTCACGAATAGGCAAAACAACATGGTTTGAAGCTTTCGTCAGAGCCGATAGTGACGTGATACAGGCCATGAGAATGCTCGGTGATGCTGCAGATGTGACCGCAGATCAGATGTCCAACTTGGCAAGATTTGTATGTGCAGTGTACGTACCAAAGGGAATATGTATCAACAGCATTCCGGAGTTGCGCTGGTACCTCTTCTGTAAACACATGACTGAAAGTCACAAGTTACCTCCAACGCTAGGGGCTCTAAATCAGCATGTTGATCGTGTACATCTTCAGGCAAGGGTATGGGCTCAGGCTACTATCGCACATCAAGTGTTCCTGGATCCACAGCAACATGGCTACTTCAAGGACAACGATGGGGAATTGAAACCACTAATGACAGATGTACCACCAGCACCGAAAGCAATACTTGAGATGGTCAGATGTCAGTGCAAAGGAGACTGCTCATCGAGACGGTGTTCGTGCCGTGCCAATGACTTGGCATGCACAGACTTGTGTTTGTGCAGCTCCGAATGTGAAAACGACGATGACTGTCAACCTGTTCTCTGCTCTGACGACAGTGATGAGGACATTTGAAAACCTATGAGGACAAAATGTTGATGAATGTTGACAAAGATAAAATTTCATCTATGGGAAATATTCTATGTTCAAATAAAAGTAATTATTACATGTATAATTATGGATTGTATAGCCTCATCTCTATATACTTACCTCTTGAATACATAAATCACCTGTTTAGGATATATGAGGGATGTGGTTTCATAATTATGATCCGTGTGCCACAATGTAGCGAAACATCACTCAATGTGGTATACATATTCAGAAAAAAACATGTTTCCTGAAAGTGGCCATCTTGAAAATCCGCTGTAGGCTGCCACCTGGTATCCCAGGGTAGGTGTAGATTATTTTAGATGGCTTCATGTGATTCCTCATCCCCAAAAATGTGGGTATAGGTGTTGGAATCAGCACTCTAGGTGGTTCGGATGTTGAGATATCGCGAAAAATAGGTTTCCGATGGTGGCCATTTTGAAAATCCAATATGGCCGCCAAAGAAAAATTTGCGCAAATGGAAACATGGTTTTTCGGATTCCTGGTGCTATCAGCTTTCCAAAAATGTATAGTTTTGCTAATCTCCACAAAAAAAGAACGAAATTACATAACAAACCTGACTATTGTGCAGATCGGGGTCGATCGGCATAAGTGGAATGGGGGTATTACCGAGTGCTGTTCTAGTTTATAGTGGAATCCTATTGAATTTAAATTACAAATTTTATTGTAAAATGGTTTATATTAACACTATCATGCAAAAACTGGTTCCTTTTGACTCTTGCTTTTTTGACCTTTTGACGATTCCTTCTTTGGGGTTTCTAATAAGGGTCGAATGTAGCTCGTGGAAAAATTGGAAATATTGAGGAAGCTTCAGAAAGTTACATAATGCTAATGACTTTTTGAGTGTTTATATCTGTTGGGCTGGTAGTTATTTAACCTAAAACCCACATTGCATTTGTTTTTTATGAAGTCAAAATCACCAGATTTATTGGCAATTGCACATACTGTAACTACCCATCCAATCTGTGATCTGTCCAATCTGTGAACAGGATGAACAATATACTCAAAGACTTTGTAATATAATTTCAGGGAGAGCGTTTATAAGTAAGAAGTTTCTGCACAACAACAGATCTGCTGTGAGACACAGAAATGATGGATTGAAAGAGAAAGAGAAAAGGAAAGACATGAAGAATGTAGATGCTCACTGTAGATGCAATGCTCATCTGTTTTGCCAGCTACAACCCATCCATCAGATGTTTTGACCCTTCATCCCCAGGACCTCTCTGAACATCGGGTCTACAACCTTAGTGTCTGAAGGTCGTCCAATCAGGCAGATACTTATGCGAGGGACCTAGAGGGCAAGAGAGGAAGAGAGGGCAAGAGAGGGAGGGAGGGCAAGAGAGGGAGAGAGGGAGAGAGGGAGAGAGGGAGAGAGGGAGAGAGGGAGAGAGGGAGAGGAGTCGAGAGGAGAGTAGGAGGGGAGAAGAGAATGAGAGGGGAGAACGAAAGAGAAAGAGAGCGCAAGAGAGATAGAGAGATCGAGAGAGATGGAGAAAGAGAAAGAAAGAGAGAGGAAGAGAGACAGAGACAGAGAGACACACACACGCAAAAATCACAAAATCCCATATGGCCTGGGACAGTATTTTGATATTTTGACCTGTCCTCTCTTTCCAGGCGTGCGATAACTTTATAAAGCTTCAGTTCTACGCAAGTTTATCAATTGAGAAATGTATTTTTATTTTAATGAAGGTAAATATTAAACATTGTGACAAGGCAGAACACATGGACGTTTAGCCCCCCTAACAACATTATACAGTGTACATGTTCAGGAAAGGCCATGACAAGCTTGACAATCAGCAATACTCATGCTGTCATGCACCCTGCCATAAAAACAAAATGCATAGCCAGAGAAGGAACCCACACTACTCAAAAAACGCATTTTGGAACACAAAAACATTTTGCCAAAGGAAAAACACATACTTTAGTCCGAAGTGGTCTATAATGCAAACGCCTGTTCTTCTTCATTCATAAGCAGCACAAGGCGGTGGCGTGGCATCATTGGCTGAGAGCGCGGCTGTGCTGCTGATACCACGCCCTCTGCTGGTTATAGCAGGAATTTGGATTTTTGTTCATGGTGTCCATGATAGCTCACCTCCTCTTCGCAAAGGACACCATGGGATCTATAACATCCACTAACGAATTCCGGCAGACCGGTGTAACGTCATCCGAGGGCGGCACACACATTGACGAATCAGCACCGGGCAGGTGGATTAATTTATGGGACTATTTTATTTTCATCATGTCGATCAGGCTTACTCAGATTGTTGGGGAAAGGATCATAAACAATGCGGTGTCTGATACATTTTTGTCTCTAAAATAGTGGAAATTTGATGAAATTCAACGAAAGGAGCTGGAAAAGAGTGCGAGAGTTTCCCTCACAATGGGCCGAGCTTGATTGCGAGGAAACACCATGGCGATTTTCCAGTGTGAAGGTACGAACACACGAGCAACAAAAACTTTTCGTTCGGCCAGTGGTTGCGTCCGTTTTAGCAAGATATCCTTCCGGTGATGGTTAATCTCTTTTCCCGTTCGCATTGTCTTGAAGGCATTGGGATCTCAATGGATGTACGGATTTTATGAACAGTGAATAAGAATCAGGAACTATGTGTTTTTTTTTTGTTTTTTTGTATACAAGATCGAGGCTCGTGTAAGAGCTAACATCAATCACAAAAAAACAAACGGACACACCAAACATACAATAAAGGGAGCAGGAGACAAGATGGCGAGAGAGAGGGAAGCACACAAGTATGACAGCAGAGAACAGGGACATCGGGAGATCTGTGGGAGGGAGAGGGCTTGGGGGGGGGGCAGCATGGGAAGGGAGGGGGGGGGGGGCGTGAGAGGTATCAAACATGGACACTGCAAGGACTTCCAAGAAAGAAGTTGGTATTTAAAAAAAAGTGGATCTAGGGTGAATTAGCGGAGGTAGAAAAGATCAAGGTTTTGGATTGGGGAAGATAACAGATGGTGGTGAACAGCTCCAAGGAGTAAAGGAGGAGTGAAGGTGAGCAGAGAGTCTTGATTTTGGCAGTTTAACCTTTTGGCAGTTGGTCGCACAAGATCTGCCTGCAACCCTCTTATGGTTAAACTGCCAAAATCAAGACTCTCTGTTCACCTTCACTCCTTCATTCCTCTTTTCTCCCGCCTCTGGAACAAACTCCCTCACTCTCTTCAATCCCACTCCTCCCTCCAGGTCTTTAAAACGGCTGTTCACCACCATCTCTTATCTTCCCCAATCCAAAACCTTGATCTTTTCTACCCCCGCTAATTTCACCCCAAATCCACTTTTTTGAGGTGACTTTTGACTTCTTTCCTGGAAGTCCTTGGTGTCCTTACGTTTTATACCTATCCTGCCTCCCCCCAGGCCCTCTCCCTCCAAAAACATCTCCCGATGTCCCTGCTCTCAAATGTTGTGTTTGTGTGCTTCCTCCCCTTCTCTCCCCATCTTGTCGACCGCTCCCCTTTTGATATACTTTGTTTGCTTGTTTGTTTGATTTGTTTGTTTGATCAATGTTAGCTCTTTCACGAGCCTCGACTCTGTATTCAAAAAAACAAAACAAACAAAAAAAACCATAAGAGGGTTGCTGGCAGATCTTGTGCGACCTGTAGGAATATTTGGGGGACAGAGCCCAGAGAGAGAGCTGGGGGGGAAAGGCCAGAGAGGAGTCGGTAGAAGACGGAAAGACCACCAACCTGTAAGTGAAAGGCCCTTGGAGTTAGCTTCATCGTGGGAGATTCCAATGATTCTGAATGCTTTGGTTTTAACAGCGTGAAGCCGAGCTGGGTGTGAGGCAGGAGCACCAAGAGATATCATCATGATAGGTCATTAACTCCTGCTTGTTAACATCCTAATAAATTATATCGTACCTGCCTGATATGCAGTGGTCATCAGATCAGTCAACAGAACAGTTGTTGGTTTGAGATAAAATTTGCTCTTGTTGTCACTCTCATTCTGATCCTGTTCAATATATACACCACTACCATCAAATGAGAGATCAATAACTGCAATGTCGTCTCCATGAGGAAGCCAGAATAGAGCAATAGTGAGAATTGCTTTGCATGGCCCCTACCGATGTGATATTTTCGAAATCCAAAAAGGGTATAACTCCGTGAAAATTGACAAAACCCCCCAAAATTCGAACTTGTTCTGTAACTTATCATAATAAAGACATGTACTAAGTTTCAGTTGTTATGTTAAAAGGTATGGGGAAGAAGTCTGAAAAAACACAGGTGGGACAGATGGACGGACAGACAGACCGATATTAAACCTAGTGTCCCCTCCAGTGTAAACGGTAGGGGAATAATAACACACACCCCACACACTAATAGAGGTGGATACTTGGAGACCTGGGAGGTCTCCGTTCCATCTCCTGGAATCCAAGCAAGTGTGGAGATAGCAGCCACCACCAACTTACATGCACACATTCATACATATACACACACATGAAGGTGGATACTTTGAGACCTGGGAGGGCTCTGTTCCAACTTCTGAAAACTGCATATGGAGATAACAACCAATGACACACACACACACACACACACACACACACACACACACACACACACACACACACACACACACACACACCGTTTTTATGCCAGAGGCCTTATGACGAAGTCGCCAGAGGCATTATGTTTTCAGGTTTTCAGTCTGTCCGTCCGTCCGTGATAGGTTTTCGTTACCGCCGGGATAACTTGAGAACGGCTGAAGTGATCTTAGTCAAACTTGGTGCAGATATTTATAATGAGGTAAAGATGAACCGATTAGATTTTGGGGTCAAGAGATCAGAGGTCAGAGGTCATGTCAGGTAAAAATGTGATAACTTGAGAACAGCTGAATGGATTTAAATCAAACTTAGTGCACGTATTATAACGATGTAATAATGTGGGCAGAGGCATATCGGTCGACGTCATGACGTCGAAGAGTGTCGTTCCAGTTTAATATATTATTCAGTAACAGCAATTCATAAAATATTATAACTGTATAAAGATCATGAAGAAGCAGACACTAAACTAGCCCTGCACATGAGACACAGCCGATGCTGATCCCTCTTTCATCATCCAGTTACGCAGTCGTGATGTGGATGTCACCATCATATTGCTGTCTAACCTGCACATGATCTCTGGAAGAGTTCATTTTCATACCAGCAGTGAAAAAACAGTTAGGACAGGAGATTTAAGCTTGATCTTCCGTTGCCTCGGAAAAGATTTATCCAGCAACTGGACCAGCTGTTTCAGAGCCAAAGGCCAGAAGAAGCCCCGAGGCGTGGTTCAGGCATATTCAGGTCACCACAATACATTCAGTGAACTTGTCCAGAACGTCGATCTTCCTAAACATTTGTGTCCGTTGCTCGAGCAGTTTGTTGGTGAACTTTATGGACAGAAATGTTTATCTATTGACATTGTCTTTTTGTGTGGGAGGAAATGAGGATCACTCTCTGCCTCTGATGAGTGATACTTTGTGGCAGCATTGCCTCCGATCGAATGATCAAAGCGCAATTCACCCATTGAGCGGTATACACATGCCCCTTGTCAAGCATCGTTGGAGTGTTTGAGGAGACTATCTGAGCATCGCATGGATGACCAAGCATCCCACAACTGAGGAACTGCTCATGTTTGTCCAATATAAATGTTCTCACAATCATTGGGACTTGAAGCACTGTTCTTGCAGAGCGAACAGTGTCATGTGTACTGATCTGTGTGGCCGTTCCAATATCGATTCCTCATCACGCATTCAAATCGGAGTTGGAGCCTGAGTCAGGGTGATTTCTTTTTCTACATTTATATGTGTTCATTTGTTGGTAGATTACACGTTACTATTACTAGTGGGGTCACCCGTGGGAACCCCACGGGATGGAGGGGTATCGTTGCGATCGGTGCAGCCGCTTTTGCGGAACATGGGACAATAACGTTAGGAGGGGGTCCAAACATGAAAATGCTGGAGACCAAAGCTGAAATTGGAAAAACAATATAGCCTATTTTACTCCAGCGGGCCCCAGGATTACCCACCCAAAATATCGTTGCGATCGGTTCAGCCGTTTTTGCGGTACCTGGGAGCAGACAGACAGACAGACGGACGACAGACAGACGGACGGACATTTGGTGAATTATAGTAGGATATTGCTTGTTACATCGGATATAAAATGGAAGAGTAAACCACCAAAATAATTTGTATGATTGAATAATTGATATGGTGCTATACTTATAGTTGTGATTTGTCTCAGATTATATACCTAGCTTGTGAAATACAACGGGCTCTTAGCTACTCAAAATCTTAAAAAAGAAATCTTGCACAATCTGTCAAATATGGCTTAGAAATGTATATTTTCATCCACTTTTCATAACTGGGGCACATCATTCTGAAGTATATTTGATATCTGACTTTCTTATCTGTTTGTGCAAATGTCTGCTCCTCCAACAGTGATCACTGATCAGTAACAGTGATCAAAAAGTGCCTGGTGCTGCGGCATGTGGTTTTGTTCATATTTCATTAAATATTTGTTTTCAGCTACAATATATCAGTAACGTACAGTCACGTGAAAAAGTAAGTACACCCCACGTAAAGTTTTGACTTTTTCAACACATTTCAACATACAGCTATTTGATCTTCATTTCAACAATATTGATAGATAAAGGTGATATAATATATCAAATATCATGAAACATTTACATTTTGTAGTCCATTGTATAATTCAAATAAACATAAATGCAAATTTCGAATGTGGAAAAAGTAAGTACACCCCTACATTTATCACTACTTCAAAAACCTAAAATTAGAATCAGGTGCACCAGCTCAGGTGTAAATGATTAGAACATCGTTAGAGAGGATCTTGGAGGAACCTGTCTTATTTAAACCTCAGACATTTAGTTTGGTTTGCTCTTTGTTGTTGAAGTGTGCGGCGTCACCATGCCTAGATCAAAAGAGCTCTCTGAGGCCTTCAGAAAGAAGGTTATAGATGCCAACGAGTCTGGGAAGGGATTTAAAAAGTTCTCCAAACAATTTGAAATCAATCATTCGACTGTCCGAAAGATCATCTACAAGTGGAGAAGAATTCTGCATGGAGGAGTGGGCAAAAATTTCTCCCAGTCGATGTCAGAGACTGGTAGACAGTTATAAGAAATGCCTACTTGAGGTTGTTTCTGCCAAAGGGGGCAATACCACATATTAGAGCCAAGGGTGTACTTACTTTTTGCACATGCGAAATTTGCATTTATGTTTATTTAAATTATACAATGGACTACAAAATGTAAATGTTTCATGATATTTGTTATATTATATCACCTTTATCTCTCAATATTGTTGAAATGAAGATCAAATAGCTGTATGTTGAAATATGTTGAAATGGTCAAAACTTTACATGGGGTGTACTTACTTTTTCACGTGACTGTATGGTTCAAATTCTAACTTTGTTTTGCCCTTGGACAAATTTACACGCGAGAACACCTCAAAATCAAACCTTGGTTCGAGTTTATATCATATAGCATTCCCTGTAGAACCGTACATTAAGATGGTGACCGCAACAATGTATTCTGCAAATCTCAAACATCAGAGAACAACTGCTGTAGTGGGTAAAGCATGTGAAATTTTGTCCCATGTGGAAACCCTCGTCTTTGAGGTATCGAAAGAAGGGCCTGATCGGAAGTTGGCCCTTTTTTGACCTCTTTTTGAAATTAACTATCCTGTGTGGAACTGCATCATTGTATTCAGCAGGTCTGAAACATCAGGGGAACAACTGCTGTGGTGGGTAAACATGTGAAGTTTTGACCCGTGTAGAAACCCTGGTCTTGAAGGTTCGAATAAGGGCCTGATCGGAAATTGGCCCTTTTGACCTCATTCACAATGGAATATCGCGTGTGGAACTGCACAATTTAATTCAGCAGGTCTGAAACATTAGGAATCTCCCAATTCCACTTATTTCCCAGAACGTTCCGACGGAAGTCCACTTCTGGACACATTTTGAGCTGACAGCTAATGGCCTATTTATTGGAATGACCCAGGATTGGGCAATCAATGGAAAATAAATCGGGGAGGGGGATTCTTCTTGTGCCCATGACCTGACCTTGGGCACTACCAACACGTATGCAATTAATTTTATTATGCTCTAACAGGAACACAAGCAACACAGATAAATGCTGTTTATTTATTACATCATAAAATATGCCATTAGTGCCTGTACAAAGATGCACTTGCTCCATTATGTAGACATTATTTTGACTAGTCATACCCATTCTCTTTGGGAACAAAGCACATATGCAAAATTTGGTGGAGACTGGCCCAGCCGTGTTCTTTTCTATGATTTTCAGACATACGCACACATACATGCAGAGAATTGCCTTATTTTATATACGTAGTCGGATTTGAGTACCTTCCATGATCTGTACTAGATACCTCTGTACTAGATAGTCTAAGAACAGATCTCTGCTGATGTAGTCATGCAGGAAACACTAAGTGGATATCGATTGTAAGAGAAAGCTTGTTGGGGTGAGTTGTAAGAGAAAGCTCATTGTTTTGTCATGTTGTCCACAACTTGACATATCAAGCTATACATCGTTTTTAGCCCGATCACTCCATGGTGAAAAATCACTTAAATTTTTTTTATCTGATCCTGATTCAAATCTTCACCAAAATTGAAACAATTCGTCCTTCTCACAGATCCAACTTGTCTACCGAGTTTCACCCGAATCCATCTGCAACCTCTTGAAATATCGTGCTATATATCGTTTTTGCTCTATCTCTAAACGGTGAAGAATCACTTAAAAATTATAGTATCCGTATCTTCACCAAAATCTAATCATTTCGGCCTTGTCACATATCCAAACTCTCCACCAAATTTCGTCTGAATCCATCCGCAACATTTTGAGAAATCCTATTTACAATACTTCCCACTTCTCCGAAACTCCCTACCCTCCTTCTCTTTCTCTTCTCAAATTTTTACAGGAGATATATATATATATATAACTCAAAAAGCTAGAATTTAACATAAATTGTGCTCAAGTGGAGAGATATCGACTCTGAGAAGTGAAAAGAATGTTTACAACAATAAAGCATGATGCTAAATAATCAGGCAATTAAAGCAGTTCTGAAGGTTGGAGTGAAGTTCCATGTTTAAGCTGAAGTATGCGATGACAGATAGAATATTATTCCCGGCTATTGAAGTAAAGCCGGTGGTAAAACGTGTCACGTGTAACCAGACATTTGATGTAACATGGAGCACTTAACGATCTGCAGACATGATATTTTCCAGGTTTGCTAACCATGTCTGCTTTTCATTCATTGTTGTTCTGTATCCTATTGCCCGACTTCCATTACGTTACCCTCCATCCTCTTTCATCTTGCTCTTCCACGAGCTTCAATATCTGCACAGAAATGCACTTTGAAAATGCGTCTTGCTCGGCACACTTTGAAAATGCGTCGTGCACAAATCATCAAGCTGACAGATTAGATAAGCAAACTCACAAAACTTCACTCGGCCATGCATTTCACATATAACTTTGGTTTGCTAGGGATTATTAGAATTGTGGTCTCCTGTCACAAGATGGTGAATATTGATAACGAGAATGTCATGTATTAAGGCGTATGCATTAAAGGTTCCTTCACGACCGAATGCTATCTTCTCTGCTTTGAGAGTCCGTCTTCTAAAGCTCAGGATACCTGTTCTGGAATAGTCTTATTTTAACAGTCTTTATTAATTGTTGGTTTACATTTGTTGATTTTTCTTTGTGTGCGTTTTTGTGCTGGATTCGCTTGTCCTTAACATGTTCTGACTATTCTTATGGGCCTCGTTTGGATCTTTTGTTGTATTTCCTCCGCTTCGTCTTTTACTGTTTGTTCATTCCATTGCTCGTTGGCCCACTGTCAACGAGTTGCTTTTTCCTCCTTTAAAGCCTTAATTTGAACCTTAATTTAATAGAAAAAAATACATGTTAAAGATAGTATTCACTGGAGCGGCTTTTATGGTATTCACTGAATCAGGTACAAGTATGCCTCCAAATTTGTTGCTTGCATCAATGTTAATGGAGCATCACAAACTTAAACCCATTTCAGACATAAAAGTGAATCCATACTTCTGATATTCTTCTGAATCTTCTGAGATCTTCTGAATCCATACTTGTTTATCTGATAAGAATCAGCGGTGTTTTAGAGTGAAATAAAGCAGATTGATGTTTGTTAAAATCATTTGGCAATTAAGTAGTAAACTTTTAAAACTTTCTTCCAATAATATAATGGTGTGATGGTGGAGGTGAATAGCAAACATTTTGAGGATGACCTTTCTCCATTTTGGTGCACCAAAGCGCAACCATTCCGAGGTTCACAATCGGGTTTTAGGTACTACTAAAAAGTGAGAATCTATGAGATATCACATGGAGCCAACTTACAAAAAACACTCCCGGCCACACAAGACAGAAATGACAAGAGGCCAAAATATATTGAATTGAACAATTTATAAAGGTATTCATTTTGCTCCTGTAAAAACCCAAAGCATTTGTATGTAAACCATTTAAAAGCACATAAGAAAATGAAAAGTGTAATTATATATATTTTTTGCACTTTATATACTGTAGTTATTGAAGAAACTGTAAACAGGTACAGATACATTCAAAGTACACTGCCCCCATTCCAAATAATTAAATATCCTCCAGCGCGGCTCAGAGAGACTGTATTTGGAGGGAGAGGTGCACAATATTTGATTAATTGCATAATTAAAATCAATAAAAGATTGTCATGAAATATTTTCTTAATCAATTGGCTAATAGCATAACAAAACCACTAGTGCTTCATCCGAAGATGTAACTTTTAGAAATGTAATTAAATAAGTCATTAATAAATAATAAAATAATTAATTTATTAATCAATAAATAATTAATCGATTAAATGATTAATCAATAAATAAAAAATATCATTTATAGCCACATCACCTGTTCACTGTCATGTCCAAATATTAGCTTCCTAGCTCAAAGGATGGCTGAGATATCGCCCGGACAAACAAACAAACAAGAAGATGTCATGTGGAGCACGATACTTGCAAAATCCGCCCCCACCCCCAATAAAAAAAATTCCATTCATACAGCAAATTGTCCATTTCATCAAGATAAAAATTGACAATCGTGATCAAAGCTCGGGTCAACAGGAAGAAAAATGACGATTTTTCAGATGAAAAATGATGATTTTGTAAGGTTGACCATGAGTTGACCTTTTACCTTTTGACCTCAAAATAGTTCGTTTCCCTTTTTCGTGACAATGTGCAAATGCTGTTCAATTTTCAAGTCAATCGGATGAAAATTGAGGATTTTAAAAACTTGGACTATGTTGACCTTTTGGCCTATGTTGACCTCAAAAATAGTTGGTGGTTGAATTCAGTGACCATATATGTAAATTCTCTTAGAATTTCAAGTCAATCAAATGAAAATTGGTGATTTTAGAAATTCGTTCTATGTTGACCTTTTGGCCTATGTTCACCTAAAATATAACTTGTGGTTGAATTCAGTGACCAGATATGCAAGTCATCTTCAGATTTCAAGTCAATTGGATGAAAATTGAGGATTTTAGAAATTTGACTTATGTTGACATTTTGGCCTATGTTGACCTTTTGGCTGATGTTGACCTTTTGGCCTATGTTGACCTTTTGGCCTATGTTGACCTCAAAAATAGTTGGTGGTTGAATTCATTGACCAGATATGCAAGTCCTCTTCAGATTTCAAGTCAATCGGATGAAAATTGAGGATTTTAGAAATTTGGCCTATGTTGACCTTTTGGCCTATGTTGACCTTAAATATACTTGGTTGTTGAATTCAGTGACCAGATATGCAAGTCCTCTTCAAATTTCAAGTCAATCGGATGAAAATTGAGGATTTTAGAAATTTGGCAAAGTTGGTGACCCTTGGCCTATGTTGACCTTTTGACCCCAAAAACAACAGGCTTCTGAATTGAGACGACCTATACAACTTGGTAACGTTTCGTGACGATCGGTTTAGAATTGTGACCTGTAGGCCGGTGACAAACAAACAGACAAACAGAAAAACAGACAGACAGACAGACAGACAGAACCACAAACGCAACCGACCAATATACTTGAAAAATCTTCGATTTTGCAAGTAACAAACAACCAGAGTGAAAACTGAGTACTCCCTTTCAGCGTGCGTCATTGTCGGGCCTCCTTCGGTGTCCGGCAATGACGTCACGCAGCGCCTGGGGATGGCATAGGAAAGGAGCGGTGTACAATACTAGAAAGCAAAAGAATGTCAGTGGTGACCTATTGTGATACACTGCAGCAAAAAGGGGAAAAAAAATCTGTTATGGTCACATGGACGGAACTAATTTCCAGAGAAGAGGATAACTCTGTGCCATTGCATAGAGATAATGATCAGTTTAGTTTTTCAGCCAAAGGTTCATTTAGAAAGCCTTCCTAAACCAAACAATGTTGCTTGAAAAACAATCTACCCTGTAAGGTGGGCTAACTAATTAAAATTTCACTGAGATAGGTTTAACGAATCAGATTTATCCTTTTGGGAGCCTGCTTGAAAACCTTGAAATTGATAGACTTTGAATTGCCATTAACATTTATTTTTACAGGGTCGAAGTATCATGAAAGAGGTGTCACAGGTCACGTGCACACATGCCGACGGAGATAGTGGTTAAGTCACTCACTCAATGGTTAAGTTCAAAGAACATGAAGAGGTTGTCACTCAAACTTTTGGGCCTCATCATCAACCATGATCTTTCTTTGGCAGATGATATTTCCAAGATGGCCTCCAAAGCCAGCCACCCAATGCGCATGCAATGGGCAAGGTCTTTCCTTGGCCAATATGAATTTTTGCCAACCTACAAGGCCTTCATTTGCAGCTTGATGGAGTACTGCTCTCCCCTTTCGACCAGCGCCCCTGCCTCACATCGTGCCCTGATCGTGATGCCGTGCAATGCAAGGCCCTCAAAATCATTGGGATCTCCCGCAACGAAGCTGAGTATCTCGGCCTATTACTTTCACATCCCAATCAGGTTGGTGGCCTCTCTGTATTCCACCTCCTCCTCTTTGATCTTACACCCTCTGCCCTCTCTCTCCCAGGTTTCTGCAGACATAGATCAACCAGTAACCCTCTTCTTGTTAAACTCCCTAAATCCGGGCTCACTACTCACCTCCACTCATTTGTTCCTCTTTTCTCTTGCCTGTAGAACCAACTTCCCCAGTCTGTTCAGTCTCATTTTATACGCCATGGTTTCAAGACAGCTTCTCACCACTACCTCAGGTCACCCCGATTCATGATCCCTTCTACCTCAAATTACCCCATTCTCAAGCACTACATTTTTCCAGGTTATTGTTCCCTCTGTCTTCACCTCTTTTTGTTTGTTAGTTGTCAGTTGGTTTGTTCCTTTTCTGCTTCATCCCCGCTTTCCTCTTCCTCCACCAGTTGTGTTTCATTCTGCTTGTGTGCGGCTTATGGAGTACACTGGACCTGACTTTAAACATTAAACAAACACGGCCATTAAACATTGGAGACGGTGATGTAGAAATTGAACAATAAATGTCTCCGCGTCCCCCATGGGATTCCAACCCACAGTGTTTGTCCGTGTTCAATCCTCTAAATGCTGAGCGTCAAGTAAGACAGCAGCACGGACCATTTTTACAGTCAGAGTCAAATAGAAGAAAACCTTAGTTTGTATCTGTCTGACTTCAACATGAAGAGGAGTTTGTGAAATTGAAAATGTTTGAGATCAACAATATCTGCAAACTGAGATTATACGAGAACTTTGTGCACATAAATAATTCAAAAATAAAGGATAATTCATTCTACTATAATTTGAGAAGTGTCCATTTGTTTGCGTGATTGTTTGAATTATATATGTACTCCTGAACCGGTGGAAGGCAGGAGTTGAAAATTGTTGGTTAGAATTGGCAAGGGGCGGGGGTGAGGGGAGGGCAGGGAGTGTGGATGGGGAAGGTGCCTGGAAAAGTTTTAGGTGGTAAAAAAAAATCATAGTCCTGGGGGTTCAGAGTGGGGGGAGAACCCCAATTCTCTGTATGTGAATGCGTATTGTAAAGACGGTTTAGGGGGAGCAGGGGAACAGTAGGGGGATCAGGGGAGGGGGAGGGCGAGTTTGTATTACAAATGTTTTTGTCCGTAATTCTGGGGGGAATTAACCCATCTGTAAGGATGAATTTTTCGCTGATAATAAAAAAAAATCTACAGCAGTCAAACACCACCGTATATTTTAAACCTTAATTGATAGAGGAGTTGCATATAAATGCTGCTTTACCAAGTGCTGAAACGCTTTTACGTTTTTGAATTTGAAAGAATAATTCAAGGGCAGGCCGATGTGGATCCAAACCGAGCAAGCCGATAGAAGATTACGAACACACCATGATTGTGGTTTTGCAAACCCAACCTTCCATCCTATTGAAATGTCTTTGTCCTGGACTTTTCACTTTTCCACACAGCCATCTGTGTGCACAATGAGCAGGATTCAAGATTCAATCCAATGCATGCAAAGTGGCTTTGTGGAAGGATCTATAGCTAAATGCCCGTTCCTCTTAGTCTCAGCCTCACCCCGGTGGAGAAGGAGATGGCAGGTTTTGCAACAAAATGTCGCAGTCGCAGCATTATTTTTCTATTTGCGGGCTTTGCAGGCCCTTCTATGCACACATAGTTTCACAGTTGCATTGAGTAATTCAAAAGTCACGCAAACATATAATTTATTCTGACAGAACATATATCTTCATTTTCAGTCTTGGTTGGTATTGCGTGCCACTGACAGATGCGGATATTGCTAGTTTTCTAAACAATCAAACTGCTTTGCGGCTTCCGAAGAAAGCGTTATAACGTCTGAGAGTCCTATTTGAACCACCTAATCCCTGCTGCAAGCAAGGCTTTTTGGCCTTCAGATGTGCCTCTTCTGTGTTCTGAGGCTGTGAAATTTGAAAAGCCACGTGGATGATGAATATGGCTCCACCCTGCTGTTCAGATCTTGTGTCATGCAGTTTGCAAAGGCTGGAAGCAAAAAAATGAATCATACGATTTGGAACTATATTGAGCAGCCTGCTGGGTCCAGGTGATGTTGGCCCAAACATCAAGGAGGTTGGTTATTGCTGCTGGCTAGGTCTTCACGCTGGGGTTTCCTTCGTGCCATATGTCATGCTGTCCACTCTTCTCACGTGGCATCAATTCCTCAACACACACACACACACACACACACACAATCTTTCTCTTTTAGACCCCTTATATTCAGTGAACAAAAGTGAAAAGCAGTGTCAAATGTGCTTCTGTCTCTGTCCCAACAGTTTTGCGTCATTTGCCGGTGTTCCCCTTTGGCACCCGGAACTGGCACGAGGGGCACAACAGTGAAAGATTGTGCCCTTGAGCACGCCATGTATTTAATAGGTCCCCGATGTATGGGCCTGGCCCGGTGGCCTGTCTGTGAAAACGATTTTCCGAACCCGATGGTCGAGAATGAAATACAAAAAAAAAAAAAGGAAAAAGATCCAGACCACAGGTTCTGCTGGATTACTGTAAGCATCTCTTCCACTCACATTGTGCTCGTGGGGGTTCATGCAGCTTCTCAGTGGAAATCTGCTTTGCTGCCATGCCTTAAGCTCTGCCTCTTCATCCGGCCTTCTCAGAAGCCTCTGCTGTCTTTCCTATCTCTTTCCTGTTCCCTGCAGGAGCACGAGAGGAAGTTTTGCGGATTGTGGCTCCCTGGACGAGCGTGCCTTTAATTTGTGCAAAAGTTTGCTGGCACGGATAAAATAAAAGAGAGAGAGAGAGAGAGAGAGAGAGAGAGAGAGAGAGAGAGAGAGAGAGAGAAGAAGAAAAAAAAAAGAAGAAAAAAAAAGAAGGTCGGTTCATCCAATTTTAGTCAATCCATGAACACAGACAAGATGCGAGCGTTTTTTTTTCTTCTTGTCAGCAGGAATCTATTGACTTCTGATAGCATCGTCTTTCCCAATTCTCCAGCACAGCACTTCAAGCACAGCAAGAGGAGAGATTCCTTTTGATTTGCTACACAATCATAGAGCTTGATGGAATATTTGAGCAAACTCTTCACTAAAACTTTGATTGCTTGCACAAAGGGGGAGCAAAGCGCAGTCCCTCAACTGAATGTGGTTGTCAAATTAAATAAAAAATGTAGTTATTGTGATTGACATAAAACTGCAGAAAATTCTTATGCGTCTTATCAAGATAAAAAATAACGATATCCTCGAAAATGTCGCTTACACTTTTATACCGCAATCACGCGGGAATTATATAGATTTGTCAATCACAGTTGAATGTTCAAATGGGGTTGCTGTCTGACATTTGTGCTACTAAAATTTCATTCATTCAATAATTTTACACTATTATATTTTAGAATCTAATAAAAGGCCTGTTCATGTTATTGTAGGCCTGGTGTTGGCTTAACAAACAAGGGTGCTGGCTTGAGATCTCAGGGTTCAAGCCCCTCTCAGGTCGTTTAATTAACACCAGGTGGGTTGACACAGCCTGTCATCCATCCGAGGTTGGAAAAATGAGTAGCAGCCAACTGGGATGAATGAGCCATTCGAGTATCCTGCTTTGGAGTAGCGACCCGTCCAGGATTGTGCCCAATAGCTTAAAAGTGCTTCGCAAGCCCTATGTATCTGAAGATTGTCGTCGTTATGTTATTGTACTTTATAGTCATAACTTTAAATGATGTGCGGTGTAGTAACTCATAATAAGTGATCGATTATAATATACACGAGGAACTTTAGTGCAAGAGGAGGCCATTAGGCCCATCATGCCTGTGCTTCACCAACCCCAGTATAATCACTCATCCACACTACAAGCCAATATCCCCATACACCTCTATCGCCAATGCATCCAGGAACCCATCTATTCCCCCATTTAAACCTATCCACCCCACCACTGCCACCACCTCTCCAGGGACACCATTCCATGCATTAACCACTCTCCGACTGTGAGACCCCTGCATTAAAACTATCCTAATCCTCATCTTCTTACTTACCCTCAACCGAGGGCACCTGACTCCTAACAATTGCTGAGAATCAAATTTTATGTCACAAGTCAAATGTTTAGTTTGCACAACCTCTCTGAATTTATTTTAAATGCTCTTTAGAACCTCTCCTACCTTTAAGTGGATTTTGCTAGAGATGTGCCACTTAGCGACCATACTCTGGACGACTGTATTATGATGCCAAAGGCTCTTTGTGTCAAATGTGCTTATTTTGGTGAAAAATATCCAAATTTAAACAATACACGTTATAGTACAAGATATAAAGTAGTATATAATCCGACAGGGTGGTGCAGACATAGTGCTCTTACTTTTGAGCCGTCTAGTTTGGGTTTCATCCCGACCAGACAATAAACTCGGATTGGTGCTTCACAGGTAGGGTATGGCATCATAAGGAGCACCGTCCCGAGGATGGATGTTCAACCCGGACGTCCCGTCTGCTACCATTCGTTGGTGCAAGGAAAATATCCCACTGTGTCTTTCGTGAATAGTATAAGAATGCAGAAATTATTTTACAAATACCTTCCACCTGTATCCGAATGTCAGGCCTGGCCAACCAGTTCGTGAAAGCCTTAGGCCCTTAAGGTAAGGATAATTGGGGCCGTTAAAGAAGCATTAGTGATAGTAGATAAAATAGTTTAATAATAATAAATAAAAAAATTAATTTATAAAAGTTGTGAGGCCTTGGACAAGAAAATGACAAGGATCTGTTTCTTGATAAAAGGTTAGTTTGTTCATTCAGAACCCAAAGAGAATAAATGAAGCATAGGTGTTAGTGAGTTATTTTTGTAATATTTACCTTTTATATTATTTTTCGCAATCTTTTATGTTTTTTGTTTTTTTCAAAACAAATTAAGAACAATAATTTTAAGAAAAATAAGAAGCACCAGAATGCCACTAGGTAGAGAGCACACCTCCACCAGGCTGAACAGTTTATGTTTTGTATCCCACTGATAGGCCGGATCTGGATTCGGACCTGAACCAAAATGTAATTGGCTTGTTCTTGTCACTTACCCAACTCATCCACCAAGTCTTGTCATAATCCGTCCACAACTTTTTGAAATATTATGCTGTATATCGTTTTGGCCCCATCTCTAAATGGTGAAGAATCAAATTAAAAATAAGAAATTATAGTATCCAGATCCAGATTCAGATCTTCATCAAAATCTAAGCAATTCGTCCTTGTCACACATCCAAAATGTCCACCAAATTTTGTCTCAATCAGTCCACAACCTTTGGAGATATTCTGCTCACAAACAGACAGACAGACAGACAGACAGACAGGTGTGAAAACATAACCTCCGTCCACCGAGTAAATAATTGTATCAAAGTATATAAAATATAACCACCTTTAGAGGCCATTTTCCCCACAAGCGGGGGTTGGCCTTTTTCGGGAACCGTGGTTGTTGTTGTTTTTCGGTCCCCTTTTTGAAGCAATGTTTTACGGCCGGATGCCCTTCCTGACGCCAACCCTTTTTTTTTTTGCCGCCTTTGACGACAACCAGGGAATTACCAGTGAACTGGTCCTCAATTAGCCGACCTCGGAAGGATGACAGGCTGAGTCAACCCACCTGGCGTTCATTCAGCGATCGACCGGGATTCGAACCCAGGATCCTGGGATCCTAAGCTGACACCCTAGCCGCTAGCCCAACACCTCAACTCCAGTAAAGAAAGAAAATTTTGATAAACGAAAAACTAAAAAAAAATCACTAAAAACTTGTATCAATGTTTCTTCGCATTCCTTCAGACACTTATTATGTGAAGCCGCATTGACACGTACACAAACATCACGAAGATTGCATCTACTTCTGGTTTACTCTGTCGAAACAAAGATGGACTCAACTACTCTTCTAAAGAAGAACGCAATCTCAAGCGTGAAGAGTTGCATGTGATGCTGGTGCAGTTGCAACCACAGAACCACTTTCTTGGTATCACTTTCCAAATTGTAATAATGATTAATGATGTAATGCTGACGATTCATGATGTAATGATGTAATGCTGATGTAATACTGACGATTAATTCTAATAGTGAACAAATGACCATGAAATGGAACAGATAAATCTATGACCAGGGACAATTATAGCTGCAGATGAAAAAGTTTGATGAGCTGGTAGTCATTCAAGTTAACAGATTAAGGATGTTGGAAGTCGGTCTGTTCTCTACTGGGTCTGCAATGCCCACCAGGAAATGTACTTGTAGAGGAAAGGAGACGTTTTCTGCAGAATAGCAGGAAAGATATTAACACCAAAAACCCCTCGGAGAAGGAATATCACTGGAGACAATCAGTTTTGGGATTTCATTTGTGGTTAGCGTCGAGATATACAGACACAAGAACGCAGATTGTGTAAACCATTGACCTGTTGGTATGACTGTGCCCCTGCCTAGACTTACTGAAGGTTGTGCTACTATAAAGAGTGCTCATTGTCCACCACAGGCTCGATTAGAGTGCTCGTTTGGAGAGGGCACCATATTTGATCCACGATTGGCTGTGCTTTTTTCCTGAAACAGTCAATCAAACTTACAAGGAACTTTGACGCAGGAGGAGGCCATTCAGCCCATCAAGCATGTACTACACCAATGCCAGAAACCATCACCCATCAACACACAAACTACCTACAAGTCCTGCAGTAACTCAATACTGTAACCCTCTAGCTCCAATGCATATAGGTACCAATGTCATTACAATTGACACCTATCTACTCTTTATTGTGCCACTTCCTGCCACGTCAACATAATTATTATCCAAAACTATGCCTTACCCCTAATTAGTTGACTTGACCAGTATATTTAGTCCACAACAAGACGAAGGCCTCCCTCAACATGGTACATTCTGTTTTAATCAATGCAATTTGAGACCGTTGTACTCCAGTAAACCTTTCGATTTCATCTCGCCATCTGATCTTTGGTCTGTATCTGCTCCTTGCAGGGCCTTCTCGAGGTTTACAGTTTGTACCTCTTGTTTTCCACCGGTTGTACGTTCTTCCACCCGCATGTCCGGTGAAGATAAATTTTTGTTGTTCGATTCTGACCACAATGTCAAGGAGTTTTGTAGTCTGTCTGATGCATTCGTTTATATTCTTGTCCCTTTTGTTTAAATAACAAGACACCATCTCACCATGGCTCTTTGCACGATGATAAATATTTGCCCCATCTTGGTTGTTAGAGACCGCGTTTCATGACCATATGTCATTGCTGGGAGAAAATCTTGATGAAATCAAAAGGGTATCAAACATCTCATTCTACCAATTACAAAAAACAATAACAATTAAGGAAAAAGTAATCAAAACAATTTTATAGAAACAAACGGCATTTTATACAACAAGCAAAAGATGAGATTATCTTATTATTGGACTTTTGGAATTTTGTTTTTGGAAATAATTATTTTTGGAATTTTGTCATTCATGTAACAATATACTTTCATAGCAGTCTTGACATGAAAAAATTAAGGCAATATAAGAGTAATACAATTCATTATGGATATTAGCCAGTTTAACTTACCGCAATGTACGGTGGGGAAAGACATGCAAAAGTACAACCAGTTGCAAGTCTCTCAAGGAGAAAATAAATGGTTAGCTGACTGGTGGCATGGTATTTGATGTAACATTCTTTACTGCTTTTGGCACTTGCTTTACATGCACCTGGTATTGTGCCTCCTTTTAATATTTTATGATGTTTGCACATTTCTCATTTCTCACAGGAATCTGGCAATTTTGCTGCCCCAAGAGCTTTCACCTCATTCATAGATTACATGTCACATCACATGATCAACTTAATTTGCATTTTAGTTGAAGGCAATCCAAGATGCCAGGTAGCATTTAACACACACACACACACACACACACACACACACACACACACACACACACACACACACCTCAGATCATACAAATACCATACATACAAACATCATACAAATACAAATACCATAGCACAAATAGCATAGCATACATATCATACATACCATCATACATCATACATCATACCTTGGAGTAGAAGAGGTAGGACAACCAATTATGTCACAAACAAAGGGGCAAAACAATCGCCAAAGAATACTGACGTAGAACGAAGCTGATCCTGAAAACATGTCTCCCCAAGAAACAAAATCAAAGCCATAAACCAGCTCGCAGTACCAGTGTTCCAATATAGCTGCGGGATAATAAACTGGTCCCAATCAGAAATCAACAAGTTAGACATAAAAAACAAGAAAACTCCTCACCATCCACAAAATGTTTTACAAAAACCAGTGCATCTCGAGAATGTACCTGCTGAGACGAGAGGGAGCGGCCTGATGGAACTAAACCAGGTGCACAAAGCGACGAGTGTCAGACTAGTTGAGTATGTGAAATGCTCAACAGACTCTCGGATGTAATTGTAAACAAACATGAACACAACAAACCTGAAAAGGTATCCCCAACTCACCTTGCAAATAATTTCCAAAAACAGGTGTGAATAGAACATGCCACACATGAAAATGAAACAGAAACAAATACAGCCCAATCAATTGCAAAAAAGACAAAATAAATATATAAAAATAAATATCAAGAAATATACACCATCAACTGGGAGAATGGCAAAAGAGCAGGAAAATATCAAAACGAATTGGACAGAGTCGGGATAGACAAAGAAGGCTCATTGGAATGGCTAAAAAGAGGTCAGCTCAACAGGGACGGCGAACGGATCATAATAAATGCCCAAGATCAACGACACTACACCAATGGATTTAAAAAGATGACGGGACTGAGCCAAACAGACAAGTGTAGATTCTGCAAGACAGAAACAGAAAGTATGAGTCACTTGCTCCAGGGATGCAAAAAACTATCAATATGAAATGGTTCATGATATAAAAAAAAAAATAAAAAATAATAATAAGAAGAAAACACCCAAAGCTACAACAAAGGTGATATATCTATTATCTGCTGCACATGGATCCAAACTCCACACCAAACAAAAACAAGACCAAAAGTCTAACAGCAGCATAGCCGGGCTTGTAAAATATTATAAACCACAAACACATATTATTAGCTTTTCAAACCGTCACTAATGCTGTTTATAACATTAAACAAAGAAATTTGGAGGAATCTCGACATCCATGAGGTAAGTTTTACTTGCCGAACTGAGCGAAGATCTACTGTAATCTAGATTATACCCCACAAGGGTTGGAGGTGTGCTCATTTACCAAGCAGCTAGCTAGTGCTTGCCAGGCCAGCCGTTCCTTAATGGTTTTGAATGGAGTGCTTGCTCGAATGCTTAAACCACTTGGCGATCTCTCCACAAGAAACTTGGTAAATGAACACACACCCAATGTTCTTGAGACTCGACCATATATCGACTGTAATCTATATACCCCAAAGAGGAATGACCTTTCCTGCCGCTCTCGAAGTGAGCGGGTGTTTACACCGTAATAACATCATTTACGTAATGACGTCGCATAATGGCCGGACACAAAACTGCCTCTACTTTAATATATACAGGATATATATTTAACCTCAAGTAACATTGCAGTCACTACAAAGGGATTAGTGTTACAATTAGATTTACTATAATAATAATAACGTTACGTTATTATTACAAAAATTATATTATTTTTTAAAAACCGAGGTGAATTCCTTACTTCCGCTGTTACACCGCTTCAATCTATCAACTTTCCATTCACGACATTGGGATTAAATTGTTATGGTTATATTTACAATAATATTGTTATTACGACAAACGATACTACTGAAACGATACCACTGTATTAAGAAACCTGGGTTTAATTTGTCTGAAACGGACTGTGAGTCATAACGCCTAAGGCCTATACGTACCGTATTGTTGGAAGAGACGTAACGCCGATGCTTTCGATATTTGATGGTCATTTCAACAATCTGTTTGTTTGTGTTTCACACTGAATGAAAAACGTGAAGGTAGAGCATGGCGATTGTGATATATGACAGGTTTGACGATATGTTCGGCTTGAACGAAATATACATCAAAATGGCGGTGTGTGGAGAGTCAGCCGCAGCACGGCCGTAATGACATCAGACGTAATCACATCATCCTGTCATGTGACCAGACTCTCATCTCTGATTGGTATACATTTGAGGGGACATACATACATACATACATACATACATACAGACAGACAAACACTGTTCTAAACAGCTCTGCCCGATGGGCTACGCCGTAAAAACCGAGGTGAATTCCTTACTTTTATTCTCCGTTAATACAGCGGTTATTAATATTAGTGTCGAACACCGCTCATCATTGATCATGAACCATACACCGCTTCAATCCATTAACATTCCATTCACGACATTGGGATTAAAGTGTTATGGTTATATTTACTATAATATTAACGTTATGTTATCATTATTTCGAAAATGATATTACTATAAAAAAAACGGAGGCGAAATCCTTACTTCCTCGGTCATCAATATTAGTGCCGAACAACGCTCATCCCTGATCATGAACCATACACCGGTTTAATCCATTAACCTTCCATTCACGACATTGAGATTAAAGTATTATGGTTATATTTACTATATTATTATTACGAAAACGATACTCCTGAAACGATACACCACTGTATTAAGAAACCTGGGCTTAATTTGTCCGTGGTCCGAAGATGATGCATATAACGCCTAAGGCCTATACGTATCGTATTGTTGGAAGAGACGTAACGCCGATGCTTTTGATATTTGATGGTCATTTTAACAATCGGTTCGTTTGTGTTTCACACTGAATGAAAAACGTAAAGGTAGAGCATGGTGATTGTGATATATGACAGATTCGACGATATGTTCAGCATGAACGGCATATACATCAAAATGGTGGAGTGTGGCGGGTCAGCCGCGTACGCCGTAATGACATTAGACGTAATCACATCACCCTGTCATCTGACCAGATTCTCAGCTCTGATTGGTATACGTTTGAGGGGACATACACACATACATACATATACATACATACATACATACATACATACATTACATACGGACAAACACTGTTCTAGACGGCTCTGCTCGATGGGCTATGCCGTAAAAATGGACAGAACAACTGAAATTAGTGTAATGATACTCCGATGACATTCAAATTGAATTTGGCTGAGATAAATGTGCCAAGTGCACATCCATACAAGGTAAGCCAACAAAAATGGACAACATAAAAATCGACCTAAATACAAAAATACAGGAGCGAGACAACGAAGCATCATACAAATAGCTCGCGGTAGAAGAGGGCCACCAAATACGTCACAAACAAACAGCAAAATAATTATCACAGAATACCTGCGTAGAACAAGGCAGATCCAGAAAACATATCTCAACCCAAGAAACAAAATCAAAGCCATAAACTAACTTGCAGTATAGTATGAGTATTCCAGCACAACTGCGGAATAATAAACTGGCCACAAGCGGAAACTAAAAATAGACATCTGTTCAACAAAAGTAAAACTGCCGTGGCTGATCCAACTTGGGATGCAAAGTGTCAGCCCACCTGTTCCACCTGCAGCATTACAAATGACGAAAATGTCAATCAATACATGGAATGTCATCCATGTGCGATCTGTTTCCCATTGGCGAATACATCCTCAGCATTGTGGATGAATGTTCCTGATGGCCACAAGCAATTATCCTGTTATCCACCTCTACTCGGTTTGTCATTCGAAGCCTAACAACTGTATTTTCAACCTAAACATCGCAAAATTACACCTTATTGGCCTCAAGCCAACTCAGAGGTAGAACGTTTTTTTCCCGCACTCTGGGTAAAGTTCTTCGCACAGCATGCATCGGTCATGTAAACTAGCATCAGGACCTCTTCACATTTCTGCGAAATTGTCATACAACATCGCATTCTGTCACAGAGGTGTGTTGAGCAGCACTTCTTTTGGAAGGAGAAGTTCGCACCAAAATCCCTCACCTTTCAACTCGGATAAACTATCCTGTACTACAAATCGCCCTGGATGGAGTCTGGGTTATCAAACAAAATGCCGATGCCAAGCGGCACATTTCAACCCACAACATACATGTAGGTGAAGCAGTTGCTCTACAACAACCAATACAGAATAAGCGGAGTATCACCTATGATCCACACCCTTAAACAATAGTACCAGTAAAGGGATGGGTGGTTTTCTTCAACGAGGTGGACAGAAAATGATGCGTAACATATCAAAGGTTCGGTGATTTATTGGCAAAGGTCATTCAGAGTTTTGGGGACAAAAGGAGACAGATGATGTTGGTAATTCCCCCAGGCAATGCCTGCAAGCGACCCCGGGGCAATCGGGGCATGTCCATAGGCCAGACTATGACGGGCCAGGGGCCTACCTATATAACTACAGGACAACATCACAGATTTTTAGATTTCATTGTGAATTCGGGAGACGACCACCATGCAGAACTGGTGTGTTAATGCTTTGAATACTTTTGAAACCTATCTTGATTAACATTATATGTTACGTGGTTCTTTGAGTCTTAAGGCACTTGTATTACAAATAAAAAAACCAGGAAAGGGATATGGTGTTCTTGTGTAAGGGAAATCGTGTGAAGGAATGATGTGGGAAGAAATGAAGGGGAGAAGGGAAGAAGGCACATTGCGGGTTGATGTGCTGTAATGATGTGGAATTTGATTCAAGCCTGTGAGAAATGAACAAGTTTCTTTGTGTGGAAGAACATCTCTTGTTTACAATTACCACCCCCATCAGTGCACATATTACATACAGCATTATTTTGTATACATAGTCGAGGCTTGTGGAAGAGCTATAATTTATACACTTAACTGATCAGGACACAACAGACAAAAGGAACAGTTGAGAGAGGGGGGAAACACCGACAGTAGAGTTCAAGGCCAAGATAGAGGCAGACTTGGACAAACAATGGGTGTGGGGCAAAATTAGGGGCAGTAGAGGATGCATAGGGTGGACAAGATGGATACAGAAGAAAACACTAAAGGGGGAAAGCTGGAAATTTTAAAGGAGGAGGAATTGGGGTGGTGTTGGGGTGGTTAGCGAGTGCAGAAAAGATCATGGTTTTGGATTGGAGATGATCTGACATGGTGGTGAATATCTGTCTTGAAGACCTAGAGGGAAGAATGAGAATGAAGCGAATGTGGTAGTTGGTTCCACAGGCAGGAGAAAAGAGGAACATATGAGTGGAGGTGAACAGTGAATCTGCATTAAGTAGTTTAACCAGAAGGGTGTTGATGATGGACTGTGTGTGCCCTGAATAAACCGGTTGGGGGGAATTTTTCAGAGTCTGGGAGATCATTGATCAAAATCAGGAATAGGACTGGGCCCAGAACGTTGCCTTTGGCCACTCCAGCGTTGACAGGGAGAGGAGATGAAAGGATCCCGTTGAGTGATACACGTTGGCTATGAGAGTAGAGGAAGTCAGTAAGCCATGTGTGAAGTTGGCTTTGGATGTCTTAGTCAGAGAGTTTAAGAGTAAGGCAGGATGCCAGATAGTAAGGGAAACATATGAAAATCTGTTAACTAAATTGTTATCAAAAAATTTCTTCACCAATATGTTTGTAAAGGTGTGTAATAACATGTGTTTAAATGTTGAAGGTCAACTCCCGTGGGAAACCCAGAAAAAAAGCTGTTGAATTCGGGTACCGAAAAATTATTTTCGAGAATTTTTATTTTTTTTAATCGGCCCTTAAGTAACTTATGAGGGGTCAAATAAGGGTTTTTCATGATTCTGAGTTGATTGTTAACATTTATATTTCACCACAGACACTCCTTTGTGGAAAAATAATTTCTAAATATATCTCATTTTCTACTTTGCAGGACATGGAGTCTAGCAATATGGATGAAGACGTTACTCCACCTGTGCTCAATTGCTTCATCTGTGCACGCTCGGATACACCAGCTGAAAGGCTCATACAGGCAACTCCAAAAGGATACTCAACTTTATTGAAACAAGCAGAAACTGTCGAAAATGTTAATGTTGTGGAACGTATGAAGGAGGCTCAAAAGGAAGGAAAACTGAGGTACCACCAGAAGTGTAAAAATGATCTGTACAACAACTTTGTTGCAACCACCAAGAAGTCAGCTCAAGCATCAAAGGCAGAGAAAGAGTCATCAAAGTTGAAGAGAAGACGCACTACTTGTGAGTTCAGTTCATCAACTGGCTGCAGTTCTAGAAGATCACAGTCAGTTGACCTCCTGTATAAGGATGTATGCATTCTTTGCAACCAACCAGCCCAGCTCTACAAAAATAATCCAGCACAGCTAGAAAGAAATACAGAGTGCCAGATAATTTGACTGCAGATACACTGAAGGCAAGCTTGCTGAAGACAGCACGGAGTCGCGGGGATGACTGGGGCACTGAAGTCACTGGACGCCTGGAAGGGATCAACGACTTGGTAGCAGAAGAAACACTGTACCATTTGCGATGCAAACTTATGTTTGCGAGAGGTGACAGTTTGTCCAAGACTGATGAGGAAGGAAAAAGGAAGAGAAGACAGAGGAGTATTGATGAGGAGCGAGAGGCAGTTTTAATTGAATTCTGCGAATGGTTAGACTCAGAATTAGAGCATGGGGTAATGAACATGGACCAAGTCCATGAAAAGCTGCAGGAGTTTGATCAGTCACCAGAGAAGAGCCTTTCTTATTCAAAGCATTGGCTAAAGATAAAACTTCTAGAGAAATACGAAGACACCTTGTATTTCACAACACAGGAAAGAAGGGCAGATGTACTCTGTCTCAAAGATGGCACCGACAATATTCTGCGAGTGCATCATGCTAATCTTGACCATGGAGATGAGAAGACTCAGATCATAAAGACGGCACTCAAGTTCATATCCAATGATATTGCCTTGATTGATTTAGGTCCAAAGTCATACCCCACCACACACAGTATGACTGACATCGATAGTCAGCTGACACTTGTTCCTGCAAGCCTTCAGATGTTCTTGAGACCGATTGTCAAGACAGACGAAAGAGTTGCCGTTTGGGGGCAGAATTTTATTAAGGCCTGTCGACCTCGGTCTGGAGTATTGCCACACCAAATGGGGCTTGCCATACAACTTGATCATAGATTTGGGTCAAAATGGATGCTCAACAAGTTCCACACACTGGGATACACTTAGACACAAAACTACAAATACTGCTTCCTTAATAGTAGGAGTGGAGATGATGTTCCAGATACTTCTGGCACTCTTGACACCATTGTGGAGGAAACCGATGAACAGATCAATGATGAGGTTGCGGTTGATGCTGCGCTTGAGGATCAATCAGTGATGACAGCCAAAGTGCCAGCCAGTGAAAGTGAATTGTCAAGTAATGATCAGGTGGTCTTTATGGAGGTTGGGGAAACAAACAATGCAGTCACTCAGTTTGTTGGAGACAATATAGATTTAAACATTGTCTCTATTCACGGAAACACTCCCTTTCACTCAATGGGTTGGATCGAAGTCACCTCTCCGGCACCACCTTTGCCAGATCCACAGACAACAGCAGCTTTCCCCCGGGTGAAGTTGAAGGCACTCGACAAAGCTAAGATCCTGAGAGGAACTGAAGTAAAGATTATTCCATTTACGAACAGGAAACAGATAGGAACGAACGCGATCATGTTTCTCCCCCTCGCTGAGCTTTCCTCCTCCCTGGCTCATGATCAGCCACTCCTCACTCCAGGTGACACACTCTGGGCAGCGGGGTGGGTGATCAAAGCCAACGATCCTGAGTTCCCACACTCCAACTGGAATGGCTGGATGAAGAGAATCCATGCTAATGATGCAAAGCAGAGCACACAGATCGAGTTCCTCCCAGTTATTGAAGGAGACCCTAATGACCTCAACACCATCTTCACCACTCTGAAAGTGGATGCGGCTGAGTACATCGACATCTTCCTTGACACAGAAGCCACCAAGGAAACAGTGATTCAGGCTGGTACTGCGATTTTCAAGTACATTTACCATGGACGAGATACTACATTGGGTGAAATTCGGTACAACATGTTCTCAAGGAAGGCAGCGGCAGGAGTGATCAAACCAGAGACTCTACCTCCAACAGAGGGTGCAGCTGCACAACATTCACTCCGTGCCTACCTGCAGACCCGGGACTGGATCCTTCTACAGAGCATGTCTCTGAACCCCAGTGACTATGGATGGACAATAGGTGTGCATGGGTATGAGCCAGTTCCAACACTGGACCCCACGGCTCCTGAGGAGCTATTGCAGTTCACGAGCTGTAATTGTCATGGAGATTGCAGCAACCGGCGATGCAGCTGCAAGAAGAATGGGGTCACGTGCATCTCGGCCTGTGGAGTCTGTAATGGCATTACATGCAGAAACTGCAGTCATGATGTTGTTGAGTCTGAAGAAGACATAGACAATGACTGTTGAAACTTCTGACATTGTGAATGAGAAATAACTCTTGAGTATTATATATGTATGTGAAATAAAAGCTACTTTGTGTGTAAATGTAAAAGTGAAAATATAAATGTTAACAATCAACTCAGAATCATGAAAAACCCTTATTTGACCCCTCATAAGTTACTTAAGGGCCGATTAAAAAAAAAAAAAATTCTCGAAAATAATTTTTCGGTACCCGAATTCAACAGCTTTTTTTCTGGGTTTCCCACGGGAGTTGAACTTCAACATTTTAACACATGTTATTACACACCTTTACAAACATATTGGTGAAGAAATTTTTTGGTAACAATTTAGTTAACAGATTTGTGAAATATCTCATAAAATGCCCTTACTAAGACTGTATCAAAAGCACGAGATATGGCCATATATTGACCAAGATTGAAGGTTAGAGACATAAGATTTTTTAAGCAATCGCAGAATTGAGGCATTGAGTCTTCTCATGAGCAGAGTCGGGCTGTGATGCCATTTGAAGAGAGGGACGGGATGGAAGGGGAGCATAATCCAGAGAAGACTTGACAAGGCACCACCAGGTTTTAGAAGAGGGAGACAACTTTGAAAGTTCATTCTTGAGGTTGGACAGATGATGTTTTCTGGCTTTCCTGAGAGTAGACATACAATTGTTGTCTGTTGTGGACTTCTTGGAATGCATTGAGATTGCTTTCAGTCTGATTTGCTTTCCAGGAAGAGAAGGCGAGTTCTTTCAGAGCAACTGCCTCACCACAGAATCCAGTGTACTGTGGGTGGGAAGAAAGGTATGACAACTGAAGACAAGATCGGATGAAGCTGGCAACTCCGACAGAAGCTTTTACCATTGAGTGTTGTGTGTGTGGGAAGGTTTGAGTGAGTGGAATGCAGGGGAAGGTTTGAGTGTGTGGGGTGTGAGGGAAGGTTTGAGTGTGTGGTGTGTGGGGGCATGTTTGTGTGTGTGGGGTGAAGGGGAAGGTTTGAAAATGTATGTGTGGGGAAGGTTTGGGTGTGTGAAGGGTGCGCGGGAAGGTTTGTGTGTATCAGGTGCGGGTGTAGGTTTGAGTGTATGGGGTGTGGCAGAGGGGTTGTGTGTGTGGGGTGCAGAGGAAGTATTGTGTGTTTGTGGGGTGCAATGGAAGGTTTGAGTGTGTAGGGTGAGTGGGCAGGTTTGTGTGTGTGGGGTGAGGGTGAAGGTTTGTCTATGAGGATTGCGGGAGAAGGTTTGCGTGTGTGGGATGTGGGGGAAGCATTGAGAGGGTCGGGTGAGGGGGGAAGCATTGAGAGGGTCGTGTGGTGGTGAGTGCTTATTTTGATTCCAGATTCCCAACTTTAACAAATGGAGATAAAGATCATGGGATGGGAGATAAGATCTAAGGTGGTGGTGAAATTCTGCACTGTACGTGCAGGGGGGATGAATGGTGAACCAAGCGCCGAGCGTACAAACACCTTTGACAAATAACTCTTGTGAAGAAGAAGAAGAGTATATTGTGGTGTCAAAGGAAAACACGTGTAGCATTTCTAAATGAGATATAAGGGTTGAAATGCATTTTCAAATTGATTGTAAATACTTATTTATAAAGGTGGAAGAAACGTATTATATATATATATATATATATATATATATATATATATATATATATATATATAGATTAAATATAGATTCAGTTTGGAGATATCGAGAAAAGAGCAGGGTGGGAGAAAATGTATAACCATTATAGTGGGGGGGGGGATGTACTCAATTTCAAGTTTGTGTGCAGTTCATGTTAATTTTGCGCAACCACTATAAATGTATTCTACTGGGGTCCTACTATTCGGAAAAATGATGTCGCCATTTTTTTCTGTTGACCTTGACTCAAGGTCAAAGTTCAAACGTCATTACAGTGACTATACTTCATTCAAAGTATATCGACCTTGGTACCAAAACGTGGCAAATTTCACAAGGAACATTGATTATGACATTTGTTTTGTCATTTGCCCTCTCAGATGTTTGCAATATGTAAATTAATAAGCAAATGACCTAATTAGATAAAAATATATGCATAATTAACATATAGTCTTCACCATACACGTAAATCCCATCACTTCACATTATTATTGAATGCCAATCATTAGTTACCATCTCAAATGTGTTCTGCTGGATCCTAAACTGGAAAAATATGTTGCTTATTGTTTTCTGTTGACATGTTCTTGATATTAACTGACCTTTGACATGTACTTGACTTTACTTACCTTGACCCAAGGTGAAATGTCAAATGTCATTTTAACCATGTGATGCGATGCTGCAGACTTTGGGTGGAAAGTGGAAGGTGATGGTCTGGTGGCCATCTCAACAAAGCAACTTCCTGCCCCATATGCCATCACTCACCTAGTTAAGTGTGGATGTACGACAACAAAATGCAGCTCTCACTGCTCTTGCAGATCACAGAATATGAACTGCACAGAGATGTGTATGTGTGTGGTGCAGATGATGACAACTGAACGAACAATGACCACGGACATGCTTTTGGGATTGATTAAGAAGAAGAAGATTATGAAGATCCTTTCTTGTGAACAATATAAGAAGCTAATCTAAAAGCAAAAACATGTTTCCATTTTACTCAGTGCAAAATTTTTTACGATGTGTGTCAACAATAACCATTAGATGCACATAGGAACACAATCATGGTAATGCAGAATTGTGGCCAAAATATGCTCTTTGAACTTTGACCTTAGTTCAAGGTCACAAGAGTCACAAGAATATTGACAACATCAGTCAGCTAATAGGACCCAGGATACATTTGTGATTAATTACTAACAATTAACATTTTCTGGAGACGGGATGTACTTGCCATTATATGTATAACCGGGATATATGTTTAATAGGGTATGCTAATTATGCATATTTTTGTCTCTAATTAGCTCATTTGCATATTGCAAAAAAACGAAAGGTCAAATGACGAAACAAATGTCATAACCAATGTTCCTTGTGAAATTTACCACATTTTGGTACCCAGCTTGATATACTTTGGATGAAGTATCGTCACTGTAATGACGTTTGAACTTTGACCTTGAGTCAAGGTCACTAAAGGTCAACAGAAAAATGGCGACATCATTTTTCCGATTAGAAGGACCCAGTAGAATATACTTATAGTGGTTGCCCAAAATTAACATGAACTGCACACGAACTTGAAATTGAGGACATAGGTCCCCCCACTATGAGCAGAAGAAAATTCAAGTACAAAATTTGTTTTTGAGTGAAAAGTAAAGTTGTTTTTTCATTTGTTTTGATATTTCGAAGCAAGGAGAGGAACTAGGATAATGTTGATTTCTGTCCCACACACTTCAGCCACAATTTGTATTCCCAGAGGAGATCTGTGTGACAAGGTTGCGGCCTGACATTGTCATCTGGTCAGGTGCAACAAGACAGGTCATCTTAGGGGAATTGTCTGTACCTTGGGAAGAGAACATGGAGGAGGTGCATGAGAGGAAGAGAGGAAAGTACCGTGAGCTGGAGGCAGAGTGTCGGGAGAAGGGTTGACGAGTTTCTTGTCAGCCTTTTGAGGTGGGGTGTATAGGGTATATTGGCAATTCATTTTCTGCATTTCTTGCTCAGCTTAGAGTGTGTGGGACAGAAAGAAGGAGGCAGTGGTAGTGCAGATGGTGCAATAAGAGGTTCTGAGACAGAGAGAGAGAGAGAAGAGTGGAGAAGGAGACCGATGGGGGAGAGGTGTTGTTTGTCAAAGACGGCCAAGTGGTAAGAGATGGAAAGAGGAGGAGGTGGAAAGCAAGAGGGCTGTTAGATGCTTGTGATTGGCAGGTGGTGGCAGACCTAAGCCAGAATTGGTATTCCCCGAGGATATCTGTGTGACAAAGTTGCGGCCTGACATTGTCATCTGGTCAGGTGCAACAAGACAGGTCATCTTAGGGGAATTGTCCATACGTTGGAAAGAGAACATGGAGGAGGTACATGAGAGGAAGAGAGGAAAGTACAGTGAGCTGGAAGCAGAGTGTCGGGAGAAGGGTTGGCGAGTTTCTTGTCAGCCATTTGAGGTGGGGTGTAGAGAGTATATTGGCAATTCCTTTTCTGCATTTCTTGCTCGGCTTGGAGTATGTGGTACAGAAAGAAGGAGGATGTGTGACAAGGCGGCCCAGGTTGCACTGAAAGGCTCACTTTGGATTTGGAGGAAGTTTATGGAGGCATGTTGAACGGTGTAGGTTGAGGTTGTGGGTGGTGGTTTATTTCAGTCTAAAGGGGTAGTGACTGAGCACGGAAGAGAAATGGAGATGTGTGAATGGTGTTGTGTGTGTGTGTGTGTGTGTGTGTGTGTGTGTGTGTGTGTGTGTGTGTGTGTGTGTGTGTGTTGCAGGAGTGGGTGTGGTTTTGCATGTATGTGTTTTTGTTTGAGTGGTGAATGTTGTAAGGGTGGTAGTCAGTTGTTTTTTTTGGTGTGTGAGTGAGTGGATGACGGGTTGTGGATTCTGGGAGTGGAGGTAGTTTTGTTGTTGTAGTCTGTGTTCTCTCTGGCTGGGGTGGGGGTACGTACGCATCCGGGTGTAGCTGCAGCATGTGGAGGTGTATGTGCCCCTGCTAGCCCACCTTAGCTGACCGTATCGAGGTTGAAGGGCCGACACGGGATGATGCTGAGAACCTCGACTTAGGACCCGGTCAGTGAGGCACACTTGTGACCAGGTGTGTGTTTAAATTATATAAATAAATATATATATATAAATATACATACACACACACACACACACACACACACACACACACACACACACACACACACACACACACACACACACACACACACACACACACACACAATATATATATACACGAGTATGCGGGTCGTTTTCACCAACATAAAAGGACAAAACGAAACAAAACGATGCCCAATGGACATTTGTATGTTGATCTACACTAATGAAGTCGAGCTGAATCATCGAAGTTTGTATTTGTGATAGTTTCCTGAAATAAAGCATTGAACTTTTCAGAGGGTTAAAACTTTGTTGATTGCTTTTTTTCTATTTGGACTTAGTTAACTTCCCCATTACTGATGCAATTTTCTTGATGTCAATGCTGGAATAAAGAGCCAGATGGACGGGTATGTCTGAGACTTCGCCACTTGACCCTTTATTCAATGAGCTGACCTTAGTCGCAGAGCTGTGCAGCAGCCCCTGAGCAATTAGCCACAAACTTAGTGGTTTAAGAAATCTCTCCTGCGGCTCCCCGTGTCTTCAAGCACCACCAAAGCGGGTTGTGAGGCCACGGTGGTTCTCCAGACAGTTAGTCGGCCTGTTTGTCGTGCTGGAAGGCAGACTGCAGCAAGATTGGCATTTCGATTTGGACTTTCTGGTTCTGTACCATTGCTTGACCCCTGCAGGCGCAGATCATTTCGGTACCGGTAACATACACTTTACTGCAGATGGAACAAAATGGCTAGCAAACGGTTATGGGGCAAACCATTGAATGGAAGTGATTTTTGGTAAAACGGGCATTGAGAAATGCATTTGTAAAATTGTTGCGTAATGATTTGGAGAAGCAATTAATCGGTATTTATGCATAATTGTTGTTTTGACAATCCGACATAATTCATAAATCTTTCATTGCATTTCTAATGCAGTCACTGAATCCTGCTTCCAATTCACAGCCATTTCTTCTCTTCATGAAACATTTACTGCTAGGAAATTAATATGAGATCAATCATAATGCTGTTGTGACCAATCAAAACTTTTTTTCCCCCTTTCCAAGCAATTTGTTTTGCAAGGAATCAAATTATTTTTAGTGCTCACCACTTGCTTCGGTTTTTGTTTACGTGGAAAAATTATCAAACAGTACTTGGTATATCGTTTGAATTTGCATCAATATTTATAGCTTTAAAGCTATTGTTGTTAAATTCCAAGGCTTTATTGTTTGGTTTTGTTATTGTTATGCCTCTGCCGACAAAGTTGACTGAGTCATTATGTTTTCAGGTTGTCCGTCCGTGCGTCCGTGATAGGTTTTCGTTACCGTGATAACTTCAGAACGGCTGAAGGGATTTCAGTCAACCTTGGTGTAGGTATGTATAATGAGGTAAAGATGAACTGATTAGATTTTGGGGTCATGAGGTCAAAGGCCAAAGGTCAGAGGTCATGTCAGGTAAAAATGTGATAACTTGTGAACAGCTGAAGGAATTTAAATTAAAACTTGGTACAGGTATGTATAATGATGTAAACATGAACTGATGACATTTTAGGGTCAAGAGGTCAAAGGTCAGAGGTCATGTCAGGTAAAATGTGATAACTTGTGAACAGCTGAAGTAATTTAAATTAAAAGTTGGTACAGGTATGTATAATGATGTAAACATGAACTGATGACATTTTAGGGTCAAGAGGTCAAAGGTCAGAGGTCATGTCAGGTAAAATGTGATAACTTGTGAACAGCTGAAGGAATTTAAATTAAAACTTGGTACAGGTATGTATAATGATGTAAACATGAACTGATGACATTTTAGGGTCAAGAGGTCAAAGGTCAGAGGTCATGTCAAGTAAAATGTGATATCTTGTTAACAGCTGAAGGAATTTAAATTAAAACTTGGTACAGGTATGTATAATGATGTAAACATGAACTGATGACATTTTAGGGTCAAGAGGTCAGAGGTCATGTCAAGTAAAATGTGATAACTTTGGAACAGCTGAATGGATTTAAATCAAACTTGGTACAAGTATTATAACGATGTAATAATGTGGGCTGAGGCACATCGTTCGACGTCGTGAGGTTGAAATGTGTTGTTCTAGTTACATAATTGTTTGGTCATGTAGTCATCTCTGAGCAGACTACTCAGGGTTTGAATTTCGCTGGGCTCAAAACCTGTTTCACAGGCAAAGCGATCGGTACTTTTAGTACAAACAGGCATGTACTTTTTCTTTCCCACAGACAGGTTCTGTTCGTATCGTACATGCGTCACCCTCAATATGTGATGTCAAACAAGAATCTCAAAACGAACAGATAATTGTGGATGCCATCCCTCGTATGGACGTTAGACTGGGTGTCCCATCTGCTCGCATGAGCTACCACTCGTTTCAAAAGTCACTTTCATCCCAGTCACTGACGTAAGCAACGTCTGCTGAAACGTTGGAACATCGGCACTTTCAACAAATTCCAAATTCCTGTACCAACTCACTGCTGGGAAGGTAACGACAAACTATCCAGTGGCATGCTTGCGCAGGAGCTGCTTCGGCAGCACATGACGCTCTGTAAAGAATGTGGCACGTCGATGATGAAGGGTCATGCTCATACAGAAACGTGCATATAAATCACATGCAGGATAGACATATTAGAAGTCAGCATAATTGCACATGAAGTATAAGGACATTAGTAGACAATGGACAAATGCTGCACATATATGGAATTGGAACCTGGGTTCCACACAGCCAGTGTTTGAGATGGGAACCCAAGCAGGACAACTCAGTGTTCCTCAGTTTAATGTTGAGTACGTTAAGCAAGGAAGCACCACATACAATTTTAAGTCTTTGGTAGTTCTCAGTCGGGTTTCGTACTGCCGCCCTCCCAGACTCAGAACGGTCGCCTGCTCTGAGTCTGGGATGTCGGTGGACTTTGGAAATGGTACATGCTGTTTTCTTGCTCGGCGTTCAGCATTTAAAAGGATAGGGAAAGGACAAACAATGCAAGGAAGGCAATGGCAAACCACCCAGTATAGCGCTCGCCAAAAAACTGCTTCGGAAGCATGAACACTCTGCAAAGAGTATGGTACAGCAAATCAAATCAAATGTGTGCATCGTAATTACCAAATATTATACTGTATATGAGATATCAGAAACAAATATCACTGTCGATGATTATACGAATAGCTGAGAACATGTGACTATGGGCGCTGAAAAATCATCTCGGAATGAGACATGAACTCTCGTCTCGAAGATGCCAATTTTCGCAATTTTCAATCTGCAGCTATATTAAATTAGTCAGCATTGTTTTCTTTAAAACTTTCTTCTATGTGTCAATTTTTTCTTCCTTTTTGTTTCCTCTATGTGTCCTCTTCAGCGTAACCCCAAACCCACCTACCCGTCTTCAAGCTTACAAAATGAATATCCATACATCCCCTTAGATGATGAGCAATGGTCTTACATTCAACTTGAACAACCCCTTCTCTTCGTCGGCTTTCATGATGGAGTGGGTCTATAATCGCATGAACAAAGTGCATCGTGATTGGCTCGACCATAGTATGGGTCCAGCAACATACCTGGTTAATAGGCTGTCCCAATTGACTACCCCACAGAATGTGGGACGATGCACAATTGATCAACAGAAGCTGATCATTGCTGTAAACTCACCGGATGGAGCAGGGATACACAGCAAAGTCTGTATCAACCGTCCTTAAGACCGAGATTACAGGCTGCACAGCTTACCATCATATTCAGGCAGGGATTACAGGTAGCACAGCTTAATAACCTAAGAAGCCATATTCACACTGGCACTGCCACCCGTTGTACATTATATAGATAATTCACTACTCCCTAGCCTATTCTACAACCTTTCTACTTACTATGTCATAGTGTCTCACACATTATTTGTGCAAGCACTGCCTGCCTTGGTTTATGGAAATCATTATTAGTTTCTCCACATGTATTGCTTTTCTTGGCAATTGAGTGGATAAAGTCTGGTTGTGAATTTAACCCTGGCACACATCAGCAGCTTGGTAATCGAGTAGGTAAAGACTGGTTGAATTTGCCCTACGGTTATGGTTTGATTCCCATGGCTGCTCCGTGGAAATTTCTGCACCTTACGATGGAGTAGCAACCTGTCCAGCATTGGCTTCGAGCCACATAAACATTCACGAATTGTTTTGAGCACCCAAAGCTCTGTCAAGAGTAGAGGCCTCCATCATGCCCTCACCTGTATGCACCATTAATAGTCAGGTTCACTATGTTTTTTCGTTCAAAATCATGGTAGACTAGCAAACCTATACATTTTTGGAAACGTTATTACATGGAAAATCTGAAAATCAATGTTTACATTTGCCAATTCCGACCAATTCGATTCGACCAATTCGACCAATTCGACCCATCGACCAATTCCATTCGACCAATTCGACCATTCGACCAATCGCTTCGATCGACCATTCGACCATTCGACCAATTCGATCGATTCGATTCGATTCGATTCATCGAATTCGATTCGATCGACCATTCGACCGATTCGATTTGCCAATCAATTTGACCGACCTTTGCTTGTGTGGAACGGACTGTGAAAACGATGCGGACTATATTGTCGGATACGACACACAGGACAGTGATGACGAACTCTAAATGGCATATTCTGTAATCGTGTATGTTTGATGCCATTGACTGCCTGTGTATATTTTGTCATTGACTGCCTGTGTAGATGTGAAGTTATACTGACTGCACGTGTATATATGATTTTGCTGACTGCCTGTGTATGTTTGGTGATATGAATTATTGTGACACATTTTGATGTTATTAACTGCCTGTACAAAATGATAACATGTATTTGATTATGCAACTTATCGCGAATATAAAGACAGTATTTTGCAATTCAAAACCTTTGATTCGTGTCTTACCATTCCCCAAAGCACTAATTTGATACTTTCATTGGATTCCTTGTCCCTGAAAATATAGGTTTAGTATATTTTAAAAAGTTTTTAGGGTAATTAGAGGCAGAAATAGAACAAAATATGTATTTTACAGTGGCCATTTTGAAAATCCAAAATGGCCGCCATACAGGTATCTCTCCAAATGTAAACATTGATTTTTAGTTTCCTTATGCTATAACCTTTCCAAAAATGTATAGGTTTGCTAATCTACCATGATTTTGAACGAAATATAATTTATTTACATAGTGAACCTGACTATAAACCGAAAAAAGTGTGGCTGCAGTCACTTTATTTGAGTGAGAAATTAATTAAAAAATAAACAGAAAGAAGCCTAAATTACAATGAGATACAAAAAGATACAATAAAGAAACAACTACAGGAGGAAGCCAACTGACTCCTCGAGCCTGAGCACTCCAACAACCCCCTCGCCCAACTGCAGTCTATATTGCCAGTGATACAGCTAACCACAAGGAGCTAATTTGGCTAGGGTATAAACACATAATAACCTACTCCTTTTTTGACCTAACGTCCAAGCCAAATACAGAGGTGGCAGCCGGTCTGATAAAACAGCACCTGACTCATTGCCTGCCAATGTATGAAGAATCAAAGGAATTTTTTTAACGAACCAACTGCTTTTTTAGGAGCTAGAAACACCTGCTCCCTTTGGGAGCAGTCTGGGGAAAATTGAGAGGGGGATAGTGGGGCAGGTGTGGCAAATATATTTTGAGCCGTGGCTAACAATCCCCTCTGCCTGGAGCAGGGGTCAGTGGGGCATTAGCACTGTGGCACGTGTACAGGCGAAAGATGTAAGTTGACTATGAGGGGGCAGGGGGGAGGGAGGGGTGAGGGATGGATGGGCCCATGATATGTATCTTATGTACTACCAACATATATACAAAGTTTGGTGTTGATCGGCCCAGCTATATTTTTTCTATGATTTTTAGATGTACTTTTTTTTTTGTATACAAGATCGAGGCTCGTGAAAGAGCTAACATTAATCACACAAAAAGGCAACCGACACATAAAACACAAAATAAGGGGAGCGGAACACAAGATGGGGAGAGAGGGGGAAGGACACAAACACAACATTTGAGAGCAAGGATATTGAGAGAAATGTGGGCGGGGGAGGGCTTGGGGGGGAGGTGGGAGAGGTATAAAACATATGGACACTGCAAGGACTTCCAGGAAAAGAAGTTGGAATTTCAAAAAAAAGTGTATCTGGGGTGAATTAGTGGAGGTAGAAAAGATCATGGTTTTGGATGGGGGAAGATAAGAGATGGTGGTGAACAGCTGTTTTAAAGATCTGGAGGGAGGAGTGGAATTGAAGGGAGTGGGGGAGTTTGTTCCAGAGGCGGGAGAAAAGGGGAATGAAAGAGTGAGGGTGAGCAGAGAGCCTAGATTTTGGCAGTTTAACCAATAGAGGGTTGCTAGCAGATCTTGTGCGACTTGTAGGAATATTAGGGGGACAGAGCACAGAGAGAGCTGGGGGAGCAAGGCCGGAGAGGAGTCGGTAGAAGACCGAAAGACCACCAACCTGCCTGCGGTGAGTGAGTGAAAGGCCCTCGGAGTTAGCTTCATCGCAGGAGATTCCAATGATTCTGAAAGCTTTGGTTTCAACAGCGTGAAGCCGAGCTAGGTGTGAGGCAGGAGCACCGGCCCAGAGGGGGCGGGGGGGGGGGGGGGGGGGGGGAACAGTATTCCAATGAGCTGCGGATGAAAGCCTTGTATGTGGTGAGGAGCTCAGATGTGCCAAGGAAGGACTACGCACGACGGAGGATGCCCAGTCGGCGACTGGCTTTGGAGGCCAGCATGGAAATGTGGTTATCCCAAGAAAGATCATGGCAGATAGTGAGACCCAAAAGCTTGAGCGACAGAACTTCTTGGAGATTGTTGATAAAGTAGATGGGAGGGTTTTCCAGTTGGTCTTTTTGGAATAGGAAGAGTGTGGGATTTGTCAGGATTGAAAGACATGTTCGACTTGTTTGACCAGTCTGTGATATTGTCCAGGTCTGCAGAGAGTGGGGAGGCTGCCGACTGCCGATCTGAGGGATGAGGAATGGAGCGGCAGACAGTGGAGTCATCAGCAAAGAGATAGAGAGGATTTTCCAGAGAGTCGGAGAGATCATTGATGAAGACCAGAAATAGCACAGGGCCCAGAACACGACCTTGGGGAACTCCAGCCAGAACAGGAAGGGGAGATGAGAGAAATCCATTCAGGGCCACACGTTGCTTACGACCAGAGAGGAAGTCCACAAGCCATGAGTGGAGATTTCCATGGATACCATAGGAGGAGAGTTTGGTGAGCAGACCTGGGTGCCAGATCGTATCGAAGGCACGTGATATGTCAAGGGAGATAGCTCTGATTTCCTGTTTGGCATTGAGGACCTCCATCCATTGTTGAGACAGCAGAAGCAGCATGTCCAGAGTAGAATGGCCTGGTCTGAATCCAAATTGATGATCAGAGATCAAGCCATTGGAGAAGAGGAAGGATTTGATATCCCAAGCAATGATGGATTCCATGACTTTGCTGATAATTGGGAGCAGGCTGATTGGTCTGTAGTTGCAAGGATCTGTTTATGCACCTTTTTTGTGTAAAGCGGTAATGCTTGATGATTTACAAGATGCTGGCAGATGACCTTGAGCAAAAGAGAGGGTGAAAAGAACAGAGAGAGGGTGAGATAGAGCGGCAGAGCAGGATTTTAGGACCCGTGGGCTGATGCCGTCTGGTCCAGATGCAGAATCAGAGTCGAGGTTTGACAAAAACTTCTCCACCTTGTCAGGAGAGAAGGGCACAGAGTACAGGAGCAGCTGGGTTCGACTGGGAAAGGTGGGAACAGAGAGAGATGGGTTTGGGACACAAGATTTGGAGGCAAACACAGAGTTGAGGCATTCGGCTTTGTCACGTGCGGTGTCAACTGTGTCGCCATTTGAGGTAAGGGAGGGGATGGAGGGGGAACAAACACCAGAAACGGATTTGACCAGACGCCACCAGGATTTGGAGGAAGGAGACAGGTTTGAGAGTTCAATCTTGAGTGTGGAGAGATAGTGCTTCCTGGCACGCCTGAGGGTAGACACACACTTGTTCCGAGCTTGGTGGAAGGAACTAAGATTGCCTTCAGTTGGATTTGCCTTCCAAGAGGCAAAGGCAAGTTGTTTCAGGGCAATTGCCTCACCACAAGATTCAGTGTACCATGGACGGGAGGAAGGGTAAGACAACTGAAGATGAGATGGGATAAATCTGTGTATGAGAGAGAGCAGTTTGCTTTGGAAGAATTCCCAGGAAGAATTGATGTCAGAGGCAGTAGAGATGGGAGATCAGTCCAGATGATTGATGGCTGCTTGAAGACCGTGCCAGTCGGCCTGAGTGAAATGCCAGACTCGTCGGCGCTGAGGAGTCTCTCTGAGAATGGCCAGAGAGATGTCCACTTTAACAAGCACATGATCAGAAGAACCGATTGGAGCAGAAGAAGAGCAGCAGACATTTGCAGGGAAGTTTGTCATAACCAAGTCTAGAAGAGAAGATACTCCATTGACTGAGATCCGGTTCGGGAAATTGACAGATTGTGTCAGTCCCAATGAGTCGCAGAAGTCCTTTGCTGAGGTGCCATGGCTGGTGAGAGAGGAACCCACACTCAGGCAGCTGGCATGATGGCAGTTGAAGTCACCACATATGAGGAAGAGAATGTTTGGATGAGTTGATAGAAGTTGGTCCATGTTGTCAGACAGCGAAATGTAAATGGAGTCATCACTGTTTGGAGGACGGAACAGAGCACATATGAACAAAAGGTGGAAGCGGAGAGGAAGCTATAGCCAGAGGTACTCCTGGGGGTGGGGTGGAGAGAGGGCAGTGCAAGGAGAGTGAGGAAGAGAGTTTTTGATAAAGATAGCAACCCCACCACCAGGACGAGGCTCAGGTCTATCATACTGGAGGAGGGAGTAACCAGGAAGAGATATTAAGGAATCAGATCAGATGTACATACATACAATCAAGCAAATGACCAAATACCAAGATCTCAACATTGTACCAGTGATAAGTGGAGCAACAGGAATGATAAAAAATAACCTTGCAGATATCTTAAAAACCATCTTTGGGAACATTACTACAAACTTGCAGAAGTTGCCCAGGGCTACCGACGATCCTCAAAAGAGGCCTCGGAACAAAACTTTGAGAACAAGAAAACTTCACAAACTGGTCCGTGAATCATGATCCCTTACTGAAACAGAGGTGGTTACTTCGAGACCAGGGAGGACTCCGTTCCACCTTCTGAAACCTGCATATGGAGATAACAACCAACGACACACGCAGACACACACAGACACATGCACACACACACACACACACACACACACACACACACACACACACACACACACACACACACACACACACACACACACACATATGCACATACACAGACACACAAGTAGCACACTGAGCAGTAAAGAATGAAAATTATTTATTGTTGCCGGATGTTTCAAGAATAACCTAGCTCCCTTCCTCAGGAGCGGTAACTGCAGGGAATCAAGGGCTGATGGGGAAATAATAGAGGCTTGGTGTCAAGGAAATATCAGTAAATCAGCACGTCAACTTGAATCCCACATTTAATTGCATGGTCAACCAAAATGGGCTGACACTTCTGGTGTCAATGATGCACTACTACAAAGTAGCACAGAACCAGGACACAAGGACCCAAACACAAGAAGTACCATTATTGGCATGGATGTGGACCAACCTACGACACGCAATTGTTCCCACCGGAACTTACTGTGACGTCACGCAGATGTATCACTTATTGCATCCGAGGAAAGAAACTAGTCTGTTCTTAAAACGTCGAGAAACAATTCGGAAATAATTTTCATTCTTTACCGTTCAGTTTACTACAATTGTTCTACAAATATGAATCCTGATCTGCAAAATTGCAAAAAAATGAAGTATATTTTTGGATATATACAGTATAATAGTCGTGGCTCAATTGGGGGATCCATCATGTGGACAGATTTCACCCCAAAATGAGGATAGGTACATCTCTGTAACGTAGATATGCAATGAAGTACTTTTCCGGTTGGTGCCTTATTAACAAGGAGAATCTGTCATATCCCCATGAGAAGCCATATTCCATGAGAAAATATATTGTTTTTCCAATATACATTGTAATTTCCATGCCCCATCAATTAAAATATATCCACCTGTAATATTTTTGTCAAAATGCTTTTTTATTGTGGATGTTAAATCTTTTATTGTCCATGTTAAATGTGCGAATTGCAACACAAATCGTACTACAAATGTTTTTTGCGGATTTTTTTTTGAAGATGAGAATCTTTCTTAAGCAAACAGTTATTAAAAAATATATTTCGAGAGTACAATTTGATATTGTCAACTTCATCACAATACAGTAACACGTGTTCACAGTTAGCGACGATTTTCTTGTTCGTTCCCTAGAAGGTAAATGCTCAAAGGCAACTATATTCCCACAACACTCCAAGCAAATATGCATTCATTAATGAAAAAAAAAAACTTTGGATGAAAGGAACTGCACGATAGAAACGATGCGCTCGAGATTAATCAAATGACAGATGAAAACAGAGCGAGAGTGCATTATTTCCCACGGCACCGAAATGAAAAGGTGAAATTCAGCGCCGCTCAACGAGACGGAGCCATCGTGTTCGCAGCGCCTCGTCAGAGATGGACAGGCACCTAGTAAATATCACCGCTAGGCTGAGGGCGTCATTCCATTACTCCCTCCATTGCGGTCATGTTCAAATATTAATGATTGCAGAGTTGATCTCTGCTCCCCAATACACTCGACCCACCCCCTCCCCCCACCCCAATGTACTTTACCATGACCAGCACGCAGAGCTTCACCGCCTTTACGGGAATCAAATATTAATTGCATGGAAGTGTACAATGCGGGAGCGGTGCTTGTGTTGATAGTGCTCACTTTGATATTTACCGAATGTCGAGCAATCATGCTGCGAATGGAAATGCGCGTCGTGCTGAGCTTGCCTGTGATGCTCCGTGCAATGGAAAGCCACATCATGCCGCCGGCCCCTCTACGACATTTTGTGCAATTCCTGCGTCCTGTAACCCTTGGGGTCATCAATTAATTACGTACGTACGGGGGCCAGAAAGGAGGTGGAAGAAGGGATTTGTAATATGAGTAGTGGAGTAGGTATATGGAGGGCCTAAATGAGTGAATGGAAATTGGGAGGAGATAGGAAAAGTTAGGGGCGTATAGGATGAGTGAGTACAGAATAAAAACAAGTTTACTAAGAGGTATGCAAGAGGAGGGATAAATTCGGCCCTATTGGCAGATCGAATAAATAGATGCCCCCTTGAGTAATTTTAGTTTTCAAGATTTTGCAGAAGTATGGCCCAAACCTTTCGCCTAATTGTGCAATTTATTGTTTGTAGCAGCACAACAAAGTTGCCTATATATAAAAAATACATTCGTATATGTATTTTACAAATCATATATACAGTACTTTACAAATAAAAGAGGCAACAACAAGATTGGAAAAAAAGAAGGCATTGTCATTTTTTTTTTGTAGACATAGCCGAGGATCGTTGAAGTATCGTGAATATCTCGATCTTGAACTATTGAGCATATCTCATTCATATAACTTTTCGAACAGTTCTCACAATTGTTAAGAAAATGTCATTTTCACATTTAAAATACTCCTTTCGTTGATACTTTTGTCATTTTAAATTATCATTTCATTAATAGTTTTCTCATTTGAAATACTCATTTCGTTGATACGTTGTTTAAATTTTAAATAATCATTTTTATTGATCGTCTCATTTTAAATACTCATTTAATTGATACTTTTGTGATTTTAATCAATATTTTCATTAATAGTTTTGTCATTTGAAATACCCATTTCATTAATACTTTCATTTGAAATACTCATTTTATTGATAGTCTCATTTTAATTTCTCATTTCATTAATAGTTTTCTCATTTGAAATACTCCTTTCTTCAATACTTTTTTCATTTTTAAATACTCGTTTCATTGATATTGTCATTTTAATTTCTCATTTCATTGCAACTTTTGTTATTTTAATTTACAATTTGATTAATAGTTCTCATTTGAAATACTCATTTTGTTGATATGTTGTTTTAATTTTAAATACTCATTTTATTGATAGTCTCATTATAAATACTCATTTAATTGATACTTTTGTCATTTTGACTTACCATTTCATTAATGCTTTTCTCATTTGAAATACTCCTTTCGTTGATACTTTTTTTCATTTTAAATACTCATTTTATTGATAGTCTCATTATAAATACTCATTTTATTGATACTTTTGTCATTTTAATTTACCATTTCATTAATGCTTTTCTCATTTGAAATACTCCTTTCATTGATACTTTTTTTCATTTTAAATACTCATTTTATTGATAGTCTCATTATAAATACTCATTTAATTGATACTTTTGTCATTTTAACTTACCATTTCATTAATGCTTTTCTCATTTGAAATACTCCTTTCGTTGATACTTTTTTTCATTTTAAATACTCATTTTATTGATAGTCTCATTATAAATACTCATTTTATTGATACTTTTGTCATTTTAATTTACCATTTCATTAATGCTTTTCTCATTTGAAATACTCCTTTCATTGATACTTTTTTTCATTTTAAATACTCATTTTATTGATAGTCTCATTATAAATACTCATTTAATTGATACTTTTGTCATTTTAATTTACCATTTCATTAATGCTTTTCTCATTTGAAATACTCCTTTCGTTGATACTTTTTTTCATTTTAAATACTCATTTTATTGATAGTCTCATTATAAATACTCATTTTATTGATACTTTTGTCATTTTAATTTACCATTTCATTAATGCTTTTCTCATTTGAAATACTCCTTTCATTGATACTTTTTTTCATTTTAAATACTCATTTTATTGATAGTCTCATTATAAATACTCATTTAATTGATACTTTTGTCATTTTAACTTACCATTTCATTAATGCTTTTCTCATTTGAAATACTCCTTTCGTTGATACTTTTTTTCATTTTAAATACTCATTTTATTGATAGTCTCATTATAAATACTCATTTTATTGATACTTTTGTCATTTTAATCTACCATTTCATTAATGCTTTTCTCATTTGAAATACTCCTTTCGTTGATACTTTTTTTCATTTTAAATACTCATTTTATTGATAGTCTCATTATAAATACTAATTTAATTGATACTTTTGTCATTTTAATTTACCATTTCATTAATGCTTTTCTCATTTGAAATACTCCTTTCATTGATACTTTTTTTCGTTTTAAATACTCATTTTATTGATAGTCTCATTATAAATACTCATTTAATTGAAAGTAAAAGCAAAACAAAATGAAACATTGGCCTATCTTACACTATTTTGAGTATTTCATTCGTATAACTTTTTGAATGACACACTTACTTGCAAAATACATGCAAATGAGTACAACTCATTTATGGAGACTGACATTTAAAACATGCACAACCTGGTGTGCATTGGAATGCTGAGCTCCAGTTTTAACATGGCAATTAAATTTACCTTCCTTTCCTATTACGTTACCCATGCTCAAGCAATATTACAAAGCGGCCTGCTGCCACTGAAAAACGCTTTGCAACTTCGTTAATTTACCTGTCATATTTAATACAAAGTAATATTTTACAGTGTGCTATAATATTAGGCTAAATGTTTTATAACCCTGGTAATTGCGTGGGACTTTACAGAGCGCTTGGTCTACTGTGAAATAAAGAATCCACGCAGTTAATTCAGAGCAAGCACGACTACCTAGGTTGTTCAATCTCTTTTTCATTCCATGGAAATGAACAAACACTGGGCCGGAAAACTTACAATGCTGACACAAATGTTATGGATTTTGATGGCAGACTGTAGGAAAAACAAGTATGCTATCTAAATTCAAAATTCTTTTTTCATAAATACCAAATGTGCATAAGATTCTCATATGAGCATGTCACAGCATTCATACTGCTGCTGACTTTTAAGCCTTTACATGCTTTTGAAATCGTGAAAATTATTAATACCGCTGTGAAATGACTGCAGTTATTGAAATGCACTCAAAATTGAATCGCATCCATCCTATCTCCATTACTTTTTTCTCTGATGCTCGGTCCATCATGTTTACTCAAATGGACTTTCGGGAATACGATTCGCTTCTGTCGCTTGAAATAAATTTCACTTCGTCGCATTTTAAACTTCACCTTCTATACTACAATTGGCGGCTAATCACTCATTTTGTTAACCACAACTTCATTAAATGGAGTTGTGAAATGCTGAATGATATCATCCAAGGTGGGAAAAGAAATAGTCTCGGTTAATAAATAAAAAAAGCCCACGTCATCCCCAATTGCTGACTTTTTATTACTATTCATACTTGTTTGGTGTTCGACATGGTGTGGTTAGTATGCAAATTTCCCACTTTAGTGCCAATCTAATTGGATTGCGGTTGACATCGAGGCAGCTGGCACAACAGCACTCTGCCACGACCTGTCTCTGCCTCGAACACGCCGACAGGTCCCTCGCCCTCCAGCTGTCTCGAACGCTCTCCGACCTGCAGCAGCCGAAAGCATCTGCCGTTTCATCCCACGCAACACACAGCTAGCACCCGAGGAGCTAGCCACTCACACAGGGACGCCATTGACCCTTCTCGGTCTGTCACCGCCCCCAATGCATTTATCAAACTAACTAGTTTCACAAAGTTTCTTAGGTGAGTAGACTATATGTCTGACAGTGTTTCTCCAAACAAGCCATGCACCGACTAGTTAAGCACCAAATTCAACTTAAAACTAAGTGAACATCATCATAGGTCGGATATGATGAGGCTGAAGGCTTTTGGAACAGTTTACAAAACTGTCTACTCGAACATCTCACGATGCTGGGATGCCATGCATTGTGTTGATTTGTCAATTGTCTTCTAACGTACTTGTAATTCATTGAGAAGTACAATGATGCCTTCTAATGTCCTTGACCCACACGTGATTTATGTATACGTGTTAATAGACTGCCTGGGAGGGGTGAGTAGCACACAAGACACATGGCATGTCGTGTTTTACATCAATATTTTGGGCTTTGTGCTTCAAGGAATGCTGTATCTCTTCAATAGTTATCTACCATGAATCTACCTCTTCAATAGTTACTGCACCGAAAGTTTTTTTTTATGGTGGTCGAGGCTCATGAAAAAGTAACGTGAAAGGAGGGGAAGTTACATAATAACAAAATAGGAAAGATGGACAAGAAACTCCTAAACTCATCTCGGGATGAACCTGACCACTCTTAAAGATCGACACTAAAACAAATTTGATCATACACTGTTGTTCACTGGAAAAACAATCTAGTAGCATTTTCCTTATAGTCAATCAGATATAGTCGTGGCCAAAAATATTGGCACCCTTGCACCTTTCTCAAATAACTCACAATTTTTTCTAAAAATGAGTTGAAATTGACAAAAGTATTTGGTCTCCACAATTCTTTATTTCACTGTATCTCTTCACTGTATATTACAGAACCTTTGTTTTTGATTCAGAACTTAACATATCTTTTTATATCAGAAAATCAAAAGAAATGGCATTGACAAAGTTATTGACAACCTAGACTTAATATTTTGTAGCGACATTAATATCACAGCTTTTAGACAAAACAACTGCAGCCAAGCGCTTCCTATAGCCATGAATGAGCCTCCTGCACCTCTCTACTGGCAGTTTGGCCCACTCTTCTTGTGCAAACTGCTCCAGTTCTCCCAGATTTGAAGGGTGCCTTCTCCCAAATGCTGTTTTCAGATCTCCCCACAGGTGTTCAATGGGATTTAGATCTGGACTCATTGCTGGACACTTCAGAACAGTCCAGCGTTTGTCTTGAACCATTCCTGGGTGCTTTTTGAAGTGTGTTTGGGGTCACTGTCCTGCTGCAAGACCCATGACCTTCGACGGAGACCCAGTTTTCTGACACTGGGTTGAACATTGCGCTCCAATATGCCTGGGTAATCTCCTGATTTCATGATGCCATGCACACATTCAAGGCACCCAGTGCCAGAGGCAGCACAGCAACCCCAAATCATCACTGAACATCCTCCATGTTTGACTGTAGGGTAGGTGTTCTTTTCTTTAAAGGCTTCATTTTGTTTTCTGTAAACATAGAGATGATGTTCTTTAACAAAAAGCTCTAATTAGGTCGCATCTGTCGAAAGGACATTCTCCCAGAAGGATTTTGGCTTGTTCAGGTGTGTTTTGGAAAACTTCAGTCGGGCTTTCTCATGTCTCTCTCTCAGCAGTGGGGTCCTCCTGGGTCTCCTACCAAAGAACCCCCTTTCATTGAGTTGGTGACGGATGGTGTGAGTTGAAACTGTGGTACCTTGTGTCAGAAAGGCAGGTTGAATCTGTTTGGCAGTTGATCGAGGTGCTTTCTCCACCATTCGAACAATCCTTCGCTACAATATTCAATCAAGTTCTCTCTTGCGGCCACATCCAGGGAGGTTGGCTACATAGTCACGTTCACTATGTTAACAAATATAATTTCGTTCAAATTTTTTGGAGATTAGCAAAACTATACATTTTTGGAATATTCAGAGCATGACGAATCCAAAAATTAATGTTAGCATTTGCGTAGACACCTTTGCGAAAATGACACTCAGGACAGTGATGAAGATAGTCAGGTTCACTATGTTAACAAATATAATTTCGTTCAAAATTTTGGGAGATTAGCAAACCTGTACATTTTTGGAATCATCAGAGCATGGAGAATCCGAAAATCAATGGTGGCATTTGCACAGACACCTGCATGGCCGCCATTTTGGATTTCAAAATGGCCGCCATAAAATACATATTTTGCGCTATCTCGGCTTCTAGTGAACCGAGACCCTCAATTAAATATGCTAATCCTATGTTTTCTGGGTCAAGGAATCCAATAAAGGCCTCAAAATAGTGCTCAGGATTATAGAAAAGCAACAAACAAAGGTAATTGAAAACCATTGTCTTTATATTTGTGATATAACTGTATTACATCATACATGATATTGCAAGTCCTTTGAAGTTATAGGTATGGGTTTATAAAGCAAGAAAGCAGCCTTGTTAGTATCAGATTGAAATATAAGTCCTATACACAGGATCTACGAGATCTATACCGTTCAGGAATATGCTTTTACTGATCTTCATCACTGTCCTGAGTGTCATTTTCGCAAAGGTGTCTACGCAAATGCCAACATTAATTTTTGGATTCCTCATGCTCTGAATATTCCAAAAATGTATAGTTTTGCTAATCTCCAAAAATTTTGAACGAAAAATCATAGTGAACCTGACTAACAGTGCAATGGGCCTTAAACTTCCTGATAACATTGCGTACGCTGGACACAGGAACATCAAGGTCTCTGGAGATGGACTTGTATCCTTGAGATTGTCCATGCTTGGCTACAATATTGTGTCTGACAATTGTCTGGTTTTCTTTCTTTTCTCCATGCTCATTGTGGGACACACAGTGACACAGAACAGCAGAATGACTCCTTTTCTACGATCAAAACTGGTTCAATGAGTGATATTTATATTGCAGGCACCAGCAGCTCACCATAGGTGAGTTCAATTCCAAAGTAAAGGAGAATCACCTGCTCGAAATCTAATTATGTCTAACAACTTCTAAAAGGTGCCAATAATATTATCCGAGCCATTTTATGATTTCTGTGTGGAATAAGCTAAGATTTCGTGATTTTTTCAGCTTTTTTGTTTTGTTCCACTGTAAAGCAAAGAAATACATACAGTCACGTGAAAAAGTAAGTACACCCCACGTAAAGTTTAGACTTTTTCAACATACAGCTATTTGATCTTCATTTCAACAATATTGATAGATAAAGATGATATAATATAACAAATATCATGAAACATTTACATTTTGTAGTCCATTGTATAATTTAAATAAACATAAATGCAAATTTCGCATGTGGAAAAAGTAAGTACACCCTTGGCTCTAATAGGTGGTATTGCCCCCTTTGGCAGAAACAACCTCAAGTAGGCGTTTCTTATAACTGTCTACCAGTCTTTGATATCGACTGGGAGAAATTTTTGCCCACTCCTCCATGCAGAATTCTTTCAGGTGGGCGATGATTGAGGGGTTTCTTGCATGCACAGCTCATTTCAAATCCCCCCACAACATCTCGATGGGATTTAGATCCGGGCTTTGACTTGGCCATTCCAGAACCCTCCATTTCTTTCTTTTCAGCCATTCCTTGGTGGATTTACTGGTATGTTGAGGGTCATTGTCATGTTGCAAGGTCCACCTTCGGTTGAGCTTCAACTTTCCGACAGATGGCCTCACATTATCCTCAAGCACCCTCTGGTACAATGAAGAATTCATAGTGGATTCTATGATGGTGAGCTGCCCAGGCCCTGATGCAGCAAAGCTGCCCCAAACCATAATATTTCCACCACCATGCTTTACAGTTGGTATCAGGTTATTGTGGTCAAATGCTGTCTTTGGTTTTTGCCAAACATATCTTCTGGTACTGTGGCCAAATAGCTCTACCTTTGACTCATCTGTCCAGAGCACATTGTTCCAGAAGTGCTGGTCTTTGCCTTGGTGTTCATTGGCAAACTTTAGTCTTGCCCTGATGTTCTTTCTGGACAGCAAATATTTCCTCCAGGCACACCACCCATGTAGATCAAATTTGTGCAGCCTCTTTCTAATGGTAGACTCGTGCACTTTGACATCAACAGTGGCAAGAGCTACCTGTAGGTCCCGTGATGACATCTGGGGTTCTTAGAGACTTATTTCAGCATCTTGCGGCCTGCTCTTGGGCTGAACTTGCTGGGGCGGCCTGGCTTGAACAAGTTGGCAGTTGTTTGGAATCTTCTCCACTTGTAGATGATCTTCCGGACAGTCGAATGATTGATTTCAAATTGTTTGGAGATCTTTTTAAATCCCTTCCCAGACTCGTAGGCATCTAAAACCTTCTTTATGAAGGCCTCAGAGAGCTCTTTTGATCTAGGCATGGTGACGCCGCACACTTCAACAACAAAGAGCAAACCAAACGAAATGTCTGAGGTTTAAAAAACACAGGTTCCTCCAAGATCCTCTCGAACGATGTTCTAATCATTTGCACCTGAGCTGGTGCACCTGATTCTAATTTTAGGTGTTTGAAGTAGTGATAAATGTAGGTTGTAGGGGTGTACTTACTTTTTCCACATGCGAAATCTGCATTTATGTTTATTTAAATTATACAATGGACTACAAAATGTAAATGTTACACGGCATTTGTTATATTATATTAGCTTTATCTATCAATATTGTTGAAATGAAGATCAAATAGCTGTATGTTGAAATATGTTGAAAAAGTCAAAACTTTACATGGGGTGTACTTACTTTTTCACGTGACTGTAATTGGATACCAAAAGATTCATTAATTTCAACTATTTTCTGGAAGAAATGGTGCATTGTTTGAAAAAAGTGCAGGGTGCCAATAATTTTGGCCACGACAGTATGTGATTGTTCAGGAGAGCATGTTTTTGGCAGGTTTGTACATCAGACACAGAAATACAAATATATGCTGAAGATACAATCACAAGGCATCGAATGCTGAGAATATATTCATCTCCATCATTTACAGACGTTTTCATGCACAGCTTGTGTTTTGAACAAACAGCATGCAGCAACTTCTTGTGGACCATTCCTTTGACACAATCATTCAACGTTTTCACATGATAAAAAGATGACTATGATAAAAGGTTGTTTCATAGCATTGGTCCTTGCAAATGCTGATAGCTTTTCATTAATAGAATGTTTAAATAGCCTCTTCCAGGAGCCTTTATTTTATATAGAAAAATAAATATATGAAGTAAGAAATGTTTTCTTCATAGCAGCAGTATAAACAAAAGGGATGCCCCAAAACTTAAACTTGTTCCGTAACTCATCATAATAAAGCCATGTACCAAGTTTCAGTAGAATATGTTAAAGGGTATGGAGAAAGTGCAGAAAACCACAGGTGGGACAGACGGATGGACAAACAGACGAAGAGCTAACCTAGAGTACCCTCTGGATAGGGGACTAATAAAGGTAGAAATTGAGTGGAGTTTTCGAAAATAAATAACTGATGAAGGATTTAAGTGAGTGAGCAGAAGGTTTGGAGTGAAGGAGGGTCATAGGAACGGATTTAAGTGCAACCTGGAGAGGCCTCATAGTGCAAGACCACCAACCTGTCTGTAGTTAGAGAAGAGAAGGCACAATGTCTCCACCTCCTCTGAGAGATGGTCATATTAAATATTTAAGAGTCTGGAGGCCTTGGACTACATCAATTCTATGATGCAGCATGGGTAATGTACTATACGTTTGTGGGGGTAGGTAATGAAATACCTTAGTGAAGTTAGGATTGTGTAAATTAGCATGGGCCGTGTGTCGTGAAGAATAAGCCCACCTCAATGTAACTAAGTACAGAATCTGTATAGAATAAGATCGTATATGCGTCTCCATACGAGGGGTGGAGCTATGCTAATTAGGTAGGGCTTAAGGATAATCCCCAGTGTGTAATTTCCCCTGTGATTTGTCCCTTATGTTTTATTTCACCAAAAAGGGCCGCCATTACAAAAACAACTACAACAATGGCCATCGCACCGTCATGCTGATAGTATAACTGGACATTAGGATTGTGCAAGTAAACCCTGCCCCACGACGTCATCCAAACATTTCCGAAGGCAGCTAGACTCCGCCTCTGAGGACTCGTAGCACAGAAACCACGCCCCGAGCTTCGTGACTGGTTAAGGAGCCATGGGATGATGTAATGGGACATCAGAATTGGTCGGGGAGTGACATCAGCAAGGGACAAAGGAGGATGCATCCCTCTCCCTCGCTCTCTCTCTCTCTCTCTCTCTCTCTCTCTCTCTCTCTCTCTCTCGTTCTGGCTCTCGTCTCGAGTGGGCGCTGTTGTCTCGGGTGCGCTGGTGAGGAGACGTGTCGGAGCTTTGGAACTTTTGCAACGTTGGAGGATGGGTTGTTGTTGACTGTGTTGCTTTTTGGGGGAGTAGAGAGCCGCGTCTCACTTGGCGGTTGAAGCAAGGAAGGGCCGGTTGGGTGCTTGCTCACGCCTGGGCGATTTCGGCGACATTTTTTGGAGCGTTTCCCACGCGGGTGGCTGCACGGACTTCCAACAATCACCAGGCTGCTGGAGGCCATTTGAGACGCAAAGCTGAGTTTATTTTAAACGGCTTAAAACATTTATTTTTCTTTAAAATTTCCTCTTGTGTGTTTTCGTGTCTGAGTAGAGACGTCTCACCGTAGGATTTATTTGACCCCAGCATTCATTTTATTTCCGTGCCTTAATTTCATTAAATTTATTATTGTGCATTTCATTTATTGTATTGTGGATTTTCCTTGTTGTGTATGTTTATTTGTTTGTGGGTTCGAGGAACAACAACCCCGTGGCGGCTGTAGGGGAAGTGGTGGGTGAGACTCAAGACGCCAATGGTCGGAAACAGGTTTTACAAAAGGTCTGGTGTATTAACTGGTTATTCACTTCATCCCATTACCAAATAATACCGTTTAACTCAATGGACCAGGTTAACTCTATTCGCATGGTCCTTCTCGTTCGGCCGATGTTCCTCCGCCATTCCCGTCGGGCAGAGGTTCTGAGTATGAGTGCTCTCTCTCAGCGCTGTTCACAGGGTTCCGTTCCGTTCCGTAGGTCAGAGCTTCTGGTGACAAGTCTCCTGACTCATAGTTTGCTCTGGTTTTTATGGGCCTTGTCGCGCTAATCCCTTCTCCGCTAATGCCCCGAGGTCATGCATGCACCGAGTCCTGGCACCAGCTCGCTCCCCTCCTGCTGCGAGTTCCCTTTACCAAACGATAGGGGGGTGCTCCAGCCTGGGGCTGTGACCAGGTGGACAAGAGATTACCATGTTCGTGCACATTCTTGGCATTCATTTCTATCTGCTTCGTTACCAGTCTTAATCAATGAGTTACCAGTGCCAATCAATAAGTTACACTGAGTTACACTTCCACAATTCCCTCATCTTTTTGTTTTTGTTTATATTAACCATTAATCTAAACATCAATATAAGTAAACAATCAATCACTACAAGTAAACATCATTACAAGTATAAGTAAATAATCAATCACTGCAAGTAAACATCATTACAAGTATAAGTAAATAATCAATCACTGCAAGTAAACATCATTACAAGTATAAGTAAATAATCAATCACTGCAAGTAAACATCATTACAAGTATAAGTAAATAATCAATCACTGCAAGTAAACATCATTACAAGTATAAGTAAATAATCAATCACTGCAAGTAAACATCATTACAAGTATAAGTAAATAATCAATCACTGCAAGTAAACATCATTACAAGTATAAGTAAATATATAATCAATCACTGCAAGTAAACATCATTACAAGTATAAGTAAATAATCAATCACTTTGGTAATCAAATTCCCTTAGGCATACACCGTCATCCTGCAAGAATCACAAAACATTTCGTTGGTCATTGACTCCTTCCATATTGTTCAATCTATTGCATTTGCATCACAAATATATTTTCAAAACAACACTTCACCATCACCAAGATACAACAATTTCACTTCATTTTCAAGTTTTGTAAAGCATCTGCACCATCTGGCAAAAACGTTTGCCTCCACACAAATGTTGACTTTGTTTGAAAGGAAGGGCTGATCACTTGTGTTTGAATCCAGGTATGAAACATTTTCTCCTAATGTCTTCATAGCTCCTGCACTACTTCGTGTAGGATTTCGCTGTTGTGGTAACATTGCGGAGTCATAGACTGACCCTGCTCTCCTTGTAGCATTCTTGCCACTTTTTTTCTGTAAACCATTGTAATTCCTGAACAAGGCCTTCACCCAGTTGTAGTCGACTTGCCTCCTCCCTCATTGTGAGTGGGCAGCAAGTATTGGTGTGACGTTGATTGGCCAGCAAGATGTGGAACAGGGATGCCGGATGCATCCACAATGATGTTGGGACCATGGTGTTCAGGTCATCCATGGTCCATACCAGGAGTGGCCCGCAGAATCGCGCACAGCTGTTGTGAAAAGGCACAGCCATTGGTTTGCAGCTCCATGCTGGCTCCCCGGAAGTTGGTGAAGTAATAACATATGTCCCCGCATTTCACAGAGGTTGCGGGTAAAATGTCGTTGTCCTGCAACTTCTGATGTGATGAATGTTCGAAGCCTTCGAACAAGAGTAAGTGATCGCCTTTCTTTCATATGTTGCAATGTGATCCAGGCAAATGGTCACATAAATTTCCTTGGTGAAGGTAAGCATTCATCTCCAAGTTACACGGGAGAATGTCTTCATCATTCTTTGAGAAAGAGGGTGTATGCCATGATTAACTTCATTTTTAGCCACAAATTTTCTTTCTCGAACTTCTTCCCAATTCCGTTAGCACTCCCTTCAAAATGTGATCTCGTCTTATCCTTATGCTCAGTCACATCTGAATCTGCTTTCCGCACACACTGAATCAGATAGGGTACATCTTACCATGAAATCAGCATAATCATGTATATCTTCCGACAGTTTCACATTCAACAATTTGTTGTTTTTTCTTAACACAAAAAGTTATATTCATTTATATGCGTCACACAAATAATATTCAATCAGGTATGTATTTTATTACTAAACTAAGAATAGCATCCACAATTGCTTTCAGGTTAATATAGTTCAAAATTAACTCATGCAGGTATTTTAGCACTACTCTAAGAAAATAAATTGTATATGATTACAATCACAAACGGGAATACCTAATTCCCACCAACAATTTCCCCAAACCAACAAATTAAGCATAATGTATTATTACCATAATTCCTCTCCACTTTTTTTCTTTTCCCTTTTTTTTTTTTTTTTTTTTTTCTAACAGTGTGTCACTCGTGGTGATATGAGTTCACTGATATTGTAATTGACACAACTCATAACATTGTCGTTATGCCATTATCTTAATTCTACTGTATTCATTTGCAACATCACTTGATTTAATCTTTTAATCTCAGTAATTATGTCGCCATAAAAGTCTTCCTTTTCTGGTTCCACATTTCTTTCCTCATTTGTCACTTCATGCGTTATCATCGTGTTGTTGGTTACCTTATTCAAACACACCGTCACTAAGGCTTTCAAGCAAGCCACCACTAAAACAATTGCCAATATAACTACTAAACCAACAAACAAGTCTGCTACTCCTTGTATATATTCATACCTATGACATAATTATATGTTGATGACATTCAACATTATATACCAAACTAACAAGCTTCCTAAAAGGTAAATAAAGAAAATCCCTTAATATGTAACATAAATCAGATTATTTGTCTTACCCTGATCCCCCTATCTCCCGGGGTTGAACTCAATCCCCTGATCATGAGTGTAGTTGTGATACATTTTTCACTCATGTTGTATTAATATCAGTAGGTAATTGTATGTCATGTAGGCAAATAAATGTCACTATCCCAAGTAGGAATATCACATGTTGAAAATGTAATGTTTATCAATGCAAGGGGTGTTAAAATGTAATTCAAATGACTGTAAATCACGACTATCATTTATCTGCCACTGAATGTTCTGCTGGGCTGCTAGGTGCAGCCTCATTTTCTGTGGGATCGTCCACCTTAGCCCCATGTGCTTGTTTGCAATGAGGGGCATGAATCCAACTTTCTATTTTGGGTCCATATTTTTCCTATTCTTATCAATCTCCTATGGTTTGTATACAAAAAATGCCAGTGAAACAATGATTCGAAGAATTAACTTCAAGGGGTCAATAAATTTATTCTATAGCCAGATCTAATTTTCCCATCCAATAGTTTGCCTTGCCACATGTCATATTATAACACTTTAATAAACCTTCGAAAAATGTTTCCCATCTCAACAAATTTCCTTTTTTCAAATAGCCATGTGTAACTTACGTATTTAACTACAATTTCCTCTCAATTTGTTTGGCCTAACTGGCCGCAAAAGTGGCTGCCAGCATGCAGTACCGTTTTTTATCTACCAAGGAAGTGTTCGTCCACACAAGACCCCTACCAAAATGTTGTTTGTAAAAACAAATCTGGGATTTCTGATTACATGGATGCACACTCTCAGGACATTTTCAGGCTGCTGTTAACAATCCACTACGATAAATTAATTCCTTTACCCACAATCAAATAATTAGTACAAATTGAGGATATTATCCCTATCACATTCTTTTATAGATTCATGATGTTGGATCTAATTTTTTTCCAATAATTTTCCACTGCTGTAGGGAAGAACAATAGCTCTCATAAGTCTTAGTAATATCGTACTTAATTTACCCAGCATCGAATAATTTATTTACTATCCTTTCTCATCTGTTAACCAGTGACTTTGTTTGAACTCCAGAACTGAAAAACTCATAATAGTTCAAACCAGCAAAATTTTCTTTACTATTTTCCCATATCATCTATGCCTAAAACACATCCATACATACAGCACAATTTATATGCTGATAAAATTCAAGTTTATATATATAAAAATCCATGAGCAGGGTACTCTGGGAAGTCAGTGTAAGACCTCTCCAAAATTTGGCTAATTTTGTACTCCCACATTTTTATGAAGCTCATATCCATAAATAGCTTTGATTCTCATATAAATTCGATCACAATGGAATCCCAAGATTACTCCCAATTTTTACTATTAATGAATAGCTGCTCATAACTCAGCAAATCAAATCTTTATTCTCCATCTCCCTTGACAAAAGTGATAATTTTCATAACCAAATTATATTTCTATTTTTTATTTTATTTTACGAATTCTCTCGATATGCGATCCCATCCCCATGGAACTATCTATTTTTTTTATTTTTTTTTTCAGACAAGGCACACTGTCGGTGTCAGCAATCTTGTAAGATTGATACACAAAAACACTAACATTGACACACAAAATACCCACACACACATGCATTATGCGTATTTGTTTGCGTTGGAACCCTTATTTACAGATCCGGATGGGTGTCAACTTTATTTCAATTTCTCAAAATTTGTCCTTCAATTTTATAAGCGCTAATACACAAATGGACCAAAAAGTTTATTCTTAGAAAACCCCTATGACGTCACATTGACATTACCCTTTCAGTTCCCACAATAATTTATCCAAATTTGACTACCCACCCATTTGTATGTCAGTCGACCACTGACCTATCAATCGTGTGGAACAATAGTCGGAAATTCCCACCTGATCATGATGTGACTCTTGTCACTTGGTTTGCCAAAAAATTGCAAAGCAATTGTTCCAAACTTTGTAAATTTAAAATTTTGTGCCCAACATAAAAGATCCAATTTCGGCATTTGATCAATTAATTATCAATTTGCTTACAAGCAAAAGAAAAATGAATAATTCTTGCTCCGAAAACTTTTCAGACCCAAGAATCATCGACAGTTATTCATGTTTGTCCAGTAATCTAATTTGTTGAGGCCAATCGTCATTTGGGATTTGTCGCAATGAAGGCCTAATCATTGTCTGAGGTATCGGTCAGCCCTGGTACCCTTGATCTTGGTTTACCCTATGAACTTGTCTTCCTTTTGGTATACGGACATCCTCTTTTCCAATGTCCCATCCGTCCACACTTGAAACACCGGTTTCTGTCGTTGCCTGGTCTGTGCACCTGTGCACTTGTATTGCTGGGCTGCATCTCTACATCCCTGAGTTGCCACTGCAATCTCTCGTTATCTCCCGAAACACGAAAAAATTCTCTGTACCGTCCTTTTTGGGGAGACAACTGGAAATCAGATGGGACAACTGTCCCTTTCATTCCTAATTTCGAGGGCAGTTGTGCATTTGTCTCCTCCACTGTATCCTGTATCCTTTTTATTTTAAGTTCTAGATCCGTTATCCGTTCTTGCTGTTCCCGTTGTCTGGATTCACCATCCCAAAGATGGAATGCAAGCCAGTCTACCGTTAGATTCTGTCTCTTCCTGGCTTTCAATCTTTGTTCCAATCTTTCCAATCGACTTCGCTCAAATGTACCATCTCTTGGAAACTCCTCATCATGTCCCTTTGTCCACAAATACCAATTCTCGACCTGCCTTATAGCTTCGGCACCATAACGGTCGTACATATGATGTGTACAAGTACCTTTTTGTGGAATCTCTGGTTGTCCTTGTGTATTCTTGCAGGCTCCATTTCCCATTCTGCCTTTTATCAAAGTAGCGTTGGATGTGTTGTAGTTTGTTCCTCTAAAGCTTCACTCGTACCTCCAGGAAGGATCTCTCCACCTGTTCAAACGGTGATTTCCAGAGAATCTCCCTCACCTGTGGCTTTTACACAATCCAATCTCACAGATCAGTATTTGCAGATGAGCCAGAGGGTCAGTATGAAATGGGTGAATCCTCAGGTGTCCGCTCTGTTGACGGGGAAATCACACAATGGTAACCGCACATATATATCTGTATATAAACTCACCACCTTGCTCAATTTTCCAAGGTTGTCTTCACATTGATAATATCTCACAAAGATATCAAAGCTTCTTTCTTGAGACTGCATTTTCATCAATCAAACAATCAATATATTCAATTCAATTTATTCAGTTCAATTTATTCAGTTAAATTTATTCAATTAAATTCAATCAATTAGATTCAATCAATCAACAATTCAATCAATTATTCAATTTCAATTAATTCATCAATATTCATCAATAAATCAAATTAATCATTTTGGATGACTCCTTGCATAAGCCCTTTCCCCAATGATGTCAGGACAGGTCCATCCATTGACTGAGATCGAATCTCATCGGTCGTCACCTCTGGTTCGTACCTCATGTCAATTGATGAATCACCGTCCTGTCCTAGGGTCATATCTGACATATTTCCCCATTTTGCCTGGTCTCCACAAATTTTCTTTGCAACCACTAAAGGCAACTCATCCTTCATTCGTGAGACAGCCAAAATGGATGGCAGATATTAAAGTTTTTTGGGGAAAATATCTCATCATTTTTCTTTTAATAGTACCCAAATCTCTTGGCAATATAAATTTCGTAAAACTCCTGAAATAAGACTGTAAAATTCCTTCAATCATGCTAAATTTTGAAACTCCATCGCTTGTAACACCCAATTTATCCCATAGGGCTTGAAAGTTCTTTCCCAAGTTCATGCAATCATTCTGCATTTGAACCCTATGATATCATTCATAATAATCATCATGATTTTATAGTCATGGTCCTATCATAATCATCTATTTAAAACGAACATTTCCTTTATCACCACAGCTATGTGGTATAATCAACAATATAATAAAACTGTACATAGCAACAGGCTACCTCATGGCCACTTAGTATACCTATTGACAATAAGTCATAACAATATCGAATAATCATTGAACAATTAAAAAATCGCTTCCACTGCTCCAGCCGCAGCATTCGTCATTTTGTCTGCTCATCCGCGTGACCAAAACGAAATAAAGGGAGCTCAACCATTACACAGCGCTTTTAATGGCGCATGCCATAGGAACTCAACGCAATTTCGACTCGGCCAGAAAACGAGCAAATTTTGCAGGATGTTAACTGGAATTAGTCGTTAAAATATATCCAAAATACACAAAAAATACACACCCACAAAAATAAACAACAAAACCCAAACAAACCCAAGGTCGACCATCTTACACAGTAAATTACATCATTTCAGCATCGTATCGATTGCTGAAATATTCCAGGGTTTATACACACCTTAAAAGAGGTATGCGTGGTGTTGCCCCCTCCCACGTTTATTCCAGGGTTTATACACACCTTAAAAGAGGTATGCGTGGTGTTGCCCCCTCCCACTTTTAATTCCTCATTAAATTCCTCATTAGATTACTCATTAAATTACTCATTAAATTACACATTAAATTACTCATTAAATTACTCATTAAATTACTTATTAAATTACTCATTAAATTACTCATTAAATTACTCATTAAATTACTCATTAAGTTACTCATTAAATTACTCATTAAATTACTTATTAAATTACTCATTAAATTACTCATTAAGTTACTCATTAAATTACTTATTAAATTACTCATTAAATTACTCATTAAGTTACTCATTAAATTACTTATTAAATTACTCATTAAGTTACTCATTAAGTTACTCATTAAATTACTTATTAAATTACTCATTAAATTACTCATTAAGTTACTCATTAAATTACTTATTAAATTACTCATTAAATTACTCATTAAGTTACTTACATAGTTTCAGCATTGTATTGATTGCTGAAATATTCCAGGGTTTATACACACCTTAAAAGAGGTATGCGTGGTGTTGCCCCCTCCCATGTTTATTCCAGGGTTTATACACACCTTAAAAGAGGTATGCGTGGTGTTGCCCCCTCCCACTTTTAATTACTCATTACATCGTTTCAATTAAAAAACATCGCCTCTACTGCTCCAGCCGCAGCATTCGTCACTTTGTCTGCTCATCCGCATGACCAAAACGAAATAAAGGGAGCTCAACCATTACACAGCGCTTTTAATGGCGCATGCCATAGGAACTCAACGCAATTTCGACTCAGCCAGCAAACGAGCAAATTTTGCAGGATGTTAACTGGAATTAGTCGTGAAAATATATCCAAAATACACAAGAAATACACACCCACACAAATAAACAACATTTATTCCGTTCAACAGAACAAACATTTCCTCTATCATGACATGCATGTCTTCAAAATTATATGACCAAGAGAAAAAGTAAAACTAATTAAAACTGCGGGCAGTGATGATCCGGGGACCATACCGCTCCATCCTGATTGGACGAGTGCGTGCTAGAGTCGTTAACAACGACAGTCCAGATCCGATTGTTCAAAATTTCAACTCAATCGATCGAAAAATGAACGCAGGGATGCATTTTAAAGGTGCAGTGGCACTAACTGAGTTGCCACGAATATGGCCACGAAATTGCCAATATGGCCATCACAAAATATTTTCCTTAATCAATTGGCTCATAGCATAACCAATCTGCAAGTATCTCATCCGAAGATGTATCTCTGAGGAATTTTAATTAAATAAGTCATTTATAAATCAACGAGTTAATTTATTAAATGATTAATCAATAAATCAAAATTTTTCTTGACAGCCACATCACTTGGTCAGTGTCATGTCCAAATATCAGCTTCCTTACTCAAAAGGTGCCTGAGTTAATGTAATGTAATTACTGTAATAAGATTACTGCAATTACTGTAATGATTACTGTAATTACTGTAATTACCGGAACTGTAATTACTGTAATTACCTCAGGTAATTACTGTAATGTAATTACTGTAATGTAATACGAAATGTAATTAATTAAATAAGTACTTCCTTAATCGCTAATAATTAAATAACTCGTGAATTCTTATCCGATTTACTTAACATTTGAGTGTCCCCAAAACGTTGGAGCAAAACGTTGCAACAACGAAAGTGAAACGTTGTAGCGACGTTGTGGAGACGTTAGCAAAACCCAACATTTGAATGTTCCCAAAACATTGGAGCAAAACGTTGCAACAACGAAAGTGAAACGTTGTAGCGACGTTGTGGAAACGTTAGCAAAACCCAACATTTGAATGTTCCCAAAACGTTGGAGCAAAACGTTGCAACAACGAAAGTGAAACGTTGTAGCGACGTTGTGGAAACGTTAGCAAAACCCAACATTTGAATGTTCCCAAAACGTTGGAGCAAAACGTTGCAACAACGAAAGTGAAACGTTGTAGCGACGTTGTGGAAACGTTAGCAAAACCCAACATTTGAATGTTCCCAAAACGTTGGAGCAAAACGTTGCAACAACGAAAGTGAAACGTTGTAGCGACGTTGTGGAAACGTTAGCAAAACCCAACATTTGAATGTTCCCAAAACGTTGGAGCAAAACGTTGCAACAACGAAAGTGAAACGTTGTAGCGACGTTGTGGAAACGTTAGCAAAACCCAACATTTGAATGTTCCCAAAACGTTGGAGCAAAACGTTGCAACAACGAAAGTGAAACGTTGTAGCGACGTTGTGGAAACGTTAGCAAAACCCAACATTTGAATGTTCCCAAAACGTTGGAGCAAAACGTTGCAACAACGAAAGTGAAACGTTGTAGCGACGTTGTGGAAACGTTAGCAAAACCCAACATTTGAATGTTCCCAAAACGTTGGAGCAAAACGTTGCAACAACGAAAGTGAAACGTTGTAGCGACGTTGTGGAAACGTTAGCAAAACCCAACATTTGAATGTTCCCAAAACGTTGGAGCAAAACGTTGCAACAACGAAAGTGAAACGTTGTAGCGACATTGTGGAAACGTTAGCAAAACCCAACATTTGAATGTTCCCAAAACGTTGGAGCAAAACGTTGCAACAACGAAAGTGAAACGTTGTAGCGACGTTGTGGAAACGTTAGCAAAACCCAACATTTGAATGTTCCCAAAACGTTGGAGCAAAACGTTGCAACAACGAAAGTGAAACGTTGTAGTGACGTTGTGGAAACGTTAGCAAAACCCAACATTTGAATGTTCCCAAAACGTTGGAGCAAAACGTTGCAACAACGAAAGTGAAACGTTGTAGCGACGTTGTGGAAACGTTAGCAAAACCCAACATTTGAATGTTCCCAAAACGTTGGAGCAAAACGTTGCAACAACGAAAGTGAAACGTTGTAGCGACGTTGTGGAAACGTTAGCAAAACCCAACATTTGAATGTTCCCAAAACGTTGGAGCAAAACGTTGCAACAACGAAAGTGAAACGTTGTAGCGACGTTGTGGAAACGTTAGCAAAACCCAACATTTGAATGTTCCCAAAACGTTGGAGCAAAACGTTGCAACAACGAAAGTGAAACGTTGTAGCGACGTTGTGGAAACGTTAGCAAAACCCAACATTTGAATGTTCCCAAAACGTTGGAGCAAAACGTTGCAACAACGAAAGTGAAACGTTGTAGCGACGTTGTGGAAACGTCAGCAAACCACAACATTTGAATGTTCCCAAAACGTTCCAACAACAAATGATCACAAGTAATTATCACATTGCAATGACCTCTAAACATTCCTAAACCAATAAGCTAGTCTGGCGATGCCAAATACCTCACACGTCTGTCATCTTAGAAGTCGCTGTTTGCTTTAGACAAATACTTATCAAAGCCTTCAGACAAACTATTAGCAATATTATTCCTAGGATTAAAATTATTAGGATTATTATCAAATATTTATCAAAATATTAGGATTATCATCAAACAAATTATCATCAAACAAGTGGAACATGTCTTTCAATCCTGACAAATCTCACACTCTTACTATGTCTCTCCGAAAAAACCGACTGGACAACCCTCCCATCTACTTTCTCAACAATCCTCTCCAAGAAGTTCTGTCGCTGCAGCTTTTGGGTCTCACTATCTGCCATGATCTTTCTTGGGAAAACCACATTTCCAAGCTGGCCTGCAAAGCCAGTCGCCGACTGGGCATCCTCCGTTGTGCGAAGTCCTTCCTTGGCACACCTGAGCTCCTCACCACGTACAAGGCTTTCATCCACAGCTCAATGGAATACTGCTCTCCCCTCTGGGCTGGTGCTCCTGCCTCACACCTAGCTCGTCTTCACGCTGTTGAAAGCAAAGCATTCAGAATCATTGGAATCTCCCGTGATGAAGCTAACTCCAAGGGCCTCTCACTCACTCACCGCAGGCAGGTTGGTGGTCTTTCCGTCTTCTACCGACTCCTCTCCGGCCTTGCTCCCCCAGCTCTCTCTGTGCTCTGTCCCCCAAATATTCCTACAGGTCGCACAAGATCTGCCAGCAAGCCTCTGATGGTTAAACTGCCGAAATCTCGGCTCTCTGCTCACCTTCACTCCTTCATTCCTCTTTTCTCCCGCCTCTGGAACAAACTCCCACACTCCCTTCAATCCCACTCCTCCCTCCAGGTCTTTAAAACAGCTGTTCACCACCATCTCTTATCTTCCCCCATCCAAAACCTTGATCTTTTCTACCCCCACTAATTCACCCCAGATCCACCTTGTTTGTAATTCCAACTTCTTTCCTGGTAGTCCTGGCAGTGTCCATATGTTTTATGCCTCTCCCACCCCCTTTCCCATGCCTCCCCCCCAAAGCCCTCTCCCTCCCACAGATCTCTCGATGTCTCCATGTCTCTCGGTTCCTGCTCTAAAATGTTGTGTTGTGTTGTGTTGTGTTGTGTTGTGTTGTGTTTGTGTCCTTCCCCCTCTCTCCCCATCTTGTCTACCGCTCCCGATGTTATTTGTTCTATGTGTCGGTTTGTCGGTTATGTGTCGGTTTGTCGGTTTGTCTTTCTGTGTGATAAATGTGATAAATGTTCGCTCTTTCACGAGCCTCGATCTTTTATACAAAAAAAAAAAAACCAATGAATGACTCAATTTTTTTTTTTTTTAATGACTGCACATCCAAACCTAGATATTTTGAGTTCCGTAACTTGAATACTTCAAATTTTCCATTCCTTCCCTTCCTGATCCTTCGATGTAGGGATGGGTTCTTTTTAGGATCATGTTGCATCGAGCATTATTTTCCAAAACAGTGTGAACATTAAACTACACCATTACCTCTGACATCCCACAATTAACATTAGCTTTCCCATGATGTCGCGATATGACCTTATAATCCCATAAAACTCTTCGTTGCTTTAACATCCAATATGAAAATTCTCATTTAATAGCAATTCTAATAATTCCGACCATAATTGAAATAAACAACGTCAGAACATCAACAAAGATATGCAACATCTTGGTTGGTCAACGTCTTTATACCCATTTTGCTTGTCTGTCTACTTTTGTTTCCTGGTAACACCTGAATACTTTTGTTTCCTAGTAACACCTAGTTTCCTTGTTAGCTCTCCCTATGATTTAATAACACTTTCCACAGTTCATCTCATAGCAATTTTATATTAAAATAAATAGTATGTCATTTCTCTTGAAACAATCCAGCCATAAATATTATTTGGAAGTCTTCTGCTGTCAGAACACAATTTCTCTGCCGTCAAAGGCTAAAGTTTGGCCTCGGTGACTCCTCAGCTAATTGTCACTTTTTTTTTTACAAAACAAATATCTTTTATATTTATCCCATTAAAATCCCATTACAATCCCATATCTTGTCACCCTTTGCATTGTTGAAAGCACAACCGTGAAGCATGTCTCAAAGGCTTAGTGATGGACCTGGACAAAATTTGATGCAATTTTCATCCAATCGCCATCTTTCATAATAATTCTGGACCGGTATAAGATGGGGTTGTCTGTCATGAATTTATTTGTTGATCGAACGAGTTTTAGATATGGTGGGAAAACTGAAAAAAAATTATTTATTAAAAACGGGTGTACACGATTGTACACGTGTACGGACCTTACCGAACCTTACCGAACCGGCAAACAAATCGCCTCATGGTGCACTTCATGAGCCGATTTGCCCGCAGACCAGAGTAAGGCTTTTGTACATATCCTCGCAAGCTCACGAATAATAGAATCATTTAAAACGTTCCATCCTTGGATTACCTATGGACAATCACAAGTCCCACACACCAAATCCTCCATGTATATACACATAACTATTCCCAAGTTCGTAAATCATACTGGACAAAAACAAGACACACTCACCTTTAAAGGTCTTGTATGTGTCCAATTGATCTCAGCGGTGCCTCCAAATTGTAGGGGAAGTGGTGGGTGAGACTCAAGACGCCAATGGTCGGAAACAGGTTTTACAAAAGGTCTGGTTTATTAACTGGTTATTCACTTCATCCCATTACCAAATAATACCGTTTAACTCAATGGACCAGGTTAACTCTATTCGCATGGTCCTTCTCGTTCGGCCGATGTTCCTCCGCCATTCCCGTCGGGCAGAGGTTCTGAGTATGAGTGCTCTCTCTCAGCGCTGTTCACAGGGTTCCGTTCCGTTCCGTAGGTCAGAGCTTCTGGTGACAAGTCTCCTGACTCATAGTTTGCTCTGGTTTTTATGGGCCTTGTCGCGCTAATCCCTTCTCCGCTAATGCCCCGAGGTCATGCATGCACCGAGTCCTGGCACCAGCTCGCTCCCCTCCTGCTGCGAGTTCCCTTTACCAAACGATAGGGGGGTGCTCCAGCCTGGGGCTGTGACCAGGTGGACAAGAGATTACCATGTTCGTGCACATTCTTGGCATTCATTTCTATCTGCTTCGTTACCAGTCTTAATCAATGAGTTACCAGTGCCAATCAATAAGTTACACTGAGTTACACTTCCACACGGCCATCCGATCAGATAAGGCTGCAGGCCTCTCCCATGCACGCCAAAGATAATCCCGCCAAGTTTCGAAATACGCCTCGGAGTTAAAGCTGGTTTCGGTTATCCGTCATCAGGGATCTTAATCCCCTGTGACGTGACCGTACTCTATAGCAACAACAGTGGCAACCACACATACACCACAGCAGTGCAGACAAACATCTTATAGAACCGAGTATTCCATATGCCATTTTGACTCCCTGAGGCCACAAAATGAATATTAAAACAAAGGGTTAGGTGACCGGATGACTGCGTTTTTGAGATTTGGTTTTACCTGCCTCTCCTTTAAGTCCCTCTGTCATTGAAATAACCCAGTTGCATTAATTGGGAAGGGGGAGGAGTTGGAGACAGAATGAATGTTTTTGTATCATCCCATTCATGTTAGGAATTTATAATTATTCTTTATATTATAATGTAGGAGTTGCGGACAACGAGAGGGCGAGACACTTCTTGGCTTGTTCAAAGCTCCTTTATTCCAACAGAACTAAACTCATATCGGAACTCACTCATCTTTTATAACACAAATCACTCTTAAGGGGGCGTGGCTCCAACAACTGAGCGCACGCCACGCCCATAACATCAATAGCCCCACTGGTCCCGTGCCTGTGGATTATGTCTCAATGGGGTAACCCCCACATGCGCCCCCCCAGAATTCACTCGCACGGGCAATGTCAGTTTTCGGGGGGCCTTAACCACCCGGCCGAAACGACCCCTGATGACCCGAGCAGGGACTGTTAGCGGCTTGGCGGTAGGCGGGCCAACCGGGGACTTACCCGACGGGGGACGGCCCCGCCGTGGGGGTTGAGCCAACCGAGGGGGCTGGTCTAGGTCCAAGTGAGCCGGCTTGAGGCAGTCCACTGGAGGGTGGTCCGGTTTGCCGCCGATGTCGACCACGAAGGACTTGTCCCCGGCCTCCAGAACGCGGAAAGGCTTGTCGTAAGGCGCTGGGTCCACGTTAACCTGGTCAAACCGTTGCTCGGGCACTGTGAATGGTGCCAACGGGGCCTGGGTATGGCGATACACCTTCGAGCATTGACACTCGATGCAGGTGTTGGCCCAGTCGCGCACATCCTTCCTGAGCCCGTGCCAAACTAACTTCGCCGCCACCAACTTTTGCGACGCCTTCCTGCCCGGGTGAGAAAGACCGTGGACGGCATCGAACACCAGTCGTCTCCAGCTGGTGGGTACGACGGGGCGAGGCTGTCCTAAAGATACGTCGCACAGTAGCGTGGTGCCTGTGTCCTTGAACGGCACGACAGACAGTCGAAGCCCCATGACCGCCGCCCTGCAGGCCTGGACATCCGGGTCGGAGATCTGATCGGCCGCCATGCGGGCGTAGTCGATGCCAAGGTGAACCACGCCAGCTATGGACCGGGAGAGACAATGGGCGACCGTATTATCCTTCCCAGCAACATGTTGGATGTCCGTCGTGAACTCGGAAACAAAGGAGAGCTGGCATTGTTGACGGGCAGACCACGGCTCCGAGACCTTGGCCATGGCAAAAACCAGGGGCTTGTGGTCCACAAAGGCCGTGAACAGGCGGGCTTCCAACAGGTAACGGAAGTGTCGGACAGCTAGGTAGAGGCCTAGGAGCTCACGATCGAAGGTACTGTAATTTCGTTCGTTAGAGCGGAGCTGCCGGCTAAAAAAAGGCAAACGGCTGCCAGGCTCCGTTAACCCACTGCTCGTGCACGGCGCCAACCACGTAGTCCGAAGCGTCCGTGGTGAGAGCAATCGGTGAGTCAGGCGACGGATGCGCCAGCATGGTTGCGCTGGCGAGGGCCAGTTTAGCGTCCATGAAAGCCTTGGCCATCTCCTCGGTCCAGTCGATGGCACGTTTGGTAGGCTTGCCATTGAGGGCCTCATAAAGGGGCCGCATAAGCTGGGCCGCCCGGGGCACGAAATGATGGTATAAGTTCACCATGCCCAAAAACACCTGCAGGGCCTTGATGATGAGGGGGCGCAGAAAACCCTTCACAGCCTCCACTTTAGACGACAGTGGGACGGCCCCCTCCTTCGTGATGCAGTGGCCGAGAAAGTCAATTGAAGCCACCCGAACAAGCACTTGGCCGGGTTAATGATAAGGCCGTGCTGATTGAGGCGTTCAAAGAGTGCTCGGAGGTGAAGCATATGCCTGGAAGCGCTGGCGATGAGGATATCGTCAAGGTAGACGAACAGAAACGGCAAATGCTGCAACACGCTGTCCATCAGGCGCTGGAAAGCCTGGGCCGCGTTATCGAGCCCAAAAGGCATATGGAGGAATTCGAAAAGTCCAAACGGTGTAATCACCGCGGTCTTTGGAATGTCCTGCGGCCAGACGGGGACCTGGTGGTAATCACGAACGAGGTTCACCTTAGAAAAAAAAACTTTACCGGCCAAGCGGGCAGAAAAATCCTGGATGTGCGGGATTGGGTTGCGGTCAGGGGTAGTGGCGTCGTTTAGGGCGGTGATAATCCCCGCACGGGTGCCAACCGCCACCCGGCTTCGGTGCAATGTGGAGAGGCGAGGCCCATGGGCTGTCGGACCGTGACATGATGCCAAGACGCTCCAACGTGTCGAACTCCACCTTTGCAATAGCGAGTTTCCCCGGGTCGAGGCGTCGAGCCCGGGCGTAGACACGGGCCGGTGGTCGGAATGTGATGCTCCACCCCGTGTCTGATGACAACGGCCGAAAAGGTGGGCCGTGTAAGGGCCCGGAACTCAGTGAGGAGGCGGGCAAACTCTTCAGAGGTCGAGAGCGTGCACGCAAGCCTCGTCGAGGCGGACCCGCTCAGCGAGCATGGAAGAGAACTGAATGTCTCCGCATTAATGAGCCGCCGATTTTTAACATCCACCAATAGGCCATTGGCGCAGAGGAAATCAGCGCCCACAAGGGGGTGGACACCCTCGCTGTGACAAAATCCCATGTAAACCGCTGCCTGACAAAGCACAGTGCCACGTTTCGTTTACCAAAAGTCTGAATAGCACTGCCGTTGGCGGCTTCCAGGGTGGGGACGTGACTCCCGGCCTCCCGGTCCAATGCTGACGCAGGTAGAACGCTCACCTGGGCCCCTGTGTCGCAGAGGAAACGACTTCCGGAGTCGGTGTCCGAAATGAACAACAAACTGCCCGAACGGCCGACGCTCATGGCAGTTAACGAGCGCCAGCCACCCCGTTTCCCAACTCGCTGAAGCTGCAGGGTGGCCGGCATGCCTTGGCCTTGGGCCCAAACCTTGCGTGGTAAAAGCACAAGCCTGGGGCCTTCCGCCGCTGGGCCGTAATGGCGGCCGCGATGGTGTCCGCCAGCGGCGTAGGCTCGACGGGGCCGGGGTCCCATGCAGCTCCACTACATTGCTGTCTGGCGGAGAAAAACTTGTCTGCTTCCCTGGCCAGGGCGCGGAAATCCTTAACAGACGAGTTAGCCAGGGCTGTCCGTACCAGACCTGGCAGCTGTTGCAGGAACAGTTCTTTGAAGAGGAAACATGGTCGGTGGCTGCCCAGGAGAGACAACATGTGGTCCATCAGCTCCGACGGCTTGGAGTCGCCCAGCCCGGGTAGCAAAAGTAGCTGGCGGGCGCGCTCGGCCTCACTGAGCTCGAAGGTTTCGAGCAGCAGCGCCTTTAGCGTCTCGTACTTGCCGCCCTTCAGAGGATCCTGGAGAAGGCTCACCACTCTGGTCGCAGTGGAGCCACTGAGCGCAGACACGACATAATAATACTTCGTGTCGTCAGCAGAAATGCTCCGAATGGCGAATTGGGCCTCAGCTTGTGCGAACCAAACGGCAGCTTGTCGTTCCCAAAACTCCGGCAGTTTAATCAAAACTGCGCTTGTCGACATGTTCATTTGAAGCTCCGAAAACGTTCGAGAGCAAGACGGGGTTACCAATGTTGGAGTTGCGGACAACGAGAGGGCGAGACACTTCTTGGCTTGTTCAAAGCTCCTTTATTCCAACAGAACTAAACTCATACCGGAACTCATGCATCTTTTATAACACAAATCACTCTTAAGGGGGCGTGGCTCCAACAACGAGCGCAGGACACGCCCATACCATCAATAACCCCACTGGTCCCGTGCCTGTGGATTATGTCTCAATGGGCTAACCCCCACAATAAGATCAATGTTTGGAGTGAGGTTGTCCTTCGTGCCACCGCTGGAGGGACTGGACGCGGGGGAGGAGTGGGGTGTTGTCTGAATTAATGGTTTAAGCAGTATAAAAACATCCCGTCTGATGTGGCCTTGAATGGATTTCTCTCATCTCCCCTTCCTGTTCAGGCTGGAGTTCCCCAAGGCAGTGTTCTGGGCCCTGTGCTTTTTCTGGTCTTTATCAATGATCTCTCTGACTCTCTGGAAAATCCTCTCTATCTCTTTGCTGATGACTCCACTCTCTGCCGCTCCATTCCTCATCCCTCAGATAGGCAGTCTGCAGCCTCCTTGCTCTCTGCAGACCTGGACAAAATCACAGACTGGGCAAACAAGTGGAACATGTCTTTCAATCCTGACAAATCTCACACACTTACGATGTCTCTCCGAAAAGACCGACTGGACAACCCTCCCATCCACTTTCTGAATAATCCTCTCCAAGAAGTTCTGTCACTCAAGCTTTTGGGTCTCACTATCTGCCATGATCTTTCCTGGGAAAACCACATTTCAAATCTGGCCTCCAAAGCCAGTCGCCGAGTGGGCATCCTCCGTCGTGCGAAGTACGTCCTTGGCACACCTGAGCTCCTCACCAAATATAAAGGCTTTCATCCGCAGCTCAATGGAATACTGTTCCCCCCTCTGGGCTGGTGCTCCTGCCTCACACCTAGCTCGTCTTCACGCTGTTGAAACCAAAGCGTTCAGAATCATTGGAATCTCCCGCGATGAAGCTACCTCCGAGGGCCTTTCACTTACTCACCGCAGGCAGACAAACTCCCTCACTCTCATCAATCCCACTCCTCCCTCCAGGTCTTTAAAACAGCTGTTCACCACCATCTCTTATCTTCCCCCATCCAAAACCTTGATCTTTTCTACCCCCGCTAATTTCACCCCAAATCCACTTTTTTAAAATACCAACTTGTTTCCTGGAAGTCCATGGTGTACTTGTGTTTATACTTCTCCCACCCCCCCCCCCCCTTCCCACACCGCCTTCCCCCAATCCCTCTCCCTCCCACACATTCCCGATGTCCCTGCTCTCAAATGTTGTATTTATGCGCTTCCCCTTCTCTCCCCATCTTGTCTACCGCTTCCCTTTTTATATACTTTGTTTGTTTGTCTCTTTGATTTGTTTTTGTGATAAATGTTGGCTCTTTCACGAGCCTCGATTCTGTATAAAAACAAAACAAACAAAAAAACACTGTAGAACACAAATAACCTTATTAATACTTCCAAAAACCATGCTATACGTATCGTGATATATGGCATGAGAGGACATGGTATGAGAGGACGTATATCGGGTGAAGAAGAGGCCACCGATATGGCTAAGTGTGATTCTGATTGACGCTGCCTTTGACGGTGATCAATAAAGCCTCCATCTCCTAAACTATGACTCAATGTCGTCATATTAGAGTGTATAAAGGTGGTTTATTAAACTGCTTCAACAGCGCTAAACTTCCGGATTAAAAAAAAAAAATCTTCAAACTCATTATTCCATTAAGATTGAAGTATAAACATAAATGCTACATGGGGTATCATGTTCTATTCTATGAACTCTCTAATTGTGGCAGTTTTGTGCAAACCCAAACATTTCATATCTTTCTTGACATTTTCAATCCATGGCTTTTTAGGATGTCCTCTCGGTTTTTTTCCTTTTACCAAGAGCTTTATTGCTTTTCCTTACAGCTTCATCTTCTGACCTTCGTTGCATATTACCATAGCAAACAAGTTCTTCTTCACTAGTATTGATTTATCATCTCTTCCTGATTTCTCAGCTCAGAATTATTTTTTTCAGAGAGAAACCATGCATCCATCATATCATTCTCTTCTCTATTCTTTCCATTATTTTTACATCTTCGATCCATACTGCCCACATTTCACTTCCATCCACCAATACCAGTCTGGTACAGGTTTTATAGACTCGAACTTTTATAGATAATGCAATGTTTCCATGCTTCATGATACTACCTGCTTGTCTCCACGTATTTCAGGCTGGCTTTATCATTGACCTAAGTGCTAATTCTGCTCCTCCTGATGCCTCTACCATGTATCCAAGGTAACATCAACTTTTGACCTTTTCTAAATTAAATTCTGAGCTCAAAAGCATTTCCTTTTGTTTTTCATCATATTTTGAAATGATTGATCCTCATGTCTTTTACATATGAAAATCCCAGCCTTTGTTACCAAATTTCCTGTGATACCACTGCACCTCTTGTGACACCATCTATAACTGCCAACATTGAATTGGATGCCTTCCAACTCATTTTCCGCATATTGAAGAACACCGTTGTTTGCTTTCTTTCCTTTCTCCTTCTTTGTCACTCACCATAACCTCATTTTATTAATGTCGATGTGTAAACCTTTCTTCTCGATTGCACTTTTCCATTTTTGAAACATCTCTTTTGCTTCTTCTTCATTTTAGCATCTAGGATATATGTATGTACCGGTATATATATATATATATATATATATATATATATATATATATATATATATATATACACTGTATATATATATATATATATATATATATACTGTATATATATATATATATATATATATATATATATATATATATATATATATATATATATACATAAATATATATACATATATATTGTTGTGGTTTTTAGAACCTTCACATGAAATTTAGTATTAAATTTCCTTATAAATAACCCCTGTGTACATTTCCCCTTAATTGGCTGTTAATTGAAATAATCGCACCTTAGTTAGTCCACATTGCAACACGTAGCAAATCATAGGCCCTTTCGTAGTTATTTCATTATTCTGTGTTTCAGTTAAGGCCATGTATTTCCAATAGTTTTTTCTTTTTTTTTTTCTTTTTTTTTTGTATACTGAATCGAGGCTCGTGAGAGAGCTAACATTTATTTCACAAACAAATCAACCAGACAAACAAAATATACAAAAAGAGGGAGCGGAAGACAAGATGGGGAGAGAAGGGGAAGCACACAACCACAACATTTGAGAGCAGGGAGAAGTGTGGGAGGGAGAGGGCTTGGGGGCAGGAGGCGTGGGAGGGGGAGGGGGGGGGGGGGAGAGGTATAAAACACAAGGGAAACACAAGGGTATAAGGGTATATAAGTTGACTCTACATTGCATCAATCAAATAAGACAGAGCCCTTTCAATATCCCCAATGGCCTCCTAAAAAGTGCCAGTAATGCGGCGTTCACCGCCATTGCATGGGGCTGTGTTTACTGGCTCCACATCGCCCCAAACTCCATTACGCACGTGGTCAAGCCGGAGAAGAAGGGCGTGGCCCACACCTCGTCATCGAAGGTGGAGCCAGGGAGCGCCCTAACAACCAACCAGGAATCAGTGGGCATGGCTTGAGAGGGCGGAGAAAGAAAGATCTGGCAGGTTCGTGAAGGTTCGACGGGGCGGGCTATAAAACCCATTGCGTGGCGCCCGCACCGGGTTCGGTTCTGGAGGTTCTGGAGGTTGAGTTGAGTTCCGAGGGAAGGTGCTCTGAAACGAGTTCTGAGTTCTGTGGAGGGAGAGCGCATGAGGCAGAGGACGCAGGAGGCAGAGGACGCAGGAGAAAGCTCTGGTGTGAAGCCGAATACGTGGCACTGCCGGCTCTTCGCCTCCAGCCCGGAGCGGACCTGCTTGCCGTGACCTGCAAGAAAACCTTCCAGCCCGGTGGTCCCACCTGAACCTTCTCATCCCTCCATTCATTCCTGTCTGCAATCCCCTTTCGTGTACGTGAGCTCGTTCTGTCTGTATTGTCCCTGGGAGTACGTAAGCCTGTATAAGTTAAGAATTGCACTGTGTCTTCTGCTCCTTCTGTAAATGACCTTCGTTTCTTCTTCTTCTTTGGGTTTTGTGTAAATTGTAATTAATAAATATCTGTTCTCCCTTCACTTTGGTTTCCTTTCTCATCCGACCGCTTTAGTGATTTCCCGATTGAGTTCCTGTGGCGCGATTTCGGCCAACGCTTTATAATCGAGTTTAGTCCTTTTTAACGGCTCCGATTCCGCGGTTCGCTTCGCTCGGCGTAATCCATTAATTACACTGCAGTCCAGGCGGGAGTATTTCCTTGCGTACCGGAAGGCGCTGGTACTTAGGTCATAGGACGGATAGGCCTAATACCCTATTTAGCGCTGACCGGGCGTGACGTCATACTTCCAGGACTGGGGGTATCGGCCAGTGTAAAAGACAAGGGGATTGACCCCCCTTGGTTAGGGGAGCGCCGACCCCAGATCCGTAACAATTGGTGTCTGGGGGTGAGATTTGGACCCGAACCAAATTTGTTAACATCTGAAAAATTTGGTCAAAAAAAATTACGAGCGGCCGAAATTGTTTAACATCCTAAATTTACAGACTTGGCATTTAATATGGAATTTTTTTTTCCTTGACTTGGGTTTACTTTCTGAACTCGGTATATCAATCTGGTGAGTTTCTTTTACCCTTCGGTGATGTCTTTGTTGAAAGAACCATGTCACTGATTGTCTTTCGCAGCAAGAAGTCAATAACAGGATTATATCACAGGTGGTGTGACAAAATGTAAGGACAGGTACATTTGAGGATTGGCTTCACAATCGGGTATATAAGGGTTGTTGCATTCTGTATTAGTGGAAAACAACTGCTGCACGTCTACAAACGTTATTGCCGCTTCCTCTGGAGATGGTCTGCAAACTCGACAATGCTGTTTGTCATGGAGTGGTGGCTCTACGAAATTCTGGCATGAAACAGTGTGCTATTGCTCGGCAGTATGGCATCACTCAAGGTCAGGTGTCAAAGATCCTGAAACGAAATGCTCAGAGGGGTGTCCCTACTTCAATACCGAGGCCAGGACGTCCATGCAGAACCACAAGGAGAGATGATCGCTAGCTGCACCGGTTAGTCTGCAATGGCCGTAACAAGTCAGCTAATCGGCTTAGGGCTGAGTGGCAGCAACTGACAAATGTGCCTGTATCCAGAAGGCTAGTCAATCAAATGACTGGTTCAAGCAGGCTGTCGTGCCAGATGTCCCCTGAGAAAGCCACACCTGACCAGACAACACAGCCAGCGCTGATTGCAGTGGGCCAGAGAGCACCGTCAATGGCAGCCAGGACACTGGAATCACGTGACCTTCAGTGACGAGTCTAGATTTCTGGTCTATCGTCAAGATGGCCGCATCCGAGTGCGCAGAAAAGTGCATGAAGCCCACAATGAAGATTGTATAGTGCCAAGAGTCCAAGCTTGAGGTGGTGGGGTGACCGTTTGGGCTGCTTTTCATGCAGGGGGCAAAACTGACCTGGTTGTTCTGAATGGAAACCTGAACCAGTTCAAGTACAGGGTCATTCTGGAAGAAACATTGCTTCCATTTGCTCGTGCAGCCTTTCGAGGAAACTTTGTCTCCAAGATGACAATGCACGGCCTCATCGTGCTCGCATGATCCAACACTTTCTTGCTGACCGTGGTGTAGAGCACATGGAGTGGCCTGCCATGTCCCCGGATATGAATCCGAAAGAGAAATTGTGGGCAGAATTAACGCATCAAATCGACAACTTGGACCAGCAGCCCACCTCTGTGCGTGAATTGCAGCAGACTATTGTCACTGCATGGCAAGCGATTCCTGTCCAAACCTTGGCAAATCTCATGAACAGCATGCCTCAACATGTACGTGCTCTCCTGAATGCTTGTGGGGGTTACACGAAGTACTGAACTGTAATTTTACTGTCCGTAATCCCAGTCTTAGTTTAACTTTTGTTTTTGTTTAAAAAAAATTTGGCTAATGTGCAAAATAAAGAGATACTTCTGGAAAACGCACAGAAGTTTAACATAGTACTGTCCATGAATTGAGTTCGATATCAGTTTACATCAATTTATTTGCTTCGAAATGTCAAATGTGGTTTTTGTTTCTTTTAAAGGTCACATTAACAAAATCTAGAATAATTTCAACATAATTCCAATGAACTTTTGGTTCTAAGTCATCTTGAAAAGTAAGTTCACCCCACAAAAAAATATTCCATATTAAATGCCAAGTCTGTATATATATATATATATATATATATATATATATATATATATATATATATATATATATATATATATATATATATATATATATATATATATATATATATATATATATATATATATACAGGGCGAGTCAAAAGTCGCACCCGATTTCTGTTTATATATATATACACAAAGAATTAAGTTAAGCACCCCCCCCGTTTTTTTACAACCTCGCACATTACAAGTTTGTTGTCGTCAAAACAGTGTAATATACCCATGATATTGCTATATTTTCTGGAGAAGTGATATTATGGTCACATAAAAACATAACAATCATGCCGTTTTCAATATTTTATTCTGAATAATTTAAGGTGAAATTTTTTGGGAATTTTAGGCATATTTTCACCTCAATTTAAGTATGGAGCTATAGGTCCATCACGGACAGTGTGGATGACGTTTATGTTTTCTAACGTACAGTCATTGTTCTGAGAAGACCTCTAGCGATCTTTGCGTCAATAACGTGTGTAGGACCCACGTGATCGGATCACTGACTCAACCCTACGTCTCATAGACCCTGTAAGCCGTCGTATGCGTTGCTGTGGCAGGTTGTTCCATTCCCGATGTAATGCACGTTCCAATTCATCCAGATTGGCTATTGGAGGGACCATCTTCGCAATTTGTCGTCCCAACATGTCCCAAACGTGCTCGAGGGGGTTCAGGTCAGGACTGTACGCAGGCCAGGGGATGGTTGTCACAGCACCTTGCTCCAGCAAGGCTCGGACGCGTCTCGCACGGTGAGGCCTGGCGTTGTCATCCATGAAGATGGGTCTGCTGGCGAGGGTGTGGTCATCGAAGTGCGGGATTACGGTGGTATTCAGGATTTCCTCGGCATATCGCTCTCCGTTGAGGTTACCTCGCACAGTTATCAGGTCCAATTTACAGTCATGGGAGAAGCATCCCCAGACCATAATCGAGCCACCACCAAAGGGTACCGTTGGTTGAATGTTTTTAGGTGCATACGCGGTGTTTTTGTGGCGCCACACCCGAACACGCCCATCTGTCACGTACAGCAAGAACCGGCTTTCATCCGACCAATGAACTCGCCTCCAAGACCGGATGTTCCATCCACGTCGCGCTAGGCACCATGCCAAACGCTCCCTCTGATGTCGTTCGAGTAGCCTTGGACGCTTGATCACTCGTCTTGACCTTAAACCGGCCGATTTCAGGCGGTTCCTCACGGTACGGTGACATAGCCTTCTGTTGGGCAGCCAGTTGTCCTTCAGGAAATGGCTCGAGGCGAAGGGATATCGTCGCACCAGTCTCAAAAGCGCTCTATCTTGGCGGACTGTTGTCACGCGAGGTCTTCCAGACCTTGGGCGGTCCTTCACCGCATCCGTTTCCTGGTGTTTCTGCACCAACCGACTGATCACCGAATGGTGGTAACCAAACGTTCGAGCTACAGCTTTTCTGGACATTCCGGACTCGATCATGCCTATTATCCGCCATCTTTCTCCGTCCGACAACCGTCTACGAGCCACCATTACGAGAAAATGACCATGTAACCCCCACACGAGCTCAGGCGTGACTTGCAATAACCCGTGATGATAGTGCATTTACAGAAAATCACGACCACGTGGATGATAACACGTGCTGCACGAGCGATGGGCGTCACAGATGCGTGCACTCATCTGCATTTCATCAATGGATAATTGCTAATGTCATACCAATCATTATTTGATCTCACATACCTTAGAATATATGCCAATGTATACATATACACAAAGAATATATATTAGGGGGTGCTTAACTTAATTCTTTGTGTAGGGGTGCTTAACTTAATTCTTTGTGTATATATATTTCTGTCAGTTTATTGTTTGTTTGCCATTTGTAATACAGTGTACAAGAAGGTAGAAATAAATGAATGACATGTTTATCAAACCATTTATTCGGGGGAAAATTATTACGGAAGTGGACCAAGCTGTTTTACTTGCAATTTTCAAAGTGCCCTCCCTTCGTGATCGATGCACAATTGCAGCCGAGCAGGCACAGAGTGGCACACACGCTTGCAGAGTTCGATATCAATTTCCTCAAACTTTGCAGTAATTTGAGCCTTCAATTCCTGAATGGTACGAGGCTTTTCACGATAAACAAGGTCTTTCATGAGCCCCCAAAGAAAGAAATCTGGAGGTGTAAGGTCTGGGGAGCGTGCCGGCCACTCGATCGGACCGCGGCGGCCGATCCACTTTCCGGGAAAGTTTTCATCAAGCCACTGACGAACATGACGTCCATAATGAGGTGGAGCTCCATCTTGCTGGAAATAACAGTCCTGATCTTGTACCCTGGGCCAAAAGAAGGTTTGCAGCATATCCAGGTAAATTTCTGCAGTGACAGATCCCTCAAAGAAAAAGGGTCCAATTGTCCCTAATGGAGATATGGCTGCCCAAACTGTCACGCCAGGTAAATTTACCTCCATCTCAACTGTCACTCTTGGGTTCTCCGCAGCCCAGTAGATACAATTGTGTCTGTTAATTGTGCTGTTAAGCTTAAAACATGCCTCATCTGACCACCAGATGTTGTTTAGCATTGTGTCCTCTTCGTCAAGTTGTGCTAAGAACTCTTCGCAAAATTGAAGACGGCGGTCGTCATCTCCATCATGAAGGGCATGCAGTAAGCGTGGAATGTAAGGTTTCCAGTTTTTCTGGTGAAGGATACGGATAACACTTGAATGGCTCACTTCCAACTCTGCAGATAAACGGCGAGTTGACTTTTGCGGACTTTGTTCCAGTCTCCTGATGGCTTCTTCAGCCTAAGATACATTCGTTGCCGTTTTCGGACGACCGGACTTCTTTGCAGTGGCTACCGACCCTGTTGCTTCAAATTTCTCGACAATCAATCGTATGTTTCTTCCCTGGGGTGGGTTAATATCGAATTCCTGTGCCAAACGGCGTGCCACCATCGTTGGTTGTTCATTACATTTGTAGTAATGTTTCACGGCCGCAATGCGTTGATTCATTGAAAGGTAATTCATGGTTCAATTTGGTGCAAATTCAGTAACTTTCCAAACTCTCAGCAATAACCTGCAAAACAAAAACAAAAATAAATAAATTAAGAAAATTAATAATCTGCAAGACAATTATTAACGACATGACATCCCAGAAAGAATCTGACAGCCGAAAAAATAGAAATCGGGCGCGGGCGCTACTTTTGATTCACCCTGTATTTCTATATATATATATATATATATATATATATATATATATATATATATATATATTGTTGTGGTTTTTGGAATAAAGGCAACCCCCATTTAGTTAGTTGCACCACAACATGTAGCCTCGCTTAGTCAGTTATTTTTTTATTAAATGTGAAGTGTAGCTTCCCAGTGCGCTTCCCAGTGCGTGCGCTTCCCAGTGTTAGTATGCGTTGAGGCAGGTAAAGTAAGGGTAGGCCTCATTGGAGCCTGGAATGCCATGTGGTGGGCCTTGGACAAGTCTAGGAGGCCCGAGGGAGGAGCTGGAGGGCGTGGCTGGTAAGCAGCAAACAGCCAATGGGAGCTAAAGGGGAGTGGCCAATAACGGTGGCCAATGAGAGCTAAGGGGAGTGGCCAAGAACGGCGGCCAATGAGATCTAAGGGGAGTGACTGATAGGGGGCTATCATGACACGTGACCACCGGCGGCCAGTGTAGGCCCGTGGAACATTCTAGTGGGGGCTCCGGGGGGATATAAGACCCGGCCCGGACCCCCAAACTCTCTCTGCCCCCGCTCTCTCTATCCCAGGACTCTCTGGAAGGTGCGCACTCTGGCAGGACGACCTCTCTGGATTCAAACTCTCTGCCCCCCGCTCTCTCTTGGCCCTGGACTCTGACGATCTCCCTGCCTGGACTCCCTGCACGTGCGCTTTGCCTCGCTGGCTTCGCGACACGCTGCGTGGTTTGCCGTTCGTGCATGACTGAGGTCGACGTACCTGCAGCGAACATCGTCAGGGGAAACGCCCAACGAGCCGTCCAGGGCGAACTGCACCAAGCGCCCGCGCTTTGTGCGCGTCCCCTTCTTCCTCCCCTTCCCCGAACGAGTCAGAGGGCCCTTGTCTGTGAAACGTAAGTAAGGTGGTTTCTCTTCTGTGTCCCTGCAAGTTTCTCTTCTGTGTCCCTTTTCTATCACCAGTGTACATTTGTGAATAAATCTGTGCTTTGTTTCCAACTTGGCCGTTTTCGTCCCTTCACCATTGGCCTCGCATTGCACGAGTTAAAACCGCTCGATCGGCTTCCTAGCGATTAACGGCATGAGTTACGTGACACGCAAACCGCTCGGCGTTAAAGACCAGCGTGACTCGTGTGAGGTCCATCCCCCATCCTCGCGGCGGCGTGTGTATCGAAGGTACTCAGGTTGTGACCGGAAACCCTTCCACGCGCTAGCTGCGGGTTTGGCGGCTGGAATTGCTCAGCAATCCGCCCTCACGAGTGTAGAGTGGGTAGCGGCCTCGTGGACTCGAAGCTTGAGTGGGAGCAGGGCTTAATCCCCCCTCAGTACGTCGACGAGCTCGAGATCCGCAACAATATATATATATATATAAATATATAATTTTTAATAAACAGGCATTAAATTCCTACATGGGGCTAGTGTGGAAAATTCCGACTCAACCCAGGACTCGAACCAAGGACCTCCATCAATTACGCGGTGACAGCCCACTGCACTATTGAGCCAATCAAAATCTCCTCAGAAATTTTCCACACTTAACACTGCGAGCTTTATAATGGCCGATGCTTTAAGTGCAGACCCCAGATGTGAGCGTAAGTATATGTATGCAAGTATATGTAGAAGTGCATTGGAGATCAACTCATCTAATATATTGTAACGAATGTGGAAACGTTACAATGTGAACGTTACAAAAGTACGGTAACACCCTGTTAATGTAAATAATGGTCGCAGTCAGCGTCCTAGTTAATTGCATGAAACTTGCACGCAGGTCACGATATATCTTTTAAATAGTGTATTTCCTTATTCCATGTAGGCTAAATATGTGTTTTCCCACTAGATTGACTTTGCATTGTATCAAACAAAATAAGCGTAGGCCCTTCCAATTTCCCCAAAACCTCCCTTCCAATTGCCTTCCGCATTTTGGGCGGTTTTCTTCAAACCACCATTGGCCACGAGGTAGGGTTGGGGAAGAAAGGCGTGTCTCCACCTCGTCATAAGAGGGAAGGAGTGAACCAGCCCTAACAGCCAATCAACACCGCGGTGAGCGACCCGGTAGGCGTGCCCTCGGAGCCGGCGGCTTGATTTCGCCCGAGGTGATAAAAGCGACTGTAAGGGACTGCTTTAAGAGATGACTTGGAGAGGCCTTGGGAGATGAGCAAAGAGACTGCACCAAGAGGCGGTGAGATGCGAAACGCTCCAAGCCAAAGAGGAGAGGTACTCGGCAAGGGAACCAGCTTTGGAGAGACGCGCTGAAAGGAGGGAGACGGCTCCACCCCCAGGAAGAGGAGCAGGTGTGCCGAACCAGCGCGTGACGTCTACCGCAGTGGATACACGACGGAGGGTTTCCCGCCAAAACCGCGAGGAATTGCGAACTGCGGCCTCCCGACCTTGCCTCCCTCTCAAGCAATCCATCTCAAGCCTTACCTGCCTGCATATATCCCCTGTGTAAGTGTGAACGTCCTGTCCTACTCATTGTCTTGGGGTTAAGTAAGAATGAATAGTGTAAGTTAACGATTCGCTGTGTTACTGCTTCTTCCATCCATTGCTTGTGTGTGTATAATAAAATCTGTTCTTCCTCTGTATTCTTCTTCTTCTTCTTTTTCATTCTCTTTCGGTCGCTTTAGAGATTTCCCGATTGAATATCTGTGGGGCGATCTGGTCAACGTCGGGTGGAATCGGGTTTTAATCGGGGAGTAACTGTTCGGACGCGGTTAAATACACCACCGCTCGGTCAATATAACATCTAAAACCCGCGTCTGTAACAATTGGTAGTCAGGAGTGGGGATTTGGAACCCTGGACCAAATTTTGGACACCAAATTGTACAAATTGTCTGTAACATTTGGTGTCGAGGAGATGGATTCGAACCTGGGACTAAATTTATTTAGCCCAAATTTTGGACACCAATTGTGTTAGTACGGCAACATTTGGTTGTCAGGAGTTGGATTCGAACCTGGGACTAAATTTATTTAGCCCAAATTTTGGACACCAATTGTGTTAGTACAGTAACAATTGGTGTCGAGGAGTTGGATTCGGACCTGGGACTAAATTTATTAGGCCCAAATTTTGGAACACCAATTGTACCATTAGGGTAACAATTGGTGTTGGGAAGTGGAATTCGATCCGGAGCGCGTTTCACGCGCTCGAAATTATAACGGCGAAATTTGATTTTGTTTTATAAAGCAAAACCCGAATTTTGAGATCGCGCCATGGACAATCAAGGCGATCGGATGTCGGTGGGAGAGATAGACAGGGTGGAATCGACCCAGGACCTCGGGGAAATGTATGTGGAGGATAGGGAAGAGGAGAAAAATAGCAATGTGGTTGCGGAAGTATCAGACGCGCAAAGTGGCGTCCTCACGCACGTGGGTGAAGCGGCACCAAATTTTGCCGCGACCGTGGCAGCGCCCCTGGTGGATTCGAACCTTTTTATGTTGCAAATGAGGGCCCTTATGGAACGAATGGGAGACCAAATTGTGGGAATGAGGGCTGATAGTGAGCGGTTGGGAAACCAAATGGGGGTAATGGGGAACCGGATGGATGCTCAGGGTGAGCGATTGGAGGGCCAAATGGGGGTAATGAGGGACGAAGCGAGGGGTACCGGTGAGGCGTTAGACAACGGGATAAAAGAGGTAAAGAATGGGTTAACGGGGGTGGAAAACAGAATGGCTGCCCAGGAGAATCAGTTAGAGGGGGTGAAAAATGGGTTAATGGGGTTAGAAAATAGGATGGAGGACAAATTGCGGGAAATAGGGGAACAATCTGCCAGGGAAATCAAACAAATGGGAGAGCAGATAGAGGAGGTGAAAATCGGGGTAGAAACCAAACTGGATGCTCAGAGGGATGAATTGGGACAGATGAGGGTGGCATCTACAAAAGAGATGGAGGAAATACGACGAGGGGTAAGTGAGGAGGTTTCGGGGCTGCGCGAGGAGGTAAAGCGAGGTGAGAAGCGTATGGAGAAAGAGGTGAGAAATAATACGGCTAAGTTACAAGGGGGAATAGAAGATCTGACGGAGGAGGTGGAACAGCTGACAGAGGGACAAACGAAGTTAGTGGAGCAGGTTCAAAGGAACACTGCAGTACTCGGAGGGTTAAAGGCGACACAAAAATAAATTAAAAATGACTTGATAGCGACACAGAGGCAATGTCAGATGGTACGTGAGGAACTGACAATGAGGGTGGACGAGGTGACAGAGATAATGGAGACAAAGGACCGGCAGGTGAGGACGCACATCGAAACGGTTAAGGTGGCGTTAGAGGAAGAGATAGAGGGGGCGCACCGAGAAATAAAAGAGGTTAAACAAAAATTAGAGGAAGTGGAAGAAGAGGTGAGTGAAATTAAGAAGGGACGGACAGAAACTAAGAGAGAAATCCAGGAGGAGGTAATGGAATATGTACAAGGTCTGTGTTCAAATCATGATGAGGTGCTCACTAACCAAATAAAAAGTTTGCAGGTGGCAGAGGAGGTGCGGAGACGAAGTACGGAGGTGAGTGGCAATGTATATGATGTGAGGAAAGCTTCAGTCGGCTTGGGGATTGGTTTGGATCCGGGTGTTCGTGAAAGGCCGTTGGTGAAGTGTGTGACAGGTCAGGGGTGCGAAAAAAGAGGTGTGCGAGAATGTCCGACCATGGGGTGTGTGAGGAAAAAGTGCACGCCGAGGAGTGAGTGTGCCGTCAAGAGTGAGTTGGTCGAAGCGCGTGTGCGAGGGGGTACATGGAAGCGCGGTGTGGTGAGTGTTACGGAGGAAGTAACGAGAGAGTGTACACCTGTGGTGAGTGTTACGGAGGAAGTAACGAGAGAGTGTACACCTGTGGTGAGTGTTACAGAGGATGTAACGAGAGAGTGTACACCTGTGGTGAGTGTTACAGAGGATGTAACGAGGAAGTGTACACCTGTGGTGAGTGTTACAGAGGATGTAACGGGAGGGTGTGCGCGAGAAAGGTGTGTAACGGACGGGTGCATGAGGAAAGAGTGTGCCGTCGAGAGTAAGGGTGAGTGCGCTGTCAAGAGTGGAGGTGAGAGTAGTGAGAGTGAAACGGAGCGTGAGTTGGTTGTGACAGGTGAGCGAGGATGTACACCTGGAATGGAAGGATGCACACCTGGAATGGTAGAGCGTGTGTGGGGATGCACACTTGAGTTGGTCGTGAGGCACGCGGTTGGGTGTGCGGGTGAGAGCACACCTGTGATTGTCACAAAGGAGGTGACCGAGAAAGGGGCGCGAAGAGGTGTATTGGTGAGGTGTGCGAGCGACGAATGTGTGCCAAGGTGTTCGGTGGTCAGGTGTGTGACCAAGTCGGCAAGCGGAATGAGTGTACCGAAGTGTGTAAGGAAAGGTACGAGGAGAATGGGAACAGCTGCATGTATGAGCAAGAAAGGGGTAGCGTATGCATGTAAGCGTCCAGGTGAAGCGTCGACAGTAACCGGTTTAGCGGTTAGGGCGACTTATAGCCGAATCGGGCCCTCGGTGCGTGCCGGGCTTCGCGTGCCGCGAGAACCAGCGGGGATCCGAACCACGGCGGTTTCGAAAGAACTGCCGTACGCGATCCACGCTGTGCCTCGCTTGCAACGGCCGCGTCCGGGCTCCACTAGGCGGAGCGGGCAGCTGGATAGGAAGGGTCGTTATGGCGACCACGTTTTGTTGAGACGTGCCGGCAGGTCGAGATCGGGACATTGGATGGCCCCACGCCGAGGTGGTGCGTGGGATCTCGGCCCGGGTAAGCCCCCGCCCCTGCCCCGAATGCGGGACGCATCCAGCCGCCGGCACAAAAGAATCCGCGTTCATTGCTCGGCTGTACGAAGCCGGGCTGTAGACGTGAATTGGCGCACCGAGAGGATGTAATAAGTAGACGGGTGATGAGGATAGTGTTTTGGCCCCGAAATTAGAAAAAAAAGCAAAATTTGATAATGGTATGAGTAGAATTGGCAGTAAATGGAAAATTTTTGAATTGGTTGGAATTTGGACGAGCAAAATTAATAGTGAGAGACCCCCGATGTGGTGGGATGGCAAATCCACCATCCCTCACAGAAGGTGGGGCAAATGCGCAATAGTTTATGGGGTGGCTATGACAACCGAGCCAGGGAGGGCTTGGATAAGTGTAGGGATCTAGCGAAGATGACATTAGGTAACGTAAGTTTAGTTAGTGACTGATACCTGTAGTGGGGACGCAGGTAGATTAGTGTGGATTATAATGACGTGGGAGCGCAATAGTTTAAAGGGACGACTGGGAAGCGCAAGTTTCAGAGGGGAGTAGTTAGCTGAGATGATGCCGTGTGTGTGAGGATTGAACAGGTGAGAATGGAACAGGTGTGATTGCACAGGTGTGCAACTGAACAGGTGTGTGGAGCAGTGTATGAGGGAGTAGTGGTGATTGCGTGTTGTGTTGACCAAATGGTCCAGGAAGAAAGGAGGGTGCAGGTGGCACCAGGTATGATTGCACAGGTGTGCAACGACAGGTGAATGAAGAGCAGGTGTATGTGGCTGTGTGGAATAAATGGTAGTGTGGAATATCTGGAGTATTGGAATGGATGGTCGTGGAGTGAGAATGGTGGAAATTGTGGAGTGGAGTGGATGGTGCGAAGGTGTGAATGGGGGAAGAGTGGACCCCCATCACGGATACCCGGGGCGGGTAGTGTAAGTGTTAGGTAGAGGGTACAGGTAAATTGTGGTTGGATATTGGCATCTGTGGTGCGGGTGGCAGAATGGTATGTGGATGGGTGCATTAGTGTTGTGGAAATGGCTGGGCGTGTAGCCTGTTAGTGTGTGTAGTTGTTTGGGCGCTCCACCACTGTAAGGATGTCGGCCAGGTGAGGCCGCAGGTGGGCTCTGGGAGCCGGTAGTAGTTGTTGTGGATGGGGCCCGAGGATCCGGAGGACGGACCCGGGTAGCCCAGTGCCGGAGGGCACCGAGTGGGGTGACAGAGCCAGGAGGGGCTGTCCCCAGGTAGATAGGTTAGGGTGAGGAGCAGGTAAGCTCGGGTCGCAACTGCAGTGGTGGAGGTGTGCAGATGGGTAGACCTGCTGGGAGAGGTACACGTCGCAGCCCAGAAGTTGTGCTAGAGCACCGGGAGATGAATCGGGGGAGTGAGACCCCAAATTGAGAAGCACCACAGTTTGGTCAATGGGAATTGGTTTTTAGAACCCATAGTGTAAGTTGGCCAATGGATTGGCAGGGAGAGACCCCGGGTAGTGTAAAGTGGTTAAAGTCACTTAGAAAATAGTTAGGATGAAGGATCTCCTCGCACCATCTGCATCCACTCGCCTGAGGTGACAGGTACTCCACACCATGCCATGTTTTGATTATTTTTTATGATGCAAATGTTTGGATTGTGAGACGCATCATGACGTGGGTGTGACATTGTGCGTAATTCCATCTCTCCCTCCTTATGAGGATTGATGATGAATTTGTGATGGCAAATTTTGAAGTAAAGGGATTGTGGAGACGAATTTGGTATAGGGGAAATATGGGGAAGACGTGACAGTAGTGACGAATTTGTAAATGGGTAGATTTTTGTACATATGGGGTAAGGGTAGGGTAGGTGACAGGGGGGTGACGTACGGTAGGGACGAGCTTTCTCACTTCGCCCTCCGTACGCATTTCACCTTGCATTGCCTTATTGACGTGTACCCTTGTGACCTTACCCCTCGCTCAATTGTCTTTCTTTTGTCTCCCACATGACCTGTGCGCCATTGGGTGCCGATGGGAGCGTGCGTGAGGTGGCCATTGTGCGCCCGAGATTCCCAGAACCAGCATGCATTGCGTTGATGTACCACTGTATGGACCGCTGTTCTGCGGCCAAGTACCACTTGATGGACCCCAGGTTCTGGGGCAGGGCACCTCTGTTGGAGACCGGCCATAGTGGCCAGGGAATCTTGCTTGCGGACCTCGGTAAGGTGGCACCTATGCCAAACAGGTGGACCACCCTTAGTTGGCCCCTGAGGCCCTAAATAAAAATGGACCCAAGTTGTGCTTTTTATTATTTCCAACTAGGCCGCATGAAGCCAGAAGACGTCGGGAAGAACATCGGCCCAGCAGAGAAAGAGAAGACCACCACCAGTTGTTTTGTTGTGTTTATTATGAACCATGGTGACTGCGCACCGGATGGTGCTTTTGGGTGCTTTGTGGTGCTTTGTGGTGTTTGGTGCTTTTGGGTGCTTTGGTGGTACTGGTACTGGTGCATCGATGCAATGCGTGCTGTCTCCTCCCTCCCAACAGGAATTTCTTTCTCTTGTTCCGTAAAAAAAAACAAAAAAAAAAACACAGGTCCTGGGTTGCGTTGTAAATAAGAAATCACGTCATTGTAAATAATGCTCCCCACCGTAAATGTATAGTTTGAGAATAATTCCGTAATTCGGTTAGCTGTGGGCTTGAGTCTGTTAGACAGGATGCAATGCAATAGGGGGACATACTTATTTGTGTTTTAAGATTGTCACACTCAGGGTCAGGTTAATTGTAGAGGGAATTACACCTACGTGTCACACTAAGTTAAAGTTTAATAGGCCCGAGTACGGGCCTGAAGAAAGGAGGGTGCCGTGTAACGAATGTGGAAACGTTACAATGTGAACGTTACAAAAGTACGGTAACACCCTGTTAATGTAAATAATGGTCGCAGTCGGCATCCTAGTTAATTGCATGAAACTTACACGCAGGTCACGATATATCTTTTAAATAGTGTATTTCCTTATTCCATGTAGGCTAAATATGTGTTTTCCCACTAGATTGACTTTGCATTGTATCAAACAAAATAAGCGTAGGCCCTTCCAATTTCCCCAAAACCTCCCTTCCAATTGCCTTCCGCAATTTGGGCGGTTTTCTTCAAACCACCATTGGCCACGAGGTAGGGTTGGGGAAGAAAGGCGTGTCTCCACCTCGTCATAAGAGGGAAGGAGTGAACCAGCCCTAACAGCCAATCAACACCGCGGTGAGCGACCCGGTAGGCGTGCCCTCGGAGCCGGCGGCTTGATTTCGCCCGAGGTGATAAAAGCGACTGTAAGGGACTGCTTTAAGAGATGACTTGGAGAGGCCTTGGGAGATGAGCAAAGAGACTGCACCAAGAGGCGGTGAGATGCGAAACGCTCCAAGCCAAAGAGGAGAGGTACTCGGCAAGGGAACCAGCTTTGGAGAGACGCGCTGAAAGGAGGGAGACGGCTCCACCCCCAGGAAGAGGAGCAGGTGTGCCGAACCAGCGCGTGACGTCTACCGCAGTGGATACACGACGGAGGGTTTCCCGCCAAAACCGCGAGGAATTGCGAACTGCGGCCTCCCGACCTTGCCTCCCTCTCAAGCAATCCATCTCAAGCCTTACCTGCCTGCATATATCCCCTGTGTAAGTGTGAACGTCCTGTCCTACTCATTGTCTTGGGGTTAAGTAAGAATGAATAGTGTAAGTTAACGATTCGCTGTGTTACTGCTTCTTCCATCCATTGCTTGTGTGTGTATAATAAAATCTGTTCTTCCTCCGTATTCTTCTTCTTCTTCTTTTTCATTCTCTTTCGGTCGCTTTAGAGATTTCCCGATTGAATATCTGTGGGGCGATCTGGTCAACGTCGGGTGGAATCGGGTTTTAATCGGGGAGTAACTGTTCGGACACGGTTAAATACACCACCGCTCGGTCAATATAACATCTAAAACCCGCGTCTGTAACAATATGTATATATATATATATATATATGTATATATATATATATATTGTTAGGGATACGGGGGACGACTCTCCCGTTAGCAAGGCGTGATTAGCCCCTTGTCCTGTTAAACTGGCCGTCTCCCCGTTCCTGGCACTTGTAACGCTATCCCGCGGGATGGAACGGATCAGGGTTATAGGCCCAGGGTCTATCCCGAATACCTTTATCCGTCCCTCCGCAGACTAGGGAGACAAGTACCGCTCGAACCCCGGTTTGGATGGTCGAGTTAGTTGCCGAGCGGTTTTTAGCAACCCGAAGTTCGAGTCATTAGCCTTCACTAAACCCGATCCTGAACGTTGGCCGAATCGCGCCACGTACACTCAATATGGAAACCTCTAAAGCGACCGAAAGAGCATGAAGAAGTAAAGACAAAGTAGGGAATAACAAGATTTATTACTATTTATACACACTAAGCAGAAAGGAAAAGAAAGATGCTTTATAAGGCAATTGAAGGAGCAGGAGACATAGGGCAGTGATTAGCTTATATATATGGCAGTCTTAATTAATACCCCAAGACAACATGAAAGATGGACAAACGGGCACACTTACATGGGGGAAATGATGGCAGGAATCACTGGAGGGAGGAGAAGGTCCAAACCGATGGCAGGGCAGGAAGGTCCGGGCAATTCCACACCGTCGAGGTCCACGTTCCGTGCTCGAAGCGAACAGCAGCTGGCAGCTCCGCGTCTCCACAGCCGGCAATAGGGCTCGGCGTATTGCTCAGTATCAGCACCCCCTCACGTCTCGTTCTCTCTTGGCTGCTTTAGCTGGATCGCGCATCTGCCGCACCTCTCTCTCAATCTTCTTCGGACCTCAATCTTCTCCAAAAAGCTCATCTCTGTGGGGAGCGTCGCGCTGCGGGTTATATAGGCCCCGCCCTTCAACCTTTGCGAACCTCCCCCAAGTGTTCTCTCTCCGCCCTCTCAAGCCAAACCCCTCGTTCTGGGTTGGATGTGCGGGGCCGACTTACTCCTCCCCTCTATGACGAGGTGGAGACCCGCCTTTCTTCTTCGTCGTTACCTCGTGCGTAATGGAGTCAAATGCAGCAAAGTGGACGGGAGATGAAAATGCAGCAAAGTGCCTAAAGAGTCAATTGCAGCAAACCTGGCACTTGGAAGCTGCCATGGGGCGTCGGAGGGGCCTACTCTTATTTAATTCGGTGCAATGAAGAGTCAAACTATTGGGAAACACATCCTTAGCCTACATAGAATAAGGGACTAACTATTTAAAAGGATATATGGTGTCCTGTGTGTAGGTTTATGGAATTAACTAAGAGGACGAGCTTCGACCTTTCTTTACATTACGAGGGTCAGTTACACACAACAAAACCATAATTCTCACATTCTTTACACTTTCTCAAATTCGTAACACTGCACCCTCCTTCCTTCAGGCCCGCCCTCGGGCCTATAAAACTTTACTTTTAGTGTGACACGTAGGTGTAATTCCCTCTCCAATTAACCTGACCCTGAGTGTGACAATTTTAAAACACAAATAAATATGTCCCCCTGCTGCATTGCACCCTGCCTAACAGATTTGCGCCCACAGGATAACTGAATTGCGGAATTGTTTTCAAGCTATACATTTACGGTGGGGAGCATTATTTACAGTGACGTTATTTCTGATTTACAACGCAACCCAGGACCTGTGTTTTTTTTTCTTTTTAGGGAAACAAAGAGAAGGAATTCCTGTTGGGAGGGAGGAGACAGCACGCATTGCATCGATGCACCAGTACCAATAACACCAAAACACCCAAAAGCACCCAAAAGCACCAACCACCAATCGCACCAACCAGTGCACAGTCATTACTGTTTGTCATAAACACACAAAAAAAAAAAAACTGGTGGTGGTCTTCTCCTTCTCTGCTGGGCCGATGTTCTTCCCAATGTCTTCTTGCTTCATGCGGCCTACTTGGAAATATAAAAAGCACAAACCGTGTCCATTTTTATTTAGGGCCACAAGGGCCAACTAAGGGTGGTCCACCTGTTTGGCATAGGTGCCACCTTACCGAGGTCCGCAAGCAAGATTCCCTGGCCACTATGGCCGGTCTCCAACAGAGGTGCCCTGCCCCAGAACCTGGGGTCCATCAAGTGGTACTTGGCCGCAGAACAGCGGTCCATAAAGTGGTACATCAATGCAATGCATGCTGGTTGCGAGGGTCCTGGCACACAAGACGACCTCCGCACGCTCCCCTCAACGCCCAGTGGCGCACAGTCCTCGGGTGGGAGACAAAGGGGGGAAAAGACAGGTGAGCGAGGGGTAAGGTCACAAGGGTACACTTCAATAAAGGCAATGCAAGGCGAGGTGCGTATGGAGACGGAGCGGAGAAAAGCTCGTCCCTACCGTATGTCACCCCCCCTGTCACCTACTCTACCCTTGCCCTTACCCCATATTTACAACAATCTACACATTTACAAATTCGTCACTACTGTCACGTCTCCCCCATATTTCCCTTATACCAAATTCGTCTCCACAATCCCTCTAACCAAAATTTGCCATCACCCAATTCATCATCAATCCTCATAAGGAGGAAGAGATGGAACATCAGCACAATGTCACACCCACGTCATGATGCGTCTCACATTCCAAACATTTGCATCAAAATAATAAAATAACAAAACATCCATGGCATGGTGTGGAGTAGCGTCACCTCAGGTGAGTGGTTGTAGATAGTGCGAGGAGATTCTTAATCCTAACTATCCTCTAAATGACATTAACACACTTTTACACTACCCGGGGTCTTTCCCTGCCAATCCATTGGCCAACTTACACTATGGGTTCTAAAAACCAAATTCCCCTTGACCAAACTGTGGTGCTTCATCAATTTGGGGTCTCACTCCCCCGATTCATCTCCCGGTGCCCTTGCACAATTTCCGGGCTGGGTCGTGCAGCTCTCCCAGCAGGTCTACCCACCTGCACACCTCCACCACTGTAGTTGCCACCCAAGCTTACCTAGCTCCTCACCCTAACCTATCTAACTGGGGAAGGCCCCTCCTGGCTCTGTCACCCCTCGGTGCCCTATGGCACTGGGCTACCCGGGTCTGTCCTCCGGATCCTCGGGCCCCATCCACAACAACTCTACCGGCTCCCAGAGCCCACCTGCGGCCTCACCTGGCCGACATCCTAACAGTAGCGGAGTGTCAACCAACTACACACACTAACAGGCTACATGCCCAGCCATTTCCACAACACTAATGCACCCATCCACTACACTCCTGTGCAACTACCCGCACCACAGATGCCAATATCCAACCACAATTTACCTGTACCCTCTACCTAACACTTACACTACCCTCCCCGGGTATTCGTGATGGGGTCCATCCTCCTTTCCCCCATCCACCCTTCGCACCATCCACTCCACTCCACTGTTTCCACCATACTCACTCCACGACCATCCATTCCAATACTCCATATTCTCCAGACCATTTATTCCATACACCTGTTCTCCATTCACCTGTTGTTGCACACCTGTGCAATCACACCTGGTGCCACCTGCACCCTCCTTCCTCCCTGGACCATTTGGTCAGCACAACTCACATCACTATCACTCACTCACACACTGCTCCATACACCTGGTTCAGTTGCACACCTGTGCAATCACACCTTTTAACCACACACACGGCATCATCTGCACTACCTGTTGCCCTGCTAACTTAGTGCTCCCCGTCTTCCCTTTAAACTAAGCACACACCACGTCATTATCATCCAAACTAATCTACCTGCGTCCCCACTACAGGTATCATTGTCACTACCTAACCTTAACGTTACCTAAGGTCATCTCTAGGTCCCTACACACGATATCCTAACCCTCCCGGGCTAGTTTTCACTGCCATAAACCCCATAACACTAGTGCTCCTTTGCCCCCGCTATGAGGGATGGCATAGTTGCCATCCCACCACATCGGGTATCTCTCACTACCAATTTTGCACACCAAATTCCAGCTAATTAAAAATTTGCCAATCACTACCAATCATCTGCCAATCATCACTCTGCCAATCCTTGCCAATCATCAAATTTTGCTTTTTTCAATTTCGGGTCCAAAACATTATCCTCATCACACGTCTACTCACTAGAGCCTCTCGGTGCGCCAATCCATTTCCAAAGCTCGGCTTCGTAATGCCGAGCAATGAATGCGGGTTGCTTGGTGCCGGCGGCTGGATGCGTCCGGCACTCGGTGCAGGGAGAGACGCTTACCCGGGCCGAGATCCAACGCACCATCTCGGTACGGAGCCGTCCAATGGCCCGATCTCACCCTGCCGGAACGCCTCAACAAAAAGGGGTCGCCATGACGACCCTTCTTACCGGGCCGCCCGTTCCGCATAGTGGAGCACGGACGCGGCCGGTCAGAACGAGGCCCGGCGTGGATCCCGCATGGCGGTTCTTTCGAAACCGCCGCGGTCACGATCCCCGCGGATCCCCGCGGCACGCAAAGCTGCCCGACACGCACCGAGGGCCCGATTCGGCTATACGTCGCTCTAACCGCTAACCCGGTTAGCGTCGATGCTCCACTTGCATGCTTACACCCCGCAGCTCGTTCCTTGCTCATACATCCAGCCGTCTCCATGCTCTTTGTCATTGCACCTTCCCTGACACACCCAGGTCCACTCATTCCGCTCACAGACTTTGTCACACACCTGACCACCGCACACCTTTGCACACACTCGTCGTTCGCACACCTCACCAACACACCTCTTCGCGCCCCCTCCTCGGTCACCTCCTCTGTGACAACCACAGGTGTGCTCTCACTTGCACACCCAACCACGTGCCTCACTACCAACTCCAGCGTGCATTCCCATACGTGCTCTACCATTCCAGGTGTGCATCCTTCCATTCCAGGTGTACATCCTCTCTCACCTGCCACCACCAACTCACGCTCCGTGTCACTCACTACTCTCACCTCCACACTCGGTCGCGCACTCACCCTTACTCTCGCCAGCACACTCTTTCCTCATGCCCCCGTCCATTACACACCTTTCTCGCGCATCCTCTTGCGCACTCTCTCTCGTTACACCCTCCGTAACACTCACCACAGGCGTGCATGCTTCCGTTACATCCCTTGTAACACTCCCCACGACGCGCTTCCATGTGCCCCCCTGCACACGCGCTACGACCAACTCACTCTCGACAGCACACACTCCTCGGCGCGCACTTTTTCCTCACACACCCCAGAGTCGGACATTCTCGCACACCTCCTCCTTCGCACTCCGTACCTGTCGCACACTTCACCAACGGCCTCTCACGAACACCCGGATCCAAACCAACCCCCAAGCCGACTGAAGCTTCCCTCACACCATATACATTTCCGCGTATATCGCCACTCACCTCGGCACCTCACCACCTCGGCACCTCCTTCGCCACCTGCAAACTCTTTATCTGGTTAGCGAGCACAACATCACGATTTGAGCACCGACCTTGCACATATTCCATCACCTCCTCCTGTATTTCTTTTTTAGTTTCCCTCCGTCTCTTCTTAATTTCACTCACCCCCTCCCTCTTCCACCTCCTCTAATTTTTGCTTCACCTCTTTTATTTCCCGGTGCGTCTCCTCAATTTCGTCCTCTATCGCCACCTTGACCGTTTCTATGTGCGTCCTCACCTCCCGGTCCTTTGTCTCCATTGCTTCTGTCACCTCGTCCAACCTCGTTGTCAGTCCCTCACGTACCATCTGACATTCCCTCTTCGTCGCTATCAAGTCGTTCTTGATGTCTTTTTGTGTCGCCTTTAACCCCCCGATTATTGCAGTGTTCTTTTCCACCTGGTCCACGAGTTCCTTTTGTCCCACTGTCAGCTGTTCTACTCCCCTCGTCAGACCCTCTATGCCCCCTTGTAACTTTGCCGTATTATTCCTCCCCTCTTTCTCCATACGCTTCTCACCTCGCTTTACCTCCTCGCGTACCCCCGAGACCTCCTCGCTTACACCTCGTCTTATTTCCTCCTTCATTTCTCCCATCTCTTTGGTAGATGTCACCCTCATCTGTTCCAATTCATTTCTCTGAGCATCCAATTTAGCGTCTAACCCAATTTTCACCTCCTCTATCTGGTTCCCCATCCGTTTGATTTCCCGGGTGGATTGCTCCCCTATTTCCCGCAATTTGCCTTCCATCCTATCTTCTAGCCCCGTTAACCCATTCTTTACCTCTTTTATCTGATTCTCCTGGGCAGCCATTCTATTTTCCACCCCCGTTAACCCATTTTTCACCCATTTTATCCCGTTGTCTAACCCCTCAAATTTATTGTCTAACCCCACAAATTTATTGTCTAACCGTTCACCGGTACCCCTCGCTTCGTCCCTCATTGCTCCCATTTGGCCCCCCATTTCTCCCATTTTGGCTTATAGCCCCATATTCGCCATTAGTATGGCTGCATTAATCTGCGCCATGAGGTCCCGCACATCAATTCCCCCTATTTGTGCAGCGGGCGCGGCTACCCCGCGCTCGTGCGAGCTGCCACTTTGTGCGTCTGATACCACGTGCGCGAGGGCGCCATTTTGTGCACCTGAAACCTCCTCAACCACCTCCTCCATTTCTTCCCTGTGGTCCTGGGTTACCCCTAACCCCTCTTCTAGCTCACCCACCTGCATCCGATCACCTTGATTGTCCATGGCACGACTCAATTTGGGATGTTAAACAAAATTTCGGCCGCTCGTAATTTCGACCAAAATTTTTTTTTTATGTTATAAAAAATTTGGTTCGGCACTCGAATCTCACTCCAAGACACCAATTGTTACGGCCAATAGTACAATTGGTGTCCAAAATTTGGGCTAAATAAATTTAGTCCCAGGTTTGAATCCCAACTCCTGACTACCAATTGTTACGGATACAGGGGACGGCTCTCCCGTTAGCAAGGGGTGATTAGCCCCTTGTCCTGTTAAGCTGGCCGTCTCCCCGTTCCTGGCACTTGTAACGCTATCCCGCGGGATGGAACGGATCAGGGTTATGGGCCCAGGGTCTATCCCGAATACCTTTATCCGTCCCTCCACAGACTAGGGAGACAAGCACCGCTCGAACCCCGGTTTGGATGGTCTAGTTAGTTGCCGAGCGGTTTTTAGCAACCCGAAGTTCGAGTCATTAGCCTTCACTAAACCCGATCCTGAACGTTGGCCGAATCGCGCCACGTACACTCAATATGGAAACCTCTAAAGCGACCGAAAGAGCATGAAGAAGTAAAGACAAAGTAGGGAATAACAAGATTTATTACTATTTATACACACTAAGCAGAAAGGAAAAGAAAGATGATTTATAAGGCAATTGAAGGAGCAGCAGACATAGGGCAATGATTAGCTTATATATATGGCAGTCTTAATTAATACCCCAAGACAACATGAAAGACGGACAAACGGGCACACTTACACGGGGGAAATGATGGCAGGAATCACTGGAGGGAGGAGAAGGTCCAAACCGATGGCAGGGCAGGAAGGTCCAGGCAATTCCACACCGTCGAGGTCCACGTTCCGTGCTCGAAGCGAACAGCAGCTGGCAGCTCCGCGTCTCCACAGCCGGCAATAGGGCTCGGCGTATTGCTCAGTATCAGCACCCCCTCACGTCTCATTCTCTCTTGGCTGCTTTAACTGGATCGCGCATCTGCCGCACCTCTCTCTCAATCTTCTTCGGACCTCAATCTTCTCCAAAAAGCTCATCTCTGTGGGGAGCGTCGCGCTGCGGGTTATATAGGCCCCGCCCTTCAACCTTTGCGAACCTCCCCCAAGTGTTCTCTCTCCGCCCTCTCAAGCCAAACCCCTCGTTCTGGGTTGGATGTGCGGGGCCGACTTACTCCTCCCCTCTATGACGAGGTGGAGACCCGCCTTTCTTCTTCGTCGTTACCTCGTGCGTAATGGAGTCAAATGCAGCAAAGTGGACGGGAGATGAAAATGCAGCAAAGTGCCTAAAGAGTCAATTGCAGCAAACCTGGCAAACCTGGCACTTGGAAGCTGCCATGGGGCGTCGGAGGGGCCTACTCTTATTTAATTCGGTGCAATGAAGAGTCAAACTATTGGGAAACACATCCTTAGCCTACATAGAATAAGGGACTAACTATTTAAAAGGATATATGGTGTCCTGTGTGTAGGTTTATGGAATTAACTAAGAGGACGAGCTTCGACCTTTCTTTACATGACGAGGGTCAGTTACACACAACAAAACCATAATTCTCACATTCTTTACACTTTCTCAAATTCGTAACAATATATATATATATATATATATACAGTGAAACCTTGACTTACGAGTGCACCAACTTACGAGTTTTCCGAGATACGAGCCGTCGCTCGGGCGGTTTTTTGCTTTGAGATGCGAGCCGAGATCTGAGTTATGAGCTTACGCCACCCGCCACCAAGTGGGTTCCGGTCACGTGGTTATCTTGCCGTGCAAGCATCTCTGCTGTATATCGCTGCTGCTTTGTTTTCGCATTTTGGTTATTTTGGAGCTTCCGCCACCCGCCACCAGGTGGGTTCCGGTCACGTGGTTATCTTGCCGTGCAAGCAGCTCTGCCGTATATCGCTGCTGCTTTGTTTTCGCATTTTGTTTATTTTGGAAAATTTCTTAGTTTTAACCATGGGTCCTAAGAAATTGAGTGCCAAGGGCAGTACTGAGAAGAAGAAGAGGACCGGCATTCACTCCGTCGTCAGGCATGGTGAGGCAGCAAGCTCGGATGTGAAGGCAGCTGACGATTTTATTATAACTTTTGCCGAACTGATAGAAGCCGAACGATAAATCTTCAACTGTGACGAGACAGGGCTCTTCTGGAAAAAGATGCCGAGGAGGACGTATATAACGGCAGAGGAGAAGAGCATGCCAGGCCACAACTTGTTCAGAGTGCCGGCGATAGCTCGCCTTCTCTTTGTGGAAGACACGGTGATTTTTTTTTTTTTTTGTATACAAGATCGAGGCTCGTGAAAGAGCTAACATTAATCACACAAAAAGACAAACCGACACACAAAACACAAAAAACAAGGGGAGCGGCAGACAATATGGGGAGAGGGGGAAGGACACAAACACAACATTTGAGAGCAGGGACATCGGGAGGACTTGGGGGGGAGGTGGGAGAGGAAAAAAACATATGAACACTGCAAGGACTCTGGGGTGAATTACCGGGGGTAGAAAATATCAAGGTTTTCGATGGGTCATTGATGAGGTCATTTCGATGAGGTCATTGATGAAGACCAGAAATAGCACAGGGCCCAGAACACTACACAGATCCTTAACATCCAACAACTAATGGGACGCAAACGGGGCGCCCAGTTTAGCGGTACACACATTGATGAATCACCCTGGCTGTGAAACACCGACATGACAGGTTATAGCTGGGTCGGGATTCAAACCCAGGCTGGACAGTTTAGAGTCAAGTGTGCGTACCTCCAGTCCAGGCCATCCTGCCAACTTGTATGCTGCATACAGGTGAAATATAAAGCGTGAGATATTTTTATATATACTGTATATTTAAAAAAAAATTGGTGTGGTTTTTGGCGGGCTGGAACGGATTAATAGCATTTCAATGCATTTTAATGGGGAAATTTAATTTGAGAAACGAGCAAATTGAGTTACGAGCTCGGTCACAGAACGAATTAAACTCGTAAGTCAAGGTTTCACTGTATATATATATATACATACATATATATATACTATTACGGGTCGCGGACAAGATGTTACTTTGGGCCGAGCGGATGGTCAACCGCGACCGTTACAGGATCCCCGATTAGCCCGACTCCCCCAAACGTTGACCAAATCGCGCCACAGGTATTCAATTTGGAAACCTCTAAAGCGACCGAAAGAGAAGGAAGAGAGGAGGAAGACAGAGTACAGAGGAAGAACAGATTTATTATACACACACAAGCAAAAAGGAGCAATCAAGTTATTTACAAGCAATGGATGGAAGAAGCAGGTGACACAGGGAAATCATTAGCTTATACTATGCAGTTTACTTATAAACCCCAGGACAACATTCAAGACAGACGACGTTCACACTTACACGGGGGAAATTGCAGGCAGGTATGGCTTGAGGATGGATGGTTGTTTTGGGAGGCAATGGAGGGTCCAGCGTGGATTGCTGCCTGGCACGCCCTTTTCATGGCCTGCGTCCCCTTAGCTGCAGCGCAGCTGGTCGCACGATGGCTCGCAGGCTCGGTCACACCTGCTCGTTCAGGCGTCTTCCTTCTCCCCAGCAACAACGAGCGACAGCAAGCAAGAGGACGGGGTCAGAGCCAGAGAGTAAGAGGACGGAGGGCGTCCCGCGGCGGTTTATATTGGTTTCTCACCGAACCTTCACGCACTTTCTCGGGGGTTCCCGCTCCGCCCTCTCTTAGCCAAACCCCTTGTTCTGGGTTGGATGAGCGGGGCCGACTTACTCCTCCCCCCTATGACGAGGGGGGCGACCCGTCTTCTCTAGCCACTCCCCTTGTTCGTAATGTCCGCAAATGCCGAAAACCTGTCAGCAGCTGCAGGTAATGCGCCGTCCCGTTGCACAGCAGTTCAGTACTGCAATAAACGGTTGCTGTGAAAGCTCAAATGGGGGAATCCCTGGCACTTGAGCTGCCATGGATCATCGGAGGGGCCTATGCTTATTTCGTTTGATGCAATGCAGAGTCAATCTAGTGGGAAACACATATTTAGCCTACATAGAATAAGGAAATAAGCTATTTAAAAAAGATATATCGTGGCCTGTCTGTAGGTTCATGGAATTAACTAGGGGGACGTCTTTCGATCTTATTTACTCTACGAGGGCCAGTTAAAACACAGCAAACCAGTTCTCACATTCTTTACACTTTCCAAATTCGTTACAATACATACATATATATATATATATATATATATATATATATATTTATATATATATATATATATATATATATACATATATACATACATATATACATATATACATATATACATATATACATATATATATATATACATATATATATATATATATATGTATATATATATATATATATATATATATATATATATGTATATATATATATATATATATATATATATATATATATATATATATACATACATATATATATATATATATATATATATATACATATATACATACATATATATATATATATATATATATACATATATACATACATATATATATATATATATATATATACATATATACATACATATATATATATATATATATATATATATATATATATATATATATATATATATATACATATACTGTATATATACATATATATATATATTGTTGCGGAACCCGGGTCTGTCGACGTACTAAGGGAAAGGGGGGGGGGGGGGCGTTTATGACCCCGTTTCCCCCTCAGACTCCGAGTCCACAGGCCACCGGCCGCGACTAAACTTGTGATCAACGGGTTGCGGAGCACCTCCAATCGCCAGTCTTCCAGCCACACACCAAAGGGTTAGGGTTAGGGTTAAAATTGAATTAGTAATTTATTGAATTAGCCACAACATTGATTAAGTCAAAAGCATTTCCTTAAAATGGCCGTGAGAAACTGGAGAGTTTGTGGAAGGGCAAATTGGTGAGGGGAGTTGATGGGCGAATCTCTTTACTTCCCCCTGAATGCCATATCCCTGTGCGCTCCTCCACTTGACCCCATTTCCAAAAGAGGGTCTTTGGTCCACAGGATGGCGTGATTTTACAGTGGGGAAGAATTGGGTGGAATTTATAATCTACCATATATAACACAATGTCAGTTTGTGTGTTTGTACAGATGTCTGTCCCCCTTCGTAAAGGTAGGTTTTAAAAGCAAATCTTTTAACATGAATGTGTGTTCACTATGGTCTATTATTGAGGATAAAACAAACTCGAAAAACATTTTCCATAAAAGAGTAATCATGTCTCCTCTGTTGCAATTGTAGATGGTGGCCTGCAAACCGAGCCTCAAGGGCGGTGTACAGAACGTTTTTAAAAAAAATAACAGTAAATACAAGAAACAGGGAGGTGAAATTCACTGCACCTGATCTGCAATGCACACATCGTAAAATGAGTGTTAATTTACATCCACAGGATGTCTAATAAATAAAGGAGATAAAAGCACACCTGACACTAGGCCGAGGCTTCAGACTTTGACATGTTCACAAGGCTGCACCGTCACATAAAGTGCTCCAACCCATCATTTTTGACAGGCTTTTTACTCGTAGTGAAATAAGGAAGGAGGAAAGAGAGGAAAGCAAGGCATTTGGGACAATATGCAGATCCTATTCTAAAGATAAAACCTGTATTTCATTCAGCGCACATGGGAGGCATTCACAAAATACATATGCAGAAGTGGGCAGTATTTACAATAATCACAACAGCAGGTTCTCCCCTCCTTCCAAGCATGATTTCATATAGAGGAAGAAGATTTAAAGTTTTGGAATTGTTCATCTAAGACGTCCTAGTTTCAAATTAGCAATCAAATGATTTGGGACATCTGAAACCAGCTTCTGAGTGAGTGAAAAGTTTTTATACAATTGGTGTATTTGCCTTAGTGTGATAATTTAGGCAGCGAAGCAAAAAAATAAGGAAGCCACATGACTGAGCGATGTAACTAGACTGACTGACGTAGCCATGCACTGCACGACTGAGCGTAATCGTACAGCACACTCTGAATCCTTTATTCAATGCAAGTGATGTTAATGTATCAAATAATATTCTATTTTCATGCATTAGTGTTGCAGACCTGTTAAACCATCACAAAGGTTGATTAATAAAGGTTATCTGCACAGACATGACTTATTTACCTGTTGACAATAATTGTAGATAGGTTTATAGACAGTTGCTTCACAGTCAATGCATTGCTGTTACTTAATTTATAATCAGGCAATGTAAGGAATCAAATCCATTGAAGGCTAGTGCAATTACATCATTCTGCAACAAATTTCAGAATGATGCCGAGTTATCGGATCTCAACTCAACTCAATATGCAATTAAAAAAGGCTCCTCGGCTGTAGCTCGATCCTCAGTATCCATGATTAGACAACCTTCCATAAAATGTGATGCATTGTAATTTTGAAGTTTGTCAACCATTTCTCTGCTGGAGCGGTCTTTTCCGGGAGAGATCAAGGCATAAAAGAAAGATATTGTCGTGATCTGGCTGATCACGACAATATCAGCCAGATCACAACCGACTCCAGAAAGCATTGCTTTTTCTGCCTTGTTGAATGTACCGCAACTACAAAAATGACTCTAAGTTGTTTGCTGAAAGTAACATCATGGAACGTTCAATGACACAGAGTAGATCTTTCCAAGATTGCTTGTGCATCCCCAGATTATATAATGCACACTGCACCGTCATTAAGACCAGTCCTTGATCTCTTCTACCCCTGTTAATTCACCCCCAGATCCACTTTTATTGAAATACCGACTTCTTTCCTGGAAGTTCTAGCAGAGCCAATGTGTTTTATACCTCGCCCACACCTCCCACCCCCGCCTTCCCATGCTTCCTCCACCCATGCCCTCTCCCTCCCACAGATGTACGTGTGTGCTTCCCCCTCTCTCCCCATCTTGTCTCCCGCTCCTTTTATTGTATGTTTTCAGCGTCCGTTTATTTCTTTGGTGATTGATGTTAGCCCTTACACGAGCCTCGATCTTGTATACAAAAAAAAAGAAAAAAAAAAGGTTCCACTTACATTGCAAATAATCTTTCACGGACACTTAATTTTCTGCATTAGAAAATCAAATGACTATTTAAATAAGATGGGAGATCATGAATAAGATGGGAGATCATGAATAAGATAATAAGATAGGAGAATTTTAAAAACATGACTAGATCATGAATACCTGATGCAATGCCAATGATGTGCTTTGAAGCACTTTTGAAGTCTGCAGAGTCTGGAGAAACTCACAATTGGAGTGTCTCCAGCTAGGGTTCTGTGCTTTTTTTTTTCAGCTGTTCTTTATCTTGGTTGACTTGTTTAATTGTGCCAGATAAATAGCAAATTATTGAGCACTAGCAAAAGTACCCGTGCCCAGTGACGGGAAAAGCTAGCCATGGTGGTGGCGAGAATAACCAGACGATGACAGTCAGGCAGTTATCTGGGAAAATTCAATCCATCCTGTAGTGCTTAACTTCACCAAAGGTAGCGCTATTCAAACTAGATGGTATTCATAGAATACTTACCCTGCGCAGTCAACTTGGTGTGAGCCAACTCTTCTGTTTTTGAACGTTTCTTTTTTTTTGGATCCAATATGGCTGCCAGACCACGTGAGCGATGACATCATAAATTTATATTCTCTAAATAATTGTTGCATCGATCATGCTCAATAAATTTCAAACTGATCAGACTAAGAGTTGTCCCTGTCGAATTATGACGTCATAATTGAGGCACCAATGATGCCATCGTGAACAACACCTATTCCCCATATGGAGTTATTTACAATGAGCCACGTTTCAATTTTTCCCTAGAGCGATTTTGGAGATATAGAGGTGTAACGTTTTTCGGTTTTTCCAAGATGGCGGCTGTAACACATGACCTATGACGTCATGATTATCATTAAAATATTCGAAAGGAGGAGGCGCTCCTATGGTGAAAATTTCGTGTTCATCAGAGCTGAAAAGCTGAAAAAAATAAATTTAAAAAAGCTGAAAGCTGTTTTGCCGAAAAGAAATTAATAATGATCAGTTGGATAAGTGTTGTATTTGTCGAATTATGACGTCATAACGAAGGCACCGATGACATCATTAACATATATTATTCCCCATGGGGAGTCGGTGACAATGAGCCAGGTCTCAATATTTTCCATGGAGCGGTTTCAGAGATATAGAGGTGCTAAGTTTTTCGAATACGGCGCCTGGAACCACGTGACCTATGACGTCATACTAATCATTAAAATATTCTACAGGAGGAGGCCCTCCTATGGTGAAAATTTCGTGTCAATCGGACCAAGAACTGCAGAGAAAAAAATTTATACTGATCGAATCAAGTGTTGTACGTGTCGAATTATGACGTCATAATTAAAGTACCGATGACATCATCATTAACATATCTTATTCCCCATGGTGAGTACTTGACAATGAGCCATGTTTCCATTTTTTCCATTGAGTGGTTTGGGAGATATAGAGGTGCAACGTTTTTCCAAGATGGCGCCTGTACCATGTGACCTATGATGTCATAATATTCATTAAAATATTCGACAGGAGGAGGCCCTCCTATTTTGAAAATTTCATGTCAATCGGACCAACGGTTGCCGAGAAAATGAATTTTTAAAATGCAGACACGGCACACACATGTAAGTACGTAACTGAATGCTTAACCCCGTTTTCGCTTCGCGAGCGCAGGGTAATGAACTGCAACAGCGAGTAAGTATAAGTATACCCCATCATTTGTTTCTGGAGGTTCCCGGCAGGCATAAGTCACAAACCCTGCTTAAACCTGGGCAGTGCAACCTTTTACCTCTGTGACAAGTTTGGTGCAAATCCTTTCCAGAGGAGTAGGAGAGTATATGCAACCCACAGACACACAGATCAACACTTAGAATTCTAGATAATTTATGTAAAAAGGCATATAAAGCATAACATGGACGGAGTCCTTCCTTGAGCCAATGGTATGTGTGAGCATATGCACGCACACACACACACACACACACACACACACACACACACACACACACACACACACACACACACACACACACACACACACACACACACAGTTACGGATTCGTCACTGTCGTTGTGGTGGTTTGCATCCACTGTAAATATTTCTGATTCCATGTACTATTATTGTTTTCAAAAGGTTTATTGTCCATGAACTGTTTTCAAAAGGTAAAAAAGTTAATGTTAAAAGAAACAGGAAACCGGATCGGGAACCGGACGACGAAGAGGAAGAAGAGGGGAAAAAAAAGGGCGGAGCGAGGGAGTCGGACAAGAAAGCCAAGTTGCTCCGAGTTCGGAATCGAACGTTGGCGAGCAAGAGTCACGAGTGAACTTTCGGGTTTCCCAGGAAAGGGATTCCTGCGACAGAGTTGTTATCGCTGTGACAGATTAACCTGCGTGTCAGGTTTTGCGATTGATTCCGAAGAGAATCATCGAAGGGCCGTTACGTCTAGAGAACGGGCCGTCGGCCATTTTGACTCGCGCGTTTGCGCGTCGAGCAAGGTTTCTTTGCTTCGTCAGCCGTTTTCACCGGATTCAGACGTATCTGGTGTGTGTGTGTGCAATGTGGCTTTTGAAGGTTAATTTGTGGTTCGCCGACTGAGCCGTGGAACGTCCATACCCGAGGGTATGATTTCCCAGTCGCCTGTAGGGCGCCTTTGGATTTCCCAGTCGCCTTGAGGGCGCCTTTACGCAGCTTTGGCCGCGTGACTGTGACTATCATCCGAACGGGATTCTGGTCTCGATTAGACATCGTTCTGACAATCGCTGAAGCGGATCGACTTTGGCTTGAAGCTGGGAATTAGAGACATTGGGAATCTTCTTCTTTTCGCTCACTTGGAGCACAATGAGTTATATTGTACGAACCTGATGGTACCATCATAGGATATATTGATTGGACTTTTGATTACTATTATTGTTGTACTGTTGTTCTTGTGTGATCTTAATACAATATTTGTCTGTTGGTAACAATTGGTGTGGTTTCACCATTGATCTTTGACATACAGAATAACACATTTTTCTGCCGTGACTCCTCTCGGGGCTCGGAGGTACACCGTGACCAGGGGGTCGGGGAGGAGCACGTAACACCAGGGTATGGTACCAATATACCTTGGCAACTATTTTAGAAGAGTGCCTAGGGTATGAATTTGGATTTTTTTTTTTTTCAAGGGTATGGTACCAGTATACACTGGCAACTATTTTTGAAGAGTGCCGTGAGATGCTTAATGCCCACTAGCGAATGCTAGTAGCTGATCGGACAATCACACTTAACATCCCTAACAAGGATGGTGAGCGCGCTGATGCATCGCCTGGGCTACCGAGCACCAAGGTACCATTATACAGTTGGGTCGGGAATCAAACCCAGACAGAGAACTCAAAGGCGAGCGCACTACCTCTGAGCTATCCTGCCGATTCCTCTTGCCATCAAAAAGCAGAAAATTTACAGTGGATAGAAACTATGACTCCAAATCATTCTCATAGAAAGCATTAAAGAAGTGTTTTGCCCTGTGAGGCTCATTAGCTTGGAGCTAGTTTGAAAGCTCATTAGCTATTGAGTAAAACTGAGAATAAATAAAAAACTGAGAATAAGAAGGAAATGTATGGAGAAGTAGGGGAATGGCTAGGGGGCAGTGCCATGTGCAGAAGGTCATCTGAGGGAGAGGGTTAGGGTTCACCATTTGCATACAACTCCCTACCTTTAAAAGTGCACAATAGTGTATCTTTGTTCATGAGGTGCGATATCAATTTCCTTCTCCTCTAGTTACATTCATATTCCTGCATTGTCATTGGTTGTTTGTTTCATGACATTCATTCAAAAAACCAATCAAATAGTCTAACGTAAAGTGAGTGTGACAGCAGCATCTCATCATTGTATCCCACATATGTTGAATAACCCTGTGTGGAGGGTGTGGGGTAGAATAACCTTGTAGTTGATATTCCATGTACATGGAATACTATTAGACAGGTGCATATTCCTACTTTGCACCATGTAATGGAACTAAAAAATTTTTTAATGTCAAAATGGTTAAAACAACCCCCTTTCCACCACCTCCCCCCCAACTCCCTTCGCCTCTCAGGGCCATGACAGAGTTGGTTCCTGGGTGATATGTGTCTAGAGATCTAGCTATTTTGGCATGTGTGTGATTTAGATGCTTCCTGGCACGAACTCCTATAATGATGGCTTCCAGCAACACCCCTATAAATTATATGGTTCCCAACAATCTGTATAATCATGGTTCCCAACAACAACCCATATAATTATGGTTCCCAACAACATCAACCCCGATAATGATGGCTTCCAGCAACATCCTTATAAATTATGGTTACCAACAACCCATATAATGATGGTTCCCAAAAACAACCCATATAATGATGGTTCCCAAAAACAACCCATATGATGGTTCCCAAAAACAACCCATATAATGATGGTTCCCAAAAACAACCCATATAATGATGGTTCCCAAAAACAACCCATATGATGGTTCCCAAAAACAACCCATATAATGATGGTTCCCAAAAACAACCCATATAATGATGGTTCCCAAAAACAACCCATATAATGATGGTTCCCAAAAACAACCCATATAATGATGGTTCCCAAAAACAACCCTTATGATTATGGTTCCCAAAAACAACCCCATATAATCATGATTTCCAGCAACATCCCTATAAATTATGGTTCCCAACAACCCATACAATGATGGTTCCCATAAACAACCCTTATAATGATGGTTCCCAAAAACAACCCCTATAATGACGGTTCCCAACAACAACCCCTATAATGATGGCTTCCAGCAACATCCCTATAAATGATGGTTCCCAACAACCCCTATAATGATGGTTCCCTACAACAACCCCTATAATTATGGTTCCCAACAACCCATATAATTATGGTTCCCAAAAACAACCCTTATGATGGTTCTGAACAACAATCCCAATAAATGATGATGCCCAGCAACACCTATAATGATTGTTCCCATCCACAACCCCTGTAATGATTATTCCCATTTACAACCCCTGTAATGATTGTTATCATTTAGAACCTTCGGAATGATTGTTCCTCTTTACAACCTTAGGAATGATTGTTCCCATTTACAACCCCTGTAATGATTGTTATAATTTACAACCTTCGGAATGATTGTTCCTCTTTACAACCTTAGGAATGATTGTTCCCATTTACAACCCCTGTAATGATTGTTATCATTTACAACCTTAGGAATGATTGTTCCCATTTACAACCCCTGTAATGATTGTTATCATTTAGAATCTTCGGAATCATTGTTCCTCTTTACAACCTTAGGAATGATTGTTCCAATTTACAACCCCTGTAATGTTGTTATCATTTCGAACCTTCGGAATGATTGTTCCTCTTTACAACCTTAGGAATGATTGTTCCCATTTACAACCCCTGTAATGATTGTTATCATTTACAACCTTAGGAATGATTGTTCCCATTTACAACCCCTGTAATGATTGTTATCATTTAGAATCTTCGGAATCATTGTTCCTCTTTACAACCTTAGGAATGATTGTTCCCATTTACAACCCCTGTAATGATTGTTATCATTTAGAACCTTAGGAATGATTGTTCCTCTTTACAACCTTAGGAATGATTGTTCCCATTTACAACCCCTGTAATGATTGTTATCATTTAGAACCTTAGGAATGATTGTTCCTCTTTACAACTGTTGCAATGATACTTCGCAACAACTTCTGTTTGGATGACTTCAAACAATCCCTACAATAATGCTTTGCAACAATCCCTGCAATGATGGTTCCCAATAATCCATACAATGATGGTTCCAAACAATCCATACAATGATGGTTCCAAACAATCCATACAATGATGGTTCCAAACAATCCTGCATTAATGCTTCCCAACAATCCCAACAATCCCTGCAATGATGGTTCGCAACAATTCCTACAATAACACTTCCCAACAATTGGACTACAATAATGCTTCCCTCCAATCCCAACAATCATGGTTCCCAACAATCTCTGCAATGATGCTTCCCAACAATCCCTACAATAATGCTTCCCTCCAATCCCAACAATAATGCTTCCCATCAATCCCTGCAATGATGGTTCGCAACAATCCCTACAATAATGCTTCCCAACAATTGGACTACAATAATGCTTCCCTCCAATCCCAACAATCATGGTTCCTAACATGGACGGACTGTCCTTCCTTGAGCCAATGGTATGTTAAAATCCAAACATCCCAACAATCCTTAAACCAATCCTAACAATCCCTGCAATGATGCTTCCCAACAATCCCTACAATAATGCTTCCCTCCAATCCCAACAATAATGCTTCCCCCCAATCCCAACAATGATGGTTCGCAACAATCCCTACAATAATGCTTCCCAACAATTGGACTACAATAATGCTTCCCTCCAATCCCAACAATCATGGTTCCTAACATGGACGGACTGTCCTTCCTTGAGCCAATGGTATGTTAAAATCCAAACATCCCAACAATCCTTAAACCAATCCTAACAATCCCTGCAATGATGGTTCGCAACAATCCCTACAATAATGCTGCCCAACAATTGGACTACGTGATGGTTCGCAACAATACAATAATGCTTCCCTCCAATCCCAACAATCCCTACAATAATGCTTCCCTCCAATCCCAACAATCCTGACAGTGATGGTTACCAACAATCCTGACAGTGATGGTTACCAACAATGCTGACAGTGATGGTTACCAACAATGCTGACAGTGATGGTTACCAACAATACTGACAGTGATGGTTACCAACAATCCTGACAGTGATGGTTACCAACAACCCTGACAGTGATGGTTACCAACAACCCTGACAGTGATGGTTACCAACAATGCTGACAGTGATGGTTACCAACAATGCTGACAGTGATGGTTACCAACAATCCTGACAGTGATGGTTACCAACAATCCTGACAGTGATGGTTACCAACAATCCTGACAGTGATGGTTACCAACAATCCTGACAGTGATGGTTACCAACAATCCTGACAGTGATGGTTACTAGACAACTCTTGTATGGTACTGTTCTCTATTGCGTTCTCATCTTGTGTAATACTGCGCATTGTTATTTGCATATTCTGTATCTATTATCTTATTCTAATATCTACCATCGCTTTCTTTGTCTTGCAGATTGATTGTTCATCGTTGTTGCTAATAAACCTGCATTCAATTGATACATTCTTGTTTATGAACAATCAACTCATCTGAAGATGCCTGCTGCAGTCTGCCCCTTCCCGAGCTGTGTCTACGTTACTGACAGCACTGACAATGCCGTTGCTGCTATCCAGCTCTCCATCCACGCCATGACTCACACGTCCATTGCACCAGCCAAACCGGACAAAGTCAGCCGTCCTCGTATCCAAACCGGCGGTACCAGCGAAGATTGGCAATATTTCACCAGAAGATGGGATGGTTACAAGGCAGCGACCCAGATAATCGGCAATGATGTTCGCGTTCAACTCCTTGAATGTTGTGATGATAATCTACGACGTGACCTCCACCGCAGCAACCCACGCATTGAAATCAAGGACGAGGCAGCTATACTACAAGCCATTCGGTCCCTTGCTGTCCGAGAGGAGAATACCATGGTGTCCCGCGTAAACCTCCACAACATGCGACAGGACCGAGAAGAACCAATTCGTACCTACGCAGCCCGTCTGGCTGGTCAAGCTGAGATCTGCAAGTTTTCTGTTGTATGCTCATGCAATCCCCCTACTGATGTCAACTACACCAAGGACATGGTTCGCGATGTCCTATGTCGGGGACTCGCCGATCAAGATATACAACAGGACATTCTCGGCGATCAAAATCAGAACATGAGCTTGGAGGAAGTTCTCATTTTCGTCGAGGCCAAGGAAGCAGGGAAACGTTCCCAGAATGCCTTGCTCGATAGTGAAGGCGCTCATGGCGCAAGCCAATACAAAAACTGGAAGAACAAAAGAGCCCTGATCACTACCGACAAGCAGGCGGCCATTTGTAGTTATTGCGGCAAAACTGGTCATGGCAAACAGCCGAACATCGACCAAAGGCGTCAATTCTGCAATGCCTACGGGAAAACATGCAGTAAATGCGCCACTCGCGGCCATTTTGCACATGTCTGCCGGGGAGGCACGAAAAAGGCGGACAACAAACCTACGGACAAATCAATGGATGCTCATGATGTGGAAGAAAGCAGCCAGGTCCACGATCTCCTCTGCTCTGTCACGGAACGAGAAACGGCCATTTGGAAGCCGCAAATTAAAAGGGCCATGGCCACCTTGTCAACTCCACTACACCTCGACCACCATATATTTGACCACCTCTCTGGCTGGACCAAGAAGAAGTCTCAACCACAGCCGTACATAAAACTCATAGCACGGATCGATAAGGAATCTTATGACCATTTCGGCCAGCCACTGTCATCCCGACCAAAATCGGCCAGGCTCCAGGCCATGGCCGACACTGGCTGTCAAAGCTGCCTCACAGGACTTAATATTTTCCACAAACTCGGGCTGCGTAATGAAGACCTGTTACCTGTCAACCTGAAGATGAATGCTGTTAACAGTGGAAGGGTCCGGATTATCGGCGCCATGCTCCTACACCTGTCTGGTTGCACAGCCAATGGCGACATTATTGAAACCCGACAAATCTGCTACATCTCACCTGACACACGGAACATGTATCTCAGTCGTGAAGCATGCGTCGATCTAGGCCTCGTGTCTAGTAGCTTCCCAACCATTGGCGAATCCAACACAGTTGGTGCTGCAGTGGCAGCAGTTATCGATGCAAATTGTAACTGCCCGGAAAGATCGCTTCCCCCTACACTGCCTACATCTATCCCATTTCCGGCCACTGACGAGAACCGAGAGAGGCTGGAGAAATGGCTACTGGAGTACTACAAAAGCAGCACATTCAATGTCTGCGAACACCAGCCACTACCCCACATGGAAGGTCCGCCTCTCACACTGATGGTTGACCCCAAGGCAACACCAAAAGCGGTGCACACCCCAGTGCCTGTCCCCTTACACTGGCAGGCAGAAGTCAAGGCTGGTATCGATCGCGACATCAGGTTAGGGGTCCTGGAACCGGTGCCAATTGGTGAACCAGTGACATGGTGCAGCAGAATGGTCGTCTGTCCAAAGAAGGATGGGACCCCACGGAGGACAGTTGATCTGCAACCACTGAATGCGCACTGCACACGTGAGACCCACCACACCCAGTCACCCTTCCATCAAGCAATGGCGGTGCCACATAACACCAAAAAGACGGTAACAGACGCCTGGAATGGCTATCACAGCGTTCCAATCAGAGAATGTGACCGCCATCTGACAACGTTCATCACACCATGGGGCCGATACCGTTACTGCACCACTCCCCAAGGTTACATCGCTTCAGGTGATGGATACTCCAGACGATTTGACGAAATTGTATCGGACTTCAAAAACAAGTCCAAATGTATTGATGATACCATCATGTGGAGCGACACATTGGAAGAGAGCTTTTTTCAGGCATGCAACTGGCTCGACCTGTGCGGCCGTAATGGGATTACGCAAAATCCGACGAAATTCCATTTTGGTCAGGACACGGTCGAATTCGCTGGATTCGAGATCACCATGGACAGTGTACGACCATGCCAAAGGTATCTCCAAGCGATACAGGACTTCCCCACACCAAAAACAATTACTGACATTCGCTCCTGGTTTGGGCTAGTCAATCAGGTAACATACTGCTTCAGCATGACCGAGAGGATGCGACCTTTTCGGGACCTCCTAAAACCATGCACCCCCTTCTACTGGGATGCAACACTACAATCCCTATTCGAAGAATCAAAACGACTCATCATATCTGAAGTCGCAAATGGGGTCCGGATCTTTGACAAGGAACGGACAACATGTCTCGCAACTGACTGGTCGAAGGATGGGATTGGCTTCTGGCTCCTCCAAAAACACTGCAGATGCCCTGGTGAAACCCCACAGTGCTGCCCCGATGGCTGGAAAATCACCCTTGCTGGAGGCCGCTTCACCCATGCAGCGGAGTCGCGCTATGCTCCGATAGAGGGTGAAGCTCTAGCAGTGGCGGACAGCCTGGAAAAAGTAAAGTATTTTGTGTTGGGATGCAAGAACCTGATTATTGCCGTCGATCACAAGCCCTTAATCAAGCTTCTTGGTGACAGACGATTAGAGGACATCCATAACACGCGGCTTGCCAACTTGAAAGAAAGGACCCTAGCATATCGTTTCCGAATTATCCACATCCCGGGAAAACGACACTGCGTACCAGATGCGATTTCACGACATCCGTCGGGTGCCAGACCATCGGAACGACTGCCACTGGTGGATGACATTTCCTCCATTATGGATGTGGCCACATCGACTACACTAAGACAGCACACCTTGACTGGGCTGTGGACCACAGATGACGACACTGGCATGGAAATGGCTATTTCTATGGCAGCCATCAAGACACTCGATTCTGTGCGGTCCGTCACTTGGGACGATGTTCGGGACGAAACAGCAAGTGACACTCAGATGCTGCAGTTACTCAATTCTATTGAGCAGGGTCTACCTGCCAGTCGGGACGATTTCCCTGTGTCCATTTTGGAATACTTTCCCTTCCGTGAACACCTCTACACTATTGATGGCATAGTGGTCTACAAGGGGAGGATTATAATCCCACCGAAGCTACGGAAGCTTGTCCTTGAGAATCTTCATGCTGCTCACCAAGGAGTCACGGCTATGACCACCCGGGCCAGCAGCTCGATCTTTTGGCCTGGAATCACTCCCCAGATTCATGAGATGCGCAATCGCTGCTCACACTGCAATCGGATGGCCCCATCGCAACCAAGCGCTCCACCTACAGCCTCAGCTGAACCTGCCTACCCTTTCCAGTACGTTTGTTCAGATTACTTTCATCACAAGGGTCGGAGTTATTTGGTCACCGTTGATCGTTACTCTAATTGGCCAATCATTCAGCTAACAACTGGCGGGGCACAAGGCCTAGTGAAATGTCTGCGGTCGAACTTCGCCACTTATGGTATCCCCGACGAATTGGCATCTGACTGTGGGCCAGAATTCACGGCACATGACACCCAAGACTTCTTGCGTCGGTGGGGCGTTAACCATCGGTTGTCATCCACTGCCTTCCCACACAGCAACTGTCGTGCCGAGATCGCAGTCAAAACATCGAAAAGATTGATCACCGATAACACTGGTTCCAATGGTGAACTAGACACTGATCGGTTCCAACGTGCAATACTCCAGTACCGGAATGCACCGGATCAGGACACTAGGTTGTCTCCAGCCATGATCATCTTCAAGAGGCCAGTCAAGGACTTCATACCCATCATCCCAGGCAGATACTTGCCATCGGACACCTGGCGGGAAACACGCAACAATCGTGAGGAAGCTTTGCGCATTCGGCATGCCAGGGAGATCGAAAGACTCTCTGAACACACGACAAAGCTACCTCCACTGGCCGTCGGGGACCATGTCCGGATCCAGAACCAGACCGGCCTGGAACCACGAAAATGGGACCGGACCGGAACCGTGATTGAGGTAAAACAATTCGATCAATACGTTGTCAAGGTGGATGGCTCCGGAAGAATCACTCTCCGGAATCGTAAGTTCCTGCGACGTTTTACGCCTTTCAGCATGACAACCCCCACTACGACTGGCAAAAGTGGCATGCTGCCAACCGTTATGCCAAGTGTTATGCCAATCGTACCGAAATACTTAATGTCTGGTACCCAACCCATCGCCGCTCCAAGAGTCTGTCTCAATCCTGTTACCACTCCCCAGAAGGGTGAACCCCAACATGTCATTGCGCCGGGCTTACCATCACAGTCACTCCGCTCCATCACCGCGATGACACCACCTGCGAGAGTCGCTAACCAACCACATGTGCAGACCACCGCCACACCTCCACGGTCACTGCCTATTTCTGCCCCCTTGACGGTTCGGGTGATGATGGACCAGCTGGAGGGGACTCCGGCGTCGGACAGGGCGATAGTGAACCACCCACCGGAGACTCCCACAATGGACCAGGAAATTACGAACTGCCCTCAGAGGACTCCGACGATTGATCGGGTGGTGACGGGCCGCCCGAAGCGAATTATCAAACCACCAGCCCGATTCAATTCAGAAGAATATCAATTATAAACTCATGTGATCCTTTTTCTCGGTCTCCAGTTTCGTTCTATTCTGTGTCACAATTGAACGTTTTTGGGAAAGGGAGATAGACAACTCTTGTATGGTACTGTTCTCCATTGCGTTCTCATCTTGTGTAATACTGCGCATTGTTATTTGCATATTCTGTATCTATTATCTTATTCTAATATCTACCATCGCTTTCTTTGTCTTGCAGATTGATTGTTCATCGTTGTTGCTAATAAACCTGCATTCAATTGATACATTCTTGTTTAGTTACCAACAATCCTGACAGTGATGGTTACCAACAATCCCTGCAATGATGGTTCCCAACAATCCTGACAGTGATGGTTCCCAACAATCCTGACAGTGATGGTTACCAACAATCCTGACAGTGATGGTTACCAACAGTCCTGACAGTGATGGTTACCAACAATCCTGACAGTGATGGTTACCAACAATCCTGACAGTGATGGTTACCAACAATCCTGACAGTGATGGTTACCAACAATCCCTGCAATGATGGTTCCCAACAATCCTGACAGTGATGGTTACCAACAATCCTGACAGTGATGGTTCCCAACAATCCTGACAGTGATGGTTACCAACAATCCTGACAGTGATGGTTACCAACAATCCTGACAGTGATGGTTACCAACAATCCTGACAGTGATGGTTACCAACAATCCTGAGAGTGATGGTTACCAACAATCCTGACAGTGATGGTTACCAACAATCCTGACAGTGATGGTTACCAACAATCCTGACAGTGATGGTTACCAACAATCCTGACAGTGATGGTTACCAACAATCCTGACAGTGATGGTTACCAACAATCCTGACAGTGATGGTTACCAACAATCCTGACAGTGATGGTTACCAACAATCCTGACAGTGATGGTTACCAACAATCCTGACAGTGATGGTTACCAACAATCCTGACAGTGATGGTTACCAACAATCCTGACAGTGATGGTTACCAACAATCCTGACAGTGATGGTTCCCAACAATCCTGACAGTGATGGTTACCAACAATCCTGACAGTGATGGTTCCTAACAATCCTGACAGTGATGGTTACCAACAATCCTGACAGTGATGGTTACCAACAATCCTGACAGTGATGGTTACCAACAATCCTGACAGTGATGGTTACCAACAATCCTGACAGTGATGGTTACCAACAATCCTGACAGTGATGGTTACCAACAATCCTTACAGTTGTAGCGGGCGCAGTTCCTTCACAGTGATGGTTACCAACAATCCTGACAGTGATGGTTACCAACAATCCTGACAGTGATGGTTACCAACAATCCTGACAGTGATGGTTACCAACAATCCTGACAGTGATGGTTACCAACAATCCTGACAGTGATGGTTCCTAACAATCCTGACAGTGATGGTTCCCAACAATCCCTTCAAAGATGTTTCCCAATAACAAACCCCAGAGGTATAAAATTACTTCATCCAAACTCAGACTTATACACCTAATTTAATGATTTAAACGTTTGTTGTGTGTGCCCCGTCAAACATTTGTCATCATACCTGATAATTCTCTCAAGATAGCAGTGGTTTGGTATGCTTCATGCAATGGAAGAGGAAGAAGTTTCGCAGTTCCAGAAACGAGTTGCGCCATGTTGCGCATGAGGAAGCCAAGTGAAATCGCGGCAGAGGCCTCTGGGGTGTGTTCCGTTCGCTTGGTATCGCTTTCCAATCCAGCTGTTCCGTATCAATCGCTTTGCAAGCCGCTCGCCTAGCCACTCGACAAATGGAGCAATATATAAAGAGAGGTGATTCGTTACGTCAGAAAAATGGCCGCCATAGTCAGATTGAAAACGATACAAGCAATGAAATAATCTGTTATGCATAATCATAATATTATTGAAAATTGAATTTCATACTTAAATTTTTACTCTACTTCCTAATTCTTCAAGATTTACAAACATGCAAAACCCCTCCCCACAGAGGTAGGGTACATAGAAAAGTTTGGCGGGGAGTTCCTCCTTCTGACCTCCCTCCCCACTCCATTTCTTTATCTTTCTTTCCCTCTTCCTCCTACTCTGTAGCCGCTGCGAACACAATCAGTTAGTTTGGGGAATTTGTTGTCACGAGAGAATCGAGTTAAACTGAAAACGACGATTCGGACAACATTTGCTCGAATACCACAATAGCACCGTTTCCATGTTGTTAAGCGGCGCCGAGCGCTCCGTTCCGTTGAAGTTCTTGCTTAAGCGCTTTGAATCATTATCAAGGAAGTCGCATCTGTCGCAACGTGAGTGTACGTCTGTGCGAGGACGACGTGAGAGTACGAGTACAACTCTTTTAACGTTCCTGGGCGCAGTTGCACAAAGCTTGTAATGTTGTATCTATAATAACTAGAACGGCACTCAGTATAGACTACAGAGCATACCTCCGCCTGGTTGGCCATATTACTCAATAGTGAAGAATCACTTAAAATTTCTACTATCTGGATCCGGATCTTCACCAAAATAGAATCGATTCTTCCTTGTCACACAGACAACCTATCCAACAAGTTTCGTCCAAATCCATCCATAACGTTTTGAGATATCCTGCTGTGTATCATTTTTGGCCCGATTTCTCAATGGTGAAGAATCACTTAAAATTAAATAATTCTCATATCCGAATCCATATTCAGATCTTCACCAAAATCGAATCGAATCGTTCTTGTCAGACTCCCAACCTGTCCACCAAGTTTCGTCCAAATCGGTCCACAACTCTTTGAGATATCCTGCTCTGTATCGTTTTTAGCCCTATCTCCCAATGGTGAAGAATCACTTAAAACATTCTAGTAGCCGAATCCGACTCCGGATCTTCACCAAAATCTAATCATTTCGTCCTTGTCACATACGCTACATCTCTGCTAAATTTCGTCCGAATCCGTCCACAACTTTTTGAGATATTTTGTTCACAAACGGACAGACAGGGGTGAAAACATGACGTCCATCCACCTATGGTGGCGGAGGTAATAAAGAAGCCATCCATCCATCTCTGAATAAGCTTTACAGTTCATGTTTTCAGTGGTGAACCGTAACTGATTAGCGAAGGGAGCAAAGCCTATAATTATATCAATAACTTAATGTTGTAGTTGTACGATATATCAGCACAGTTTTCTCTGTTAAGGAAAAAAAAATGCAAGTAATATCATTACTCGTCCAAAGGTAAAACTGAATAAGCAAAACTCAATCATGTGCCATCATATAATGGTTTGGATGACTTTCCCATCAGCGCCTACAGAGGTGTGAGCTTTCCCATCCCCGAAGTGGATTGTGTATGGAGGATGTGAACATTAAAAAAGAAAAAGGTCAGAATGAACTCCCAATTCCAGCCATTTCCACATGACCAGGTAACACCTCAGCAAGGGATGAGTGTATGACCCGGTTTACGGCACCACAGCCAAACAGATACTTATTATGAAACTGCCATTAAAATGAGAATGTATGATTGGAAGGAAGATGTGCAGACGGAATCACTTTCACTTATTGTACTGTGAAACAAATTGATTTTCGACAGACAAACGCACGATCGTCACAAATACACCAAAAACATGGCATCCAACTACTGTATGTTTTATACTTAATGAAAATGCTAAGGACTAAGTTATAATTTCAATATGACGCAACTAAATGGGAATTTGGAACAAATCATTGATTTGTTCATTTTTGGGATCATATTTGCATGTACATACATGTCCATGCCTGCCTATCCCTACATTTTGTCTGTGTATGCATACTTATGCCTGCGTATGATATTCCAGTCGGTTTCCAGTTTTTCTGGCACAACCTTTGATGCTAGGGGGGCAATAACCAGAAGGGCAACAGCAAGAGTTCCAAGGTCATCAAGAGCAGGACTTCGGAACTTTTTTTTTCATCTTTAACGTCAAGCCAGGAATCCATGTTGGTTTATGCAACAACTTGTGGGGGGAAACAGTTTATCGGCAGGTTTGGAAATTGTACCGAGGCTAAACAGCTTAAGAGCAACTGCACTAACATAAGCAATCCCTCCTGCCCACCACCCATCTCCCCCGAGGATGAGAGAAAACATTCCCCTAAGAAAACGGATCTGGAATATGGCGTGGTGCCAGCCATAGCTCACATACTCTTAATGAGGGACACCGTGGGATCTTTAACGTCCATCAACTCAGTGGTGTTGTCTAGTGTTTTGTAGTGGGTATACTGTGATTTTTCCCTTCCAGCCTCATAGACACCCGTCCTGAAGCGACACCCCATAAGCACCACCACACTCACGAATGCATACAGTATGCATCTACACGTCATTGAGAGCATTCTGCAAGACTGGTTATGTGTTATCAACATCAATTTATTTTCAATTTTTTAGCAACAAGACTCAGCCAGGTAAGAGCTATTTAGCTGAGATGTTATGTGAATGTGTTAACAAATAAAGGTTGAAAAGGCACTTCACATCATCAAAGTATCCATACTGGGTTCACTGTGTTAGTCCACAAGCCCTGGAAAAAGGATGGAACACTAACAGACAGCCCAGCTCCTGTTCCACCTGGTTTGCTGGCAGTGTGCTTGGGGTGGGGTAATAAGGGGAGGGTGGGTAGCCTGGTAGTCTACAAAGCTTTCCAAATATGTTTGTAGTTGTACTCGGGCATCTGAGGTGTGCATTGCCTCCTTGCTTGCGTGGCAGAGCGATGGCTTCTCAACCATGTTGTGACGTACTTCCTTGGCTCAAAAAGTCTTACAGGGGGACCATTGATGCTGATCATCATCAAATTACTTACATTGGACAACAACAGTGTAGATCTCTTGTCCGTGCATACATTGTTCATGAGACTGAAGCCCCTTTCACACTCCGCAGTGCTGCAAGGGATGGTCTGCATGCATCGTATGAGTGGTTTTAGGCTTTCAGGCTCACTGTCTGGGTGCTCAAGGAAATCTCTCATACCATTAACTGCTTGCTCTTCACAAAGATTGAACCGCCTGCACAGTCGTTTCACTTGTGCCTCACCATGCCGTATACCAGGTGTTGATGGCCAGTTGTCTGTATCCAGAACGCTGAGATCATGAAGCATTTCACCTTCAAATGAGAGGCGCTTCTCCATGTTGTTGATCAGACTTTGTAGGAACTGCTTTGCATTGATTGGTGTGAGCTTTGCATTTGACTTTGCATTTTGATCGAATCAAATTTTATTCATATAGTGCATTTTATGAATGAAAGTTATTTATATAGCGCATTTTATGAATGAAAGTGTGAAAGTTCTGTCACGAAAACTATGTTGATACGTATCCTCGCGCATTTTAAAGTGGGTATACGGAAATCCTGGACCTTTCCTAGTGGGTATACGGCGTATACCTGCGTATCACGTAGACTACACCACTGCATCAACTAATACCGGAATACAGGACACCCAGTTTAATATCCATCTGAGGGAGATGTTATGATTCGTGTTCATACCTCTAGGCCATCCTGCCAGCCCTGGTTAGTTCTCATGTGATATAATTGAGTGTAAAGAGAAAAATAGGACCGTGGGTCCTGAAGATCACCTGGATCAAGAGCAACGGTCAATGACGGTATCAAATATCAAAATTTTGTTCATGTGCAGAATCTGATCATGTGATTGGTTGAATGGAAGCCCTCTCAATGCTGATTACAGCGATACATGTTTACAAGACATGTTTTTAGCTGCCGCTGTAGGTTAGGGCAGGATTTATTATTATTTATTTTTAGAATTTTAGGCCTGATTTCAACCCGTTATTGAGCACAGATTTTGATGCGTTTTTTTTTTTTTTTTTTTTTTGTATACAAGATCGAGGCCATTAATCACACAAAAAGACAAACCGACACACAAAACACAAAAAACAAGGGGAGCGGCAGACAAGATGGGGAGAGAGGGGGAAGGACAAAAACACAACATTTGAGAGCAGGGACATCGGGAGGACTTGGGGGGAGGTGGGAGAGGAATAAAACATATGAACACTGCAAGGACTCTGGGGTGAATTACCGGGGGTAGAAAAGATCAAGGTTTTCGATGGGGGACGATAAGAGATGGTGGTGAACAGCTGTTTTAAAGACCTGGAGGGAGGAGTGGGATTGAAGGGAGTGGGGGAGTTTGTTCCAGAGGTGGGAGAAAAGGGGAATGAAAGAGTGAAGGTGAGCAGAGAGCCTAGACTTTGGCAGTTTAACCATAAGAGGGTTAAACTGTGGACACGAGTTTAGACACCGTCGTTAGGCATTAGATATGAAACTTATGGCCAAGTGTCATCAAATTCGTGTGTTTGGTTCAAGCGATAATGACGGGTGTTTACAGACGGGTGTTCACTCACTGACGGACTTACCTACGGACACTGCTCGTTCGCATAAGCTCACCGGACTAAAGTCCAGGTGAGCTAGAAATGAATAAAAATAATTTATCAAATGCTATAATAAACCTTCCATTTATAACAAAGGAGGAAACATACACAGGATCATTTCAATAAAGAAAGTGACCGACATCTAACTTTTTTGAAACTCACCTGCTTTGCACCCTTTTGTCAGCTTTTCCAAATGCAAGTGGAAATCTTTCTGGGATTTCTTACTTTAGATTGGCACAGAAACACAAAACAAGCTGGAGAGATTCCAAGCTTTCCACCTGTGCAGGCAATTACCTCCCCTTGAAATAAGCATTTGAGCCAACACCTTCAATCTGTGTTTCTCAAAAGCACCGCAATCATTTCAAAGCAATAACTCAACATCAGAAATTTGGCCACCCTGTTCAGTTGCCATTAATGGTAATAATGCCCGGGTAATAAGCGATCAAAGCTTTTATTTGTTTATGTGGAATATTTGCCAAAACTTTACGACGTGATTAAAAAGGGCTCGCAGTTGAAAAACAAAAATCTATCTACTGCAACACATCCCTGTTTCAATCAATAATTTCGGATCCATAGTTGTTTTGATGCGTTGGTGATATTGACGGCAGTGACAATCATTTCAAAGGACTGAATTGTTTGGGGAATAATGTGTGTACAACATGTACTTTATGTATAATTTCGATCTTTGTATTTCGGAAAAAGCAACAATATCTGTGTATGTGATCGATTGTAAGAGTACAATTTCCATCACTCTTCTTGAAGTCGAGTTTTATTCCGAGACAAAGTAAAAGTTCGTAGTTATTTCACACGCATTTGTGTAAGATAGCTTGAAGGTAATGCTGAGAATGATTACCTGAGTCTGGACCACCTTTAGAGGCCATTTTTCCCTGCAGAGCAGGGGTTGCCCTTTTTCGGGCACCGTGGTCCCCTTTTTGAAGCAATGTTTTATGGTTCGGATGCCCTTCCTGCCACCAACCCTGTTGGTCGCCTCTTGCGATGCACAGGGAATTACCAGTGAGCTGGTACTCAATTTGCCGACCTTGGAAGGATGACAGGCCGAGTCAACCCCCCTGGTGTTATTCAGCGATCGACCGGGATTCGAACCCAGGATCCTAGGATCCCAAGCCAGCACCCAAACCACTAAGCCGGCACCCTAACCGCTAAGCCGGCACCCTAACCGCTAAGCCGGCACCCTAACCACTAAGCCGGCACCCTAACCGCTAAGCCGGCACCCTAACCGCTAAGCCGGCACCCTAACCGCTAAGCCGGCACCCTAACCGCTAAGCCGGCACCCTAACCGCTAAGCCGACACCCTAACCGCTAAGCCGACACCCTAACCGCTAAGCCGACACCCTAACCGCTAAGCCTGCACCCTAACCGCTAAGCCTGCACCCTAACCGCTAAGCCTGCACCCTAACCGCTAAGCCGGCACTCTAACCGCTAAGCCGGCACCCTATCCGCTAAGCCGGCACCCTATCCGCTAAGCCGGCACCCTATCCGCTAAGCTGGCACCCTATCCGCTAAGCCGGCACCCTAACCGCTAAGCCGGCACCCTAACCGCTAAGCTGGCACCCTACCCGCTAAGCCAACACCAGGATGGTAACCTGAGTCTCATGGTCTATTTTTGATCCTGCGTCGCTTTGTCTCTCTAGTGGGGATATTGAACTTCTCAGGACTCACGGCCTGAATTGTCTCTGATGAAGACTCCTTTATAGCGAAAACGGAATTGTATATACTGTACGTTCTCGTGCACCATGCTCTAAAAACAGACCGTTGTTTCTGCCAAAACAATTTCTTTGGCTCAGTTACTTTTCCAGGAATTTGTAATTTGTTCAGAGTGTTAGCAATAGCTCGTCTACTCTTCACGAAGAACACTGTGGGATATTTGAGGTTCAGCAACTAATGTTGGCAGACAGGACGTCCAGTTTATCATATCCACCTGAGGGATGGGTGCACACATTGATGTGTCGACCTGTATTAAAAACATCAAGATGACCGTTTATAGCTGGGCCGAGGTTCAAACCCAGGCTAGAAAGCTCAGACGAATGTGTGCGTACTTCAAGACCAGCCTGCTAGCCTGAATCTTTCTATGCTTTAAAAAATAAATTATATATTTTCAACACTAGTTCTTATCGTATGTGTGAATATATTTTTGTGATTAGTTCACTACAAAGATAGATTTTGTACACATAAGTCCACTTATTTTTTCATATTCAGCACATGGCTTTGGTGTAGCATCATTGGCTGAGAGCGCAGCTGTGCCGTTGATGCAATGCCCTTTGCTGGTTAGGGTAGGGATATGGATCTGGCTATGGTGCCGGCGATAGCTCACCTACACTTCAAGAAGAACACCATGGGATCTTCAACATCCACCAAATAATGCTGGCAAACAGGATGTCCGTTTGACGTCAACTGAGGGACCATTGATGAACCACCATGCCTGTGAAACTGTTACATATCCCTGTTATATATGCACAACCCTTCCCCAACGCTTTTGCAAAAATGCAAAACCCCAAAACTGTATTAAATATATATATATATAAACATATATATATATACAGGGGGCTGCAAAAGTAGGTATACAGTAATGAAAAACAAAACGTGCGCACAAAACGTATTTTATTGATTATACAAGCATATCAATAATAACATATCAATAATAAACATATCAATAATAAACATATTAATCCCTCAAATGTTCAAACTGTTTTCCCCCGGCATTCACACACTCCACTAGTCGAGTGTGGACACCCATGCACACTCTGGCACAAAGGTCTTTATCAGCATCAATTTCCTGGCAAACCTCCCGTATGAACTGAATCATGGCATCAACAGAACGTGGCTTGCGTGCGAAAACCCTGTCTTTTACACATCCCCAGAAAAAGAAGTCCATCGGGGTGAGATCCGGCGAACGGTAATATTATAATACTGGTAATACTGGTATAATCCTTACTGTATACCTACTTTTGCAGCCCCCTGTATATATATATATATTGAAGCGCGGTGTAATGCGCGCTGCTTGTAAGCAAGGAGGAAGCGGACAACGCGGTAAGTTGTAAGAGTCTTTATTCCAGAGCTCCACTGTAACACTGGAGCGTTCCGGGCTGCGCGCCCGGTGTATATCCCGCGGCCACGCCTACCCCTCGGGCGTGGCCGCCGCCCACTTGGCGCGCGGAATGATGTCATCACGCCAGTGAGCTTTCGTGTCTGCCACACGCGCCCCCCCAGAATTCCCGCGACCTGGAGGGCCAGTTTGCGGGGCAAACGGATGACCCGGCCGAAGCGCCCTCTGGCGACTGGCGGCGTCCGGGGTGCAGGGATGCCAGCTGGGATGCCTCCGGCTGCACCCGGGATGGGTGCAGGCTCGGGGGGCGGCGTGCCGGCGGGGCCGGGCGGTGCCGGGGGTCCGCCCACCGGGGGGCGGCCCCGACGCGGGGGCCGAGCCACCGGCGGTGGGTGGTCCACGTCGAGGTGGGCCGGCTTGAGGCGGTCTATGGAGACACAGTCAGGAGTCCCACCGATGTCCAAGGTGAAATGTTTCACCCCGGTCTCCAGCACGCGGAAAGGCCCGTCGTACGGGGGCCGCAGTGGTGTCCGGTGGGCATCGTGCCGGACAAAGACGTACTCCGCGGTGCGAAGCTCCGGGGCGACGTGCGTAGGTGGGTGCCCGTGGTGTGCCGTGGGCACCGGGGCGAACCTCTGGGGGTCTCCTGCAGCGCAGAGCGCTCCTGCGCCGCGGACCATGGTGCCGTGGAGTCAGGGAGGAACTCGCCCGGCACCCGCAGCGGTTGCCCGAAGACCAACTCTGCCGCGGATGCGCGCAGGTCGTCCTTGGGCGCCGTCCGGAGGCCCAGCAGCACCCAGGGGAGCCTGTCGACCCAGCCGCCATCGCGGAGGGTTGCCCGGAGCGTGGCCTTCAACGAGCGGTGGAACCGCTCGCACAAGCCGTTAGCCTGGGGGTGGTAGGCCGTGGTGCGGTGCAGCTGGACCACGAGCCCCCGCGCGACCGCCCCCCAGAGCTCCGAGGTGAACTGGGGGCCGCGGTCGGACGAGATGTCCGAGGGGGCGCCGAACCGGGCGACCCAGGTGGCGATGAACGCCTGCGCGACGTCCGCCGCCGTCGTTGACGCCAAAGGCACGGCCTCCGGCCACCGGGTGGTGCGGTCCATCATGGTCAGGACGTGGGTGAAACCCCGCGAGGGGGGCAGAGGTCCCACCAGGTCCACGTGAACGTGGTCAAACCGACGTTCCGGCACCGCAAACGGGGCCAATGGGGCCTGGGTGTGTCGGTGCACCTTCGCGCGCTGGCACACAAGGCACGTCCTGGCCCAGCCGCAGACGGCCTTCCGGAGGCCATGCCAGACAAACTTGTTGGCGATCAACCTCTGGGAGGCCCTCGTGCCCGGGTGCGACAGGCCGTGGATGGCGTCGAAAATCTGGCGCTGCCAGCCCACAGGCACGATGGGGCGAGGCCGCCCGAGGGAGACGTCGCACCAGAGGGCCATGCCCGTGCCGTCGAACGGCACCTCGGTGATGCGGAGGCCCGTAATGGCGGTCCGCAAGGCCTGGACGTCGGGGTCGGCGGCCTGGTCCGTCGCCATCCGGGCATAGTCGATGCCGAGGTGGACCGCGTGGGCAACGGACCGGGAAAGGCAATCCGCCACCGGGTTGTCCTTCCCCGCGACGTGCCGGATGTCCGTCGTGTATTCGGACATGGCCGAGAGGTGACGCTGCTGCCGGGCCGACCACGGCTCGGCGACCTTGCCCATCGCGAACACCAGTGGCTTGTGGTCGACGAAGGCCATGAACGCACGGCCCTCAAGCAGATGGCGGAAGTGCCTGACTGCCAGGTGGAGCCCGAGCAACTCGCGGTCGAAGGTACTGTACCGGCGTTCGGGCGGGCGAAGCTGCCGGCTGAAGAATGCCAGCGGTTGCCAAGCTCCACGCACCCTTTGCTCGTGCACCGCGCCCACCACGTAGTCCGAGGCGTCGGTGGTGAGGGCGATCGGTGCATCGGGCGCCGGGTGCGCGAGCATGGTGGCGTTAGCCAAGGCGAGCTTCGCGCTCACGAACGCCACGTCCATCTGCTCGGTCCAGGTAACATCACCTTTGCCCGGCTTCCCTCGGAGGGCCTCGTGCAGGGGGCGCAGGAGCTGGGCGATGCGGGGCAGGAACCGATGGTAAAAGTTTACCATGCCCAGGAACTCCTGGAGCCCCCTGATCGTGCGGGGGTGCGGAAACCCCTTCACCGCCTCCACCTTGGCTGGTAGGGGGACGGCCCCATGCCTGGTGACGCGGTGCCCCAAAAAGTCGATTTCAGTGACACCGAACTGGCACTTGGCGGGGTTCACGATCAGGCCATGCTGGCCCAGACGTTCGAAGAGCGTGCGGAGATGGTGTAGGTGCTCTTAGCGGGACGCACTTGCGACGAGGATATCATCCAGATAGACGTAGACGAAATCCAAGTCGCACAAGACGCTGTCCATGAGGCGCTGGAACGCCTGAGCCGCATTCTTCAAACCGAAGGGCATCCGAAGAAATTCGAAAAGACCGTATGACGTGATGACAGCCGTCTTCGGGATGTCCTCTGGCCTGACGGGGACCTAGTGGTAACCGCGTATGAGGTCCACCTTCGAAAAGAAGGACATGCCCGCCAGGCGGGCGGAAAAGTCCTGAATATGGGGGACGGGGTAGCGGTCGGGGGTGGTGGCGTCGTTGAGACGGTGGTAGTCCCCGCACAGTCGCCATCCCCCGCCGGGCTTGGGCACAATGTGGAGCGGCGACGCCCAAGCACTCTAGGAGCGCCGCACGATGCCGAGCCGCTCCAGCGTAGCAAACTCGGCGTTAGCTACCGCGAGCTTCGTCGGCTCGAGGCGGCGTGCCCGGGCGTAGACCGGTGGCCCGGCGGTGGGGACGTGATGTTCCACCCCGTGCTTGACGGTCCCCGCCGAGAAGGTGGGCCACGTGAGGGCCGGGAAACGGGCGAGGAGGCGGGTGAATTCGTCCGCTGCCGGATGCGTACAGATGAACCTGGCCGGAACCGAACCGCTCAGCAAGCCGCTCGGCGAGCCGCTCGATGAGCCGCTCCGTGAGCTACTCAACGAGGCGGGCAGTGCGCACGCGAGCGAGCTGAACGTCTCAGCCTGGACAAGCCTTCTGTGCTTTACGTCGACCAACAGGCCATTGGCACAGAGGAAGTCCGTGCCGAGCAGTGCCATAGGCACGTCGGCAGTCACGAACGACCATCGGAAAACCTGCCCTCCGAACCGCAGAGAAAGGCAGCGTTTTCCGTACGTGCGAATGGACGTACCATTGGCAGCAAGCAGCGCGGGGCCCCGGCCCGCGGACTGCTTGTCGGACATACCGGCGGGAACGACACTCACCTGCGCTCCCGTGTCGCACAGGTAACGGCGCCCGGATAAGGTGTCCGTTATGTACAGGAGGCTGTTTAATCGGCCGGCGCTCAGTGCCACTACCGAGGGCCGGCCCGGGCGTTTCCCGACCTGCCGAATGAGCACGGCGGGCGACATTGCCGAGCCTCGTGGCCGAACATGGCGTGGAAATGGCACCAGGTTTGCGGCGAAGCCGGAGGCTGCGGTTTCCGCGGTGGTGGTGGGCGAGGCGTGGTGGCCGCCATGAGGCGCCCCTCGGAGTAGGGGTGGGCACCCGCAGGAGGTTCAGCGGCTACACGGTGCGTTGCGTAGTAGGGGTGGGCACCCGCAGCAGTTTCGGGCTCGGGAGCCGCTACGGCCGCACCGAAACTCGCCTGTGTGTCCAAAGCCGCGTAGAGCTTGTTGGCCTCGGCCACGAGCGCTCGGGGTTCCGTTGTCGCAGAACTGGCCAACGCGAGGCGTACTTGTGCCAGCAGCTGGCGTCGAAATAACGCCCGAAATAGAGCGTTCGGAGTTTCGTCGCCCATGAGCGACAGCATATGGTCCATTCGGACCGACGGTCGCGTGTCACCGAGCTCGGGGAGGTCCAAGAGGCGATCGGCCCGTGCGTCCACCGTGAGGCCGAACATGGCGAGGAGGAGACGTTTGATCGCCTCGTACCTGTCGTCGGCCGGTGGGTTCCTCAGGACCGACACGACGCGGGCGGCCGTGCTGGCCCCGAGGGAGGCGACCACGTGGCAGTAGCGTGTCTCGTCCGCCGTGATGCCTCGAAGCCTGAACTGGGCTTCGGCCTGCAGGAACCAGATCTCCGCCTGAGCTTCCCAGAACTCGGGGAGCTTTATCGCTACCGCGTTGGTTGCCATGGCTGTGGCGGGTTCAGGTGGTCAGTGACGACTGACCAGAACGTCGGAGGTCACCAATGAAACGCGGTGTTACACACGCTGCTTGTAAGCAAGGAGGAAGCGGACAACGTGGTAAGTTGTAAGAGTCTTTATTCCAGAGCTCCACTGTAACACTGGAGCGTTCCGGGCTGCGCGCCCGGTGTATATCCCGCGGCCACGCCTACCCCTCGGGCGTGGCCGCCGCCCACTTGGCGCGGTGAATGATGTCATCACGCCAGTGAGTTTTCGTGTCCGCCACAATATATATATATATATATATATATATATATATATATATATATATATATATAACCGCGGGAAATAGCAGAAACTCCACGATACGAGCAGGGTACCTCATTTGCATTAAATAAACTGGCAACGGTACCCGCCCTACGGGCGGGGCTTCAATTGGGAAGCCCAAATGAAAAGGCAAAATATCAGAAATTGAAGGCTTTTTTTATTTTAAAGGATTCATATAAACATCCGTTGAATCATATCACACGTAAATCATCAAAATCTAAACAGTACATTGCGCCCATTTTGAAAAAAAGATTGAATTCTGCAAAACGGAAGCGGCCGCTACACGTCTTTCTCAGTCGCCCGTTTATGTGTGAAGAGTGCGCGCCGAATCTGTAACACGGAAGCGGCCGCTACACGTCTTTCTCAGTCGTTTTGCACATGCTGCCATGTTACTTCGGAGCTGCACGTTTGTGTAGGAAGAGTTCGTCAGGAGTCGATCTACTCTCTCCTGGTACGTATAATTTCAACAAAAGCCACATCACTGTTTATATCAGTAAATATTATTCCATTGTGTTTGGGAAAATTGGAAAACGTGGAAAACTTGGAAAAATTGGAAAATCAATATAGCCTATTTTACTCCCAGGGGTCCAAGGAATACCCACCCAAAATATCGTTGCGATCGGTTCAGCCGTTTTTGCTGTACCTTCGAACAGACAGACGGCCGGACATTAATTGGTGAATTATAGTCAGATAAATCGGAGGAAATTAAATACGTAGCGGACATAGCTTCAAGATGGTCGATCTTTAATTTTCAGACAATCTTTCGACCAAACAGGTCTTCTTTTCAGTCTACAAGAACAGCAGGCATGCATATAAGACAGGCATGTATGATGTTGATATATGAATAAAATACATACAAAAAGAAGAGATATCGTTAACGCTTACTCACCTTCCTCGAGTTCAACGAAAGTGACCTTACGTTACAGCTTACAGTTAAAGTTTACGTTCCAGTTTGTACACGTGTACATGTATAAACACATACAAGCACATATTCATATACTCTTTACATTTATATAAATACACTGTCTACATTTGTTAACGACGTATATAAAGGTAAAAGGGATGTTTATAAAAAAAATAAAAATGAAGTGAATGAGTTCCGGTGAATGAGTTGATTTCGTTGAGGTGGATTGAATGAGTTTGAACATCCGATAATCGTCAAAATTTATGCCATGAGGGAACCTTGTCCGAAGTTTGTGTGTCCAAAAAGACTCAAGTCTCAGAATTGTGGTGTGTGATCTATTTGTAATTGATTCGATGGCAGAGATTTGAATATCGTCTCTTGAGTGATCCGGTCGATTGAGTGATCTGGAGAAGGACATTAAGCTGGGTATCCTGTCTGCTCGGGTTACATAGTTGGTCTTCAAGATCCCGCAGTGTCTTTCGCGAAGAGGAAACGAGTTACCTGAGGTACCCTGAACAAATTCTACACAATGTGGCAAGTCGGCTGGTATTGTAGTGTGTGGTTGCTCTCCGGACAGGCTGGCAGCATAGCCTCGGCCCTAGAGGTACGCACACTCACCTCTAAGCTGTATAGCCTCGGTTCGAATCCTGACCCAGCAATAAACGGTCATCCCAGTGTTTCACAGGCAGAGTGATTCATCAATGTGTGTGCCTTCCCTCAGATGGACGTTTAACTGGGTGTCCCATGATCCCATCTACCAGCATTACTACGTTAAAGATCATACGGTGTCCATCGCGGAAGTGTAGTTGACCTGTTGCTGGCACCATGGCCAAATTACAGATTCCTTCCCTAAGCTACATAAGTTATCAGCGGCTCAGCCACGCCTTCAGCCAATTATGCTACCCCACAACATAGTGCTCCATATGGAAGAAGGAGAAGCAACAGCTCCGACAGGACAAACAAACCCACCAAGTAGTTTTCATTTTTCATGTGAACAGCCACACACAACTAAGAAAGGCAAAGAAAGCCTAATTAGGCCATTGTTTTTTTGTTAAATTGATTGATATTGGGAAATTTTATTGGGAAATTGATATTAGGAAATTGTTAAATTGTAAGGAAAAACCGAACGATTAATTTCTTCCTTGATATTTTTTAGTTGTTTTTCACTTGTGTGATTCGTTTCTCCAGGTTTTCCAAAGTAAACGCCTAGGAAACTCCATAAATGTTATATTCTTGACAAACTGTGTCAGTTGTCTTTATGTTGCTCCCACAACCTGCCAATCAAGCTCCAATATCCACCAAAGTAAAAAAAAAAAAAAAGGAAATTAAGTTTACTTAAAAATATAACAACTGTTTGCATGATTGCACTTTGTGGCAGGTAATAAATCTCACGTTTTTCGTTCCGCTTTGATTAAACATTTTTCATTTTAATGGACAATAAATACATTATGAAATAATGATATCCAATCTTTCGAACAGTTTCATACATAATGTTTCACTTTCAGTTTGTAATTATGCATCATGTTTTGCCTGGAGGACATATTTGAGAATTTATGAAAGCTTTTTGGAGTCTTGTTTTACAAATGGCACCTAGGCTGAAAGCTTCATTCCATATTTAGATTTAGGGTCAGATAAAGGCATGAGCTGGACTTGCAGGATGGCCTGAGTTATGCACACTCGCCTCTAAGATGTCCAGCCTGGGTTTGAATCCCGACCCGGCTACAAACGGTCATCCCGGTGTTGCACATGCAGGGCGAGAGGCATCAACGCATTGGTTGGTGGGTGTATATAGCTGGTATACTCAACAAATTATTGTCACCCTCAGTGGACTATTCTGTGTCCGAGTGGAGATCCATCAGGATTGTAACTATAGCCTAAGAGACTTATTTGGCAGAACCGTCGCTCTGTATAGAGCGTGGTGTACAAACCAACTGATGTTGGTGCATGTAAGTTGGAACAAAGAATCTCCTAACTTTGTACCTGGGTGAAGTGACGTCTATGCTGGGCGAATGCGATGCAGAAATTATTTGCACCAATGTGTACAAAAAAATAATAAAAATCAAGGTTGTGACATTTGTTGTAAACACTAAAGAGAAAAATATTGCGGTTTTTGAGTATGGAAGTTTATCACAGGCCTACAGCACAGCTCTTATTCCACCACAACCTGGAAAAAATGAGTGGGATCAGTAAAGAAGCTAAAATAGGCCAGGATAGTGTGGAAGATTACAATAACCTTGTCCTGGAAGATCAGAAGCCATTCAGGGTCACAGCAGCAAACATCGACCAAATAAACTGCCATGTCATAAAAGACTGTCATATATGGCTGACATGTCCTGCTAAAGAACTGCCATTCTAACTGAGGACGTGGAAATGAAACTCCACCAGAAATCATTCACTGAAAATCACCAATATGCCAAGTATATCTCCAATAACACTTCTATAGTCTGAGTGTACAAGCCCTGTTGTGGTGGGGTTGCAAATTGTGAAACAACCGAGAAGAGTAAAAAAAGGAAGATAATGTGGGGTGGCAGAATGACTCGGCATGCTCGTCATTGAACTGTCGTCTTTGTTTGAATTTCCGAGGGGATTAAACTCGAGCACCAAAAAAAAAAAACACCCTGGTGCACTGTCAACAGGCCATGGTGCAATTAACCCCTTTCGGATGGGGAAGTAAATCCATCCGTCTCATCTGAATTTTCAAGGATTGGGTCTATAGAATGGGGATGTTAACGATCCCATGGTATTTCTCAAAAAGAGTTGGCCATTGTGCGCTGGTACCCTGGTGTAGTTGATAAAATGTGAAGGTAATGGGGTTTGGATCAAGCACAGGCATGATGCTATAAAGCACAGACATTCCTTGTACAGCACAAGGGCAGTGGCATAGGTGGAAAGGTTTGCTTTCTGGATGCGATAATGTTCACTCTTTGTCATTATTTTATCTGAAGTAATGTTATAAATCAATTTCTGACTTTACTTCGAGTCCTTGTAGTTGATCACCAGGCCAATATAAACAGGTTTTATCTTGTTTGAGAAAACGGCATTTATATTGATTGTTGTTCTTCTATTAATTGGGTATCTATTATAACCGGTTAAGAACAATTAAAGCCATCCATTATAATATATATATACCTGGGTACCTGGGTACCTGGGTGAAGGGGGGATATATAAGGGGGATATATATATATATATATATATATATATATATATATATATATATATATATATATATATTGTTGCGGATATGGGATTTGCATCCATCCATATCCGCTTGTAAATATTCCCCTATTTCCCCAATACTTCCCAACTCTCCCCAATCCCCCATTCCCTAGTCCCATTTTCTGTAAACAACACTCTGTAGACCCGACCTCCCCCTATTTCCCCCATTAAATGTCGCATCCAGGTCCACCGCATCTCATGTAGACAACTATAGGACATCTTGCTAGTTATTCTTAGTCTATGTCAGTTAAGGATTCGTTTCCATTAATTCTGACCCTTCGTTGCACCAGAATGTGATTGTATGGCACCGTTAGGAAGTTTAGGACCTCCCAATACCTCCCCGCAGCTCTTCCTCACAGTTCTCTTCAGCAGCAACAACAACAACAACAACAACAACAACGAGCGCAGGGAGTGCGCGTCCTCACTCCGGCTTGGTTGGTAGGAGTGGTGGGAGGGCACCAGGCCTTCCCAACGAGCCGCCATCGGACATGTGCTCGACGGGGTTACCCAACAGGGGCAGGACATGGCTCCCTGTCGGCTCCTCGTCAAGGGCGGAGCCCGGTAACCCCCGCACCCAATGGAAGCGGCGGACCGGCCCCAGTTGGGGCAGAACCAACCAGCCGAGGGCGTGTCACTCCCCGTTGAGCATGCGCAGTGAGAGAGAGGTGACGTCAGATGCGCGCTGAGCTTGAAGAAAGAAAGACGTACCCTCCGAGCGCTGTGAGACCTCCCTGCATCTTTGAACTGTGCTTTATCCTGTCCCCGAGCCAAGGTGCACCTTGTGCCATCGACCTACCTGTCCATTCCTGCCATCAACCCCCGTGTGAGTCTACCTTGTCCGTTTGTCCGTGGTCTGTCTGGGCTTAAATAAGCCTGTATTTAAGTGCCCATCTCTTCTGTGTCTTTACCTCACTCTGCCTTGTAATCTACCCCTTTTCTCCACCACTGTAATTACACCCTCCTCCGGAGGTCTTGAGAACTGTACCCCCTTGCGTCGTTTCATCTTTCCCAGTCGTCGTGTCCTTTCTATCATTGATTTAGCATAGCGCGATTTGGCCAACGTTATAATCGGGTGTAGTTTGTTAATGGTTCGAACTACGGGTTACTAAACCCGCTCGGTAACCTAAACACCGTAGCTCGAACGGCCGTCTCTTCCCTGTCTCACGACCGAGCGTTGCACTCAGGTCCCAGGAAGGCCCATTCCGACTTTCTGGCCCGAATACCCTGGCGGCGCTGCGGGCGGGAGGGAGCGTTGGGACGACCAGGAACGGAGAGTGGTTAATAGAAGGAACGGCGGGTTAATCTCCGCAGGGCAACGAGGGAAGCCCTCTCCGTTTCCGTAACAATATATATATATATATATATATATATATATATATATATATATATATATATATATATATATATATATATATATATATATGCATATATATATATATACATATATATACAGTCATGTGAAAAAGTAAGTACACCCCATGTAAAGTTTTGACCTTTTCAACATATTTCAACATACAGCTATTTGATCTTCATTTCAACAATATTTATAGATAAAGGTGATATAATATAACAAATGTCCTGAAACATTTACATTTTGTAGTCCATTGTATAATTTAAATAAACATAAATGCAAATTTTGCATGTGGAAAAAGTAAGTACACCCTTGGCTCTAATAGGTGCTATTGCCCCCTTTGGCAGAAACAACCTCAAGTAGGCGTTTCTTATAACTGTCTATCAGTCTCTGACATCGACTGGGAGAAATTTTTGCCCACTCCTCCATGCAGAATTCTTTCAGCTGTGCGATGTTTGAGGGTTTTTTTTGCATGCACAGCTCGTTTCAAACCCCCCCACAACATCTCGATGGGATTTAGATCCGGGCTTTGACTTGGCCATTCCAGAACCCTCCATTTCTTTCTTTTGAGCCATTCGCTGGTGGATTTACTGGTATGTTTAGGGTCATTGTCATGTTGCAAGGTCCACCTTCGGTTGAGCTTCAACTTTCCGACAGATGGCCTCACATTATCCTCAAGCATCCTCTGGTACAATGAATAATTCATGGTGGATTCTATGATGGTGAGCTGCCCAGGCCCTGATGCAGCAAAGCTGCCCCAAACCATAATATTTCTCCCACCATGTTTTACAGTTGGTATCAGGTTATTGTGGTCAAATTCTGTCTTTGGTTTTCGCCAAACATGTCTTCTGGTACTGTGGCCAAATAGCTCTACCTTTGACTCATCTGTCCAGAGCACATTGTTCCAAAAGTGCTGGTCTTTGCCTAGGTGTTCATTGGCAAACTTTAGTCTTGCCCTGATATTCTTTATGGACAGAAAAGGTTTCCTCCTGGTACACCTCCCATGTAGATCAAATTTGTGCAGCCTCTTTCTAATGGTAGACTCGTGCACTTTTACATCAACAGTGGCAAGAGCTACCTGTACGTCCCGTGATGGCATTCTGGGGTTCTTAGAGACTTCTTTCAGCATCTTGCGGTCTGCTCTCGGGCTGAACTTGTTGGGGCGGCCTGGCCTGAACAAGTTGGCAGTTGTTTGGGATCTTCTCCACTTGTAGATGATCTTCCGGACAGTCGAATGATTGATTTCAAATTGTTTGGAGATCTTTTAAAATCCCTTCCCAGACTCGTAGGCATCTATAACCTTCTTTCTGAAGGCCTCAGAGAGCTCTTTTGATCTAGGCATGGTGACGCCGCACACTTCAACAACAAAGAGCAAACCAAACTAAATGTCTGAGGTTTAAATGAGACAGGAGTAGAGGAAAAATGTTGTTCCTGGACCACCCTCATTTCTCCATTCACTTACATGTAAATTTCCCTCTCACCCTCACTTTTCTTCATTTCCCCTTAACACCTCTATTCCTACCCCCCTTGGCCTCACGGACCTTCTACTCTTACTGTCAATGATCATTGTTGTCTAGTAGACCACTCAAACATCAATCCTACATATATTTGTTTATGCGTAGGAAATAATTAAATTTTTCTATTTATTCTCTACTCACTCATACCAAAGTTGATTACACCTTCACTCTTTAGTCTGGTTTATGCTTGGTTATATAATTTATGTCATAGTAAAAGGGACGACATTAACCATACTCGAACATTTTCTCATTAATTCCCTTCACTTTTGAGAAATTACATGTTGTATAACTTGGATCCCTTCCCAGAATTATTCATTGTCTTGTTTCCTGTTTTCCACACATATACACCCTGAGTTCTCCGAAACATGGACGAGCAGTTTGAGTGTCAATTCCCTAAATACATTATAAAAAGTCGTGTTCAGTTCAATTTTAAACATTGTGAATCGACGAAGATGAGCGCCAACATGTCCGGTCTTTCCTCTTTTGAAGAATATATAAACTCACCAGGATATTGGTAAGTTTTGTTTGGTGTTAAACACTGTTAATGAGAGCTTTGTATGTGATTAATTATATAACTAATTATTTATTTTTTCTCTTTATTACAGCAATGCGAATGACCTTCATGAGGAATGGAATATTTTAAATGAGGTCCTGGCAGAATTTCAAGTTGTTTCTCAAGAGTTTCACAACAAACTGAATATGGGTTTGAACAACCTGCCTCCCAGATGGAGGTCTCTGAATGAATTCAATGTTTCACTATTCTTAGAAGATTCATGTGAAAGGTATGATACAAAATAAAATACGTTGATGTTAAATGAGGCTGCCTTAGAATGTGTGTGATGTTTTGTCTGGCTTCCTTCAGCGCAGTAATTTATCTTTTAAAAATTTTGTCTGTAGTAATAACCTCGAAGAAGACACAGGCGAGATGTTGTCTCTTGTTCAAAACCACCATCAGAGTCTACCCCTGGTAATTCATTATTCATCTCTCTGACTGACACCAATAAACAGGAGCTGACATTTATTTATTTATTGACAATACGATGTATCTTTTAATCATTCCTCCTCATGTTTTTTCTTTCTTTTTTTAAACAGAATATAACACCTCAAACAAACCCTTCATTAACAGAGATGAGAGTTGAGATCGATGACCACAACCTCGAAGACCACAACTTTGATTGGGATTATTTCGAGATCCCAAAGAGTGGTTTTTTACTCCCAACCTGTGATTTTCTAAATTTTCAACTCGGCGACCTTGACACCAAGCTCGATTTTTTAGAGGTATGGTTTATTTATTATATATCCTCATGGTTTATTTATTATATATCCTCATCCACTTTACCTTCTCCTTGCTTCACCCTCTATTAATATTTTCTCTCTCATCTTGTCTTAAACAGAAAGAGATTCAAAACCTAAATACATCTGGTGTCTTTGACTTGTGCTGGGAAGAAGCTGAATATATATCTCAAGAAAAATGTATTAATAATATAAAGATTTTTATGTTTTCAATATTATATGATTATATTTGCTTTGCCTACAATTATTTAATTCTTAATTATAAAAAGATAATAAAGGAAAAAAGAAGGGGAAGTGCACCCCCTGCCAACGATCCTCCACCCCACCCCTCCCCTCCCCTTGTGTGTGTGTGGGGAAGGTGGGGGTGGGATGAGGGGGGTGGAGAATCAAGGGTGGGGGCGCACGGAGGGGTGGGGGATGATGGGTGTGGTCGGTGTGGGCGTGGTCTGTGTGGGCGTGGTCTGTGTGGGTGTGGCTTATAAAAAAATTTTTTTTACTAGTAATTAAATTAACTAATCTGGGTGGGGTGGATGGTTGTTGTTTAATGGCTTATCAGCTTTGTTTTTTGTAATACTTGTGAGTAAAATGAACCCAAGATTTCTTCTCCATTTAAATCATATAATTTGTAGGTCCAAGGGACTGTATCCCTTACATCAACGATTTTAAATAATTCATGAGTCCATCTCTTTGTATAACCTTTCTCAAAATGGCTTTTCCATCTGTATATTCTTACAATATCACCAACTTTGAACTTGGGTTTTCTCAAATTAATCTCATTTCCATATTCTAATTTTGTAAATGATTCTGATGGTTTTGATTTTGTTGATGAATGAACTGTATTATTGTAATTATCTACAATATCCTGAATTAAATATACCCATTGTTGAGAACCGAGTTGTGTGAATTTTTTAAATATAATCTATCTTTCAAAGTGCGATTAAAACGCTCAATAACAACTGCCTTTTGTTCATTAAAGGTGCTGTATAATTTAATACCCTCCCCCTTAAGAAATTTCATAAATATTTTGTTATAGAACTCTGTTCCCTCATCAGTCCATAACTTCTTTGGTTTCCTTTTATCCCAATCAAATATTAACTTAAAGGCTAACATTAAAGTCTTACCCTTCCTCCCGTCCATGGTACACTGAATCTTGTGGTGAGGCAGTTGCCCTGAAACAACTTGCCTTTGTGTCTTGGAAGGCAAATCCAACTGAAGGCAATCTCAGTTTCTTCCACCAAGCTCGAAACAAGTGTGTTTCTACCCTCAGGAGTGCCAGGAAGCACTATCTCTCCACACTCAAGATTGAACTCTCAAACCTGTCTCCTTCATCCAAATCCTGGTGGCGTCTGGTCAAATCCATTTCTGGTGTTTGTTCCCCCTCCATCCCCTCCCTTACCTCAAATGGCTACACAGTTGACACCGCACGTGACAAAGCCGAATGCCTCAACTCTGTGTTTGCCTCCAAATCTTGTGTCCCAAACCCATCTCTCTCTGTTCCCACCTTTCCCAGTCGAACCCAACTGCTCCTGGACTCTGTGTCCTTCTCTCCTGACAAGGTGGAGAAGTTTTTATCAAACCTCGACTCTGATTCTGCAACTGGACCAGATGGCATCAGCCCTCGGGTCCTAAAATCCTGCTCTGCCGCTCTATCTCACCCTCTCTTTGTTCTTTTCACCCTCTCTTTTGCTCAAGGTCATCTGCCAGCATCTTGGAAATCAGCAAACATTACCGCTTTACACAAAAAAGGTGCAAAAACAGATCCTTGCAACTACAGACCAATCAGCCTGCTCCCAATTATCAGCAAAGTCATGGAATCCATCATTGCTTCGGATATCAAATCCTTCCTCTTCTCCAATGGCTTGATCTCTGATCATCAATTTGGATTCAGACCAGGTCAATCTACTCTGGACATGTTACTTCTGCTGTCTCAACAATGGATGGAGGTCCTCAATGCCAAACAGGAAATCAGAGCTGTCTCACTTGACATATCACGTGCCTTCGATACGGTCTGGCACCCAGCTCTACTCACCAAACTCACCTCCTATGGTTTTCAGGGAAATCTCCACTCATGGCTTGCGGATTTCCTCTCTGGTCATAGGCAACGTGTGGCCCTGAATGGATTTCTCTCATCTTCCCTTCCTGTTCTGGCTGGAGTTCCCCAAGGTAGTGTTCTGGGCCCTGTGCTATTTCTGGTCTTCATCAATGATCTCTCTGACTCTCTGGAAAATCCTCCCTATCTCTTTGCTGATGACTCCACTATCTGCCGCCCCATTCCTCATCCCTCAGATCGGCAGTCTGCAGCCTCCTCACTCTCTGCAGACCTGGACAAAATCACAGACTGGTCAAACAAGTGGAACATGTCTTTCAATCCTGACAAATCTCACACTCTTACAATGTCTCTCCGAAAGGACCGACTGGAAAACCCTCCCATCTACTTTCTCAACAATCCTCTCCAAGAAGTTCTGTCGCTCAAGCTTTTGGGTCTCACTATCTGCCATGATCTTTCTTGGGAAAACCATATTTTCCAAGCTGGCCTCCAAAGCCAGTCGCCGACTGGGCATCCTCCGTCGTGCGAAGTCCTTCCTTGGCACACCTGAGCTCCTCACCACATACAAGGCTTTCATCCGCAGCTCAATTGAATACTGTCCCCTCTCTGGGCTGGTGCTCCTGCCTCACACCTTGCTCGGCTTCACGCTGTTGAGGCCAAAGCTTTCAGAATTATTGGAATCTCCTGCGATGAAGTCAACTCCGAGGGCCTTTCACTCACTCACCACAGGCAGGTTGGTGGTCTTTCTGTCTTCTACCGACTCCTCTCCGGCCTTGATCCCCCAGCTCTCTCTGTGCTCTGTCCCCCCAATATTCCTTCAGGTCACACAAGATCTGCCTGCAACCCTCTTATGGTTAACTGCCAAAGTCTAGGCTCTCTGCTCACCTTCACTCTTTCATTCCCATTTTCTCCCGCCTCTGGAACAAACTCCCCCACTCCCTTCAATCCCACTCCTCCCTCCAGGTCTTTAAAACAGCTGTTCACCACTATCTCTTATCTTCCCCCATCGAAAACCTTGATCTTTTCTACCCCCGGTAATTCACCCCAGAGTCCTTGCAGTGTTCATATGTTTTATTCCTCTCCCACCTCCCCCCAAGTCCTCCCGATGTCCCTGCTCTCAAATGTTGTGTTTGTGTCCTTCCCCCTCTCTCCCCATCTTGTCTGCCGCTCCCCTTGTTTTTTGGGTTTTGTGTGTCGGTTTGTCTTTTTGTGTGATTAATGTTAGCTCTTTCACGAGCCTCGATCTTGTATACAAAAAAAAAGAAAAAAAAAGTACCACCCTTTTTATTTTTTAAAGGAACAACCCAGGCAAATCTACTCCTCAAATCAATACGGTTAAAGCATACCTGTATCCCCTATCATTATTCAATTCAATTAAATCGGCGGACCAGATGTGGTCGGTGTCTTTTGAATAAACTTTCCTTCTTTTAAACTTTGTGATTATAGGTTTATGTAATTCATCAGCCAAAAGCTCCTCAGTCTTAATGGCATCATTAGAGCCTAATAGTTTTTTGAGGGTGAATAACCAAGACCAAGTTTCAATTCAGCACTTATCATTTTTTTCACAATAAACCTCTCAACTTTCTCTCTCAACGTAGCATTTCGTATCAGACAAATTATACAACATTTCTCTGTCTGCCTCATGTTTTTCATCCAATGTAGTGGTATTCCCATAAGCAATATCATGCTTCATACACACTTCATCAACCCTATTTATAGGTTTAGACCAAGGTTTAGGATTGTCAGCCTCATCTACTTTTATCCAGGTTTGTTCCAGGACCACAGAAAGAATATCCAGGTAGATGTCGTTCCCCAGGAATTCCAGTTGTTGTAAATTTACTTCCTGACATAAACATTTGTATGTCTCCTCCACTTTTAGGAGAGATGAATTGGCACTTTTTAGAGCCACACACTTGACATATTCCTTTTTGATAAACTCTATTATTTTTAGCTTTAACATAAGAGATATTTTTAGATTTAGTTTTCTTTTTACATTTGAGATAATAACATATTTATTTTTGAGAAAAAGTCCTACATAGTGCCAAAACCTTTTTGGTTTTCAACATATACATTTCAATCTTTATTTTTAAAACATAAAGAATCCTTAGAAATGTCTTCACTCTCTCCTCCATTTATTTACAAATAAAACTTTAACCAAAATCAAGAACCCCAACATCATTAACTACATGACCTTTCTCTTCTTCATGTATATCTTATCCCTGAAGACATTGACGTTGTTATTCTTGAAAATAATATTTCCATTAGACTTTTCATGTCTATATTTTCCTCCTCAGTGCGTTGAGTTTGATTTATTTGCCGTAATACATTCAATCTTTTATTAACCTCAGAAATGGTCATATTTTTATATTTTTCCTCCCTCTCTCTATCCTCCTTCTCCTTTTTCTCTCTTTCCTCCCTCTCCTCCTTCTCCTTTTTCTCCCTTTCCTCCTTCTCCTTTTTCTCCCTCTCCTCCCTCTCCTTTTTCTCACTCTCTTCCTTCTCCTTTTTCTCTGTTTCTTCCCTCTCTTCTTCAACTCCTTCCTCATCCCTTGCTACCCTTGAGTTTGAGCCCCAAAGAATATTATACATATATTCATCTGGATTTTGAGATATTCTTGTATCTGTAATTATTTTTCTCATAATAGGATACCAATAAGATTTGTTGATGATTTCTAAAAGAGTTTTATATTTCATAACTTTGAGAAGTTCATTTTTATTTAATATTTTAATCAAGTCTCCATTTGTGGGTTTAGCAATATCAGTATAAGGCCAGTTTTTAATTACAAAATTACCATATATATGTTCCAATTCATAAGGTATGTAATACCGAGCACCCTTTTCTTGTCGGTATCCCTGAATACAAAAATTATAATTCTCTTGTAGTCTTCTTCCTGCCATTTATGTATCAGAAATATATGTCAGATTAATATTATGACAGGTAATACCACCCCATCTTCCCACTACCAAATCGGTTTGTATTCCCCGGCTTTCTATCTTTATCTCACTACCTTCCTTCTTTGTCATACAAACCATCGCTATGCTGTCATATATTTTTTTATTTCCTAACTCATGTATTTGTTGTTTGCTAATTGTACTTCCACATAACTCCTTGTCCTCACCAAGCGGATAATATTCTTCTTTACGAGACTGATTAAAATCATGTAGGTCTTCGAAGTTTATTGAAAAAAAACCAATTATACCCTAAATCCGGCATATCATACCACCACTTATCTATTCGCATATTAACTATATCTCCTTCTTTATAAAATTCAATTGTAAGCAGATAGTTAAATTTAATGAGGAAAGGTGTACGGTCTGTATAACCAGGTGTTGTGGTTGTAAATTTTACTTGTTTAACAAATTGTGCTGTTTTATTTAAAGATATATATTGTGATAAATCACTGAATCTAATTAAGTCATTCGCATCTGTGGGGCTTGGATAATTGATTAATTTATAAGTATTTTTCATATTAATATTTTTTGTTATATTATATTTTTGTCGTTCGGCCTATTCCTTTGTATAATAATTTGATAAATCAATATCCTGAGGGGATTCTCCAAAGATAGATCCATCTTTTCCAACATAAGTCATTTATATTAGATTAAAAATGACATCATAAAAATGTTCATTATTGTTGAGTTGAAATAATACATATAAACATAATTGACCACAACATTTAGAATTAATTTCTTGAACTTGAAATGTTTGATAAACACCATTCTGTAAGAATTGTATTACTTCAACAGGTGGTGGCATACCATAACTATCAAAATAATATTTATCCTGATTATTATGAATACAAACCCAATGAGAACCATTCTGTGTGTCTAAATTCATAATAATATTCTTTGTATTCTTGGACAACTTTGTTAATTCATCTCTCATACAGATTACCACATTATCAATTTTTAGTTTTTTACAATACTTAGCTAGTTCTATATTTGACGTTGTATTCTTTCCAAATTGTTTAAACCATTTATCAATTTATTTATGAGAAAGATACAATCCATTACCCCGTTTAGTTAGTTTAACACCCGCTTGAGCGATGGAGGAAAGCATATCTCCAACTAACAATCTCGCTTTATCAGGTAGGCTTTCAAGCTTTTCAGCAAAATCTACAATTACACCACTTCCACTAATTTGTTTCTCCAACTCCTTGTTATGTCTTTCCAATTCTTTTTGTGCTTTTAGTTGTGCCTTCCTTTCGTTAGTGGTTTTTACCGCTGCTGAAATACCTCCCGTCAAGGCTCCCGCCGCACTTAAACCAGCAAATAAAGGTATTAGAAATGGAAGAAATCCTCCACTCTTTTCCCTTGTTGAATATTTCTTTAACATAGGTTTTGACATTTTAATTTTAAGTGATCCAGCATCATTTAGTGTTTTTACCTGCTCTCTTGAAAGTAAAACATCAATTCTTACTGCTCCTTTTCTTTGAATTGTATTAACATTAATAATACAATGCTTTTGATTTTGAATACAAGATGTTAATTTATTAAGATTGATTTGATTAACATATACCCCAGTTGGTTCTTTCCTACTCATTTATTTATGAGAAAAAATCTATGTGATATTAATCATAACACCATTATCTGTATTAATCTGTAATTCTGTTTCTTCCAAAAGCAAACAATATGTATCAACCTCTTCACTCTCCCCTCTTTCAATGTATAGAGAAGTATCCACTCTATTAGACTTTATAGTTTCTTTTTGAGAACTCAGGTCAATTGCATAGATCGTATAAAGTTTTTGAAACGCAACCATATCCAAAATAGGATCATTATTACCATTGCTTTCACACACCTTTTTGTAAGACTTGTAGGCTTCCGCATAATCATTTTTTTCCCAATCAATTTCCAATCTATCTCGCGGATAAAATGTGCCATCAAGAGAAACCCGAAGTTGTTTCACCTTAGCATTATCACTCAGCGCATTATTCTTATCAGTACCGTCATCTCCATCTGGTTTAAAAAAAAATGAGCCAAGGTATCGTGGCTTTCCTTGAAGAACACCCAAATTCCAAGTGTAGGTAGTGTGTTCCAGTTTAACGTGTTGACATCTTCTTTTGAGGTATGATACATTTAGGGGGGTCTTTGAGTTAAGTCTTCTATTCAACATCTCTTCCATTTTAAGATTAGGAGTATATTCACTAATATACCAACACAAATCATTAATAACAAATTTATTATTTTCACCAAAAGCATTTTCAACCCCAAAAAGCAACCTATTTACATTATCATTCCTTTGTAGTTGAAATCTAATTTTAAGCCCATACAAAACTTATCATAATCACAAAATCCAAATATACCTTTAAGAGGTACTGCTACGGTAAAACTATTCTCTGCTTTTGTTTCATCATTATACATTGCCTTCCGTTGACTTTTGGTCTGCGTTTGTACCCGTTGACATATCAGGAATAAAACCTTCAACAGCTCCCTTACCCATTCTATCACTGAAAGAATATAGTGTAAATTTCATCATTTCAGATGTAGCAGAGACATAATCAACCGCTTCAACCTCTTGTGTTCCAATATACAGGCGGACACTATCAAACATTTTCCAGAAGAAATCATTTACGAGTGTGGCATTAGTATTATTCGCAGCCTCAGTGAATTTAAATTTACACAGCAAGAAACTATCAGCTAGATTCAAGTAAGTTTGTTGATTATTTATTTCAAAACTTTTCGTTCCATTTGAATTCCAGTCTGTTCCTGTTATAGCATTTACCTTAAAATAGTCTTCCTTTTTAGTGGAGTTTGAAATAATAATTGTATCATCCAAATCATAGATACTATCAATCGCTTCCATACTTGTATTTATATAGCATTAAAATCGTTGAAACCCTGACCCACGTATTCGAATGATTTTTTGTTGTTCTTGTGAAGATATACTTGTGAAGCATGGAATTTGTGACTTGAAGCATGGAATGAAGGTATTGGAAAGGGTGTTGGAGAGGAGGATAAGGAAGAAAGTGAAGATCGACGAAATGCAGTTTGGATTTATGCCAGGAAGAGGAACGATAGATGCGCTTTTCATTGTGAGGCAGTTGCAGGAGAAGTACATGGATAAGAGGAAGAAGTTGTTTTTTGGGTTTGTTGATCTGGAGAAAGCATTCGATAGGGTTCCACGCAAAGTATTGACATGGGCATTGAGGAAGTTAGGAGTGGAGGAATGGTTGATCAGAGTAGTGATGGCAATGTACAAAAGAGCACGCACAGCTGTACGGACGAAGGACGGGAACAGTGGTGAGTTTGAGGTGAAGGTGGGAGTGCATCAGGGGTCGGTACTAAGTCCACTACTATTTGTGGCTGTGATGGAGGTGCTGGCTCAGACCGTAAAGGAGGGTTTACCGTGGGAGTTGTTGTATGCAGATGATCTGGTGTTGATTGCGGAAAGTATGGATGGACTGAAGGAAAAGATGAACAAGTGGAAGGAATGTATGGAGACAAAAGGTCTGAAGGTGAATATCGGAAAGACAAAGGTGATGGCAAGTGGTGATGGCAAGTCTTTTTTTGCAATTGTCTTTATGTTTTGCTATGCGTTATGTTTTGCACTCTGTCAAAGCGTCTTTGGGCTTCCTGAAAAGCGCTATATAAAATAAATGCATTATTATTATTATTATTAAAGCATGTGGTGAGGTGGAAAGAACTGGGAAGTGGCCGTGTGCTGTGTGCAGGAAGGGTGTCGGAGTGAACTCCATTCAATGTACAATGTGTGCTGAGTGGGTTCATCAAAAATGTAGTGGTCTGAGAGGGTCATTAACCAGTGTGGCAGCTACATTCAAATGTAAGGTGTGCACAGAGGGAGCTGCAGATGGAGGAAATGTTGAGTTGGATCTTGGAGACGGCGTGAAGCTGGAAGGTGTGAAAACATTTTGCTACCTCGGAGACATGCTGAATGGAGAAGGTGGATCAGACTCGGCAACGGTTGCTCGAGTGAGATGTGCATGGAAGAAGTTTCGGGAACTGAGTGGCGTGCTGATGAGGAGGAGAGTGTCGCTGAAGCTGAAGGGAAAGGTGTATGCTGCATGTGTGAGAAATGTTATGATTTATGGGAGCGAGACATGGGTAATGAACGTAGAGCAGCAACGAAGGCTGGAAAGGGTGGAAATGCGAATGGTTCGATGGATGTGCGGAGTATCGTTGAGAGAGAGGAAGACAAATGATGAATTGCGAAAGATGATGGGAATATTGCCTGTGATTGATGCTGTGAAGAGGAACAGGTTGAGATGGTTTGATCATGTATTGAGGAAGGATGAAAGTGACTGGTTGAGAAGAGTGATGGAAGTTAATGTAGAAGGAAGTAGAGGACGGGGAAGACCGAGAAAGACTTGGCTAAAGATGGTGGAAGAAGAAATGCGGGCAAGGGGGTTAACAAGGAGAGATGCAGAAAATAGGGCAAAATGGAGAAGATTGTCATGGGGACCGCAAGGCTAACCCCCGCTCTAGCAGGGAACATGGCCTTAAAATGCATGTTGTTGTTGTTGTTGTTGTGAAGATAGTTGAGTTTTACCTTTTTAAATTTCTTTGATTGCTTGTAATTTATGAGACTCCTTTTGAGCATCTTTTATACTCTTTATAGCACCCACAACTGAACCCATGGCAGAAGCGGTTGAACCAATTAGGTCTTTATGTTAAAGAATGGTTGAACCAATACCCATAAGAGTATCAGTTAACCCATCTCCTTTATTTCTAAATTGATGCCCCACACCCTGTTGTCTCTTTGGTTTATAGTATCCTCTACCAAGAAACATACCTTCACCCTTATAGTATGGTGAAAGGAACATGCCCTCTCCAATCCCATCCCCTGTAATTATTTTATATTATCCCAACTCGTGTTTTCTCACAATAACCATTATTTATTTATAGTCCAAGCCATTTAGCATTTGACGGGGAAAAAACTGCAACACTACCGATCTCATTAGTATTGATTACCCTCAAAGTACCTTTATAACATACTAAAAGTATAAAGGTCTAAAAATATGGGGTGACTCTCAAATAATGCAATCAAGTTTTCTCCATTTAGCCCCATGTTAAAAGACGTACATATGCCGCATGCTATGATTATTGTCGCTCTCTGAACTTCTATTGCTTATTTTATACACTGGACCTAATCACTAGCACGATATAATAAATAAAGGATATCATACTGTACAATATTGTATATATAAGTGAAGTTTTTACTGTTTTAGTGTCTTATTTAACCACACCCCGTTTTACAAAGACTGCTCACTCCACAGCAAGCGACGGTACATCATTATTTGTTTGTGAACCATATATATCTTAGTTTTTAATCCCATCAATGACATGTATTTAGTATGTTTAGGTCTATTGGCAATAACATACAGTAATAGTATATTCAACTTTTCTATATTTGCAGGTAATCCAACCCTGAAGAATGGCGGCCAATTCGTGTGTGTTCTGCAATGAATCCACCAACAACGATAATCCAGTAGTGACACTTCGTGAAAAGGGAAGTCGGACTATTAATGTTGTTAGTGACCAGCGCAGTGACCCCATACAGACTGTTCCAGGTCAAGTTGTTCATCAAGAATGCCGACGTGTATACTGCAATCCAATAAAGGTAGCACAGAGTATCAGAGATACACACAGACCAGGCCCAAGTGTATCGCTCCGATCAGCAGAGGAAGCCTTCAACTTCAAAGCAGATTGCCTCTTCTGTGGTACAAAGGTGAACTTTGATAACAGGAAACAACAAGGAGATGTCCACTCTATCACATTTACAGAATGTAAAGATAGTCTTCTGCAAAAGTGCTCAACAAGGAACGATGCATGGGCCGATACTGTTCGGGCTCGACTGCTCATTGTGTGTGACCTTCCAGCGGCAGATGCCGTGTATCACCAGGTATGCAGTTCAAATTTCCGGACAGGGAAACTGATTCCTCTGAATTTTGTACATAATGAAACAGTACAGAAGAAACAGAAATTGGGTAGACGATACAAATCACCACACGAAGGCGGTCGTCCTGCTCTGGATGACAGATGTCAGGCATTTATAAAGGTGACTGAATTCCTTGAGTAAAATGACGACGAACAAAACACAATCTCTGATCTGGTGGACAAAATGGCCGAGTATCTTGCTGACTCAAATGCCGAGTCCTATTCTCAAAGATATATGAAAGACAGACTGATTGAACACTTTGGCGACAGAGTCATTGTCACAACAGTTAATGGCAAATCGAATGTTGCAACGATGAGGCAAACAGCTGACAGTGTACTTTTGGAGTTTCATGCGAACCAGTCTAAGGATCCTATGATTCAGAAGAAAATAATCCTGGAAGCTGCCGCTAAATTCATACTGGATGACATAAAGCAAGTGGAAACAGGGAATGAAACATACCCAACATCGGAAGACTTTGAGTTCAAAGACGCCAGCCTCAACTTTCTTCCTGATACTCTGAAGATTTTTCTTGGAAAGATCTTGAAGGCAAAAGATGTAGAGCTGAAGATAGCTTCAATTGGTCAGGCTATAATGCAAGCTGCACGACCACGTGTCCTGATTGCTCCACTGCAAATTGCACTAGGGGTGCAGCTGCAGCACCATTTCGCCTCTCGTTTCCTTATTGATTCACTGCATGCACATGGGTACTGCAGCTCATACAAGGAAGTCACACGTTTCAACCAAAATGCAGCTGTATACCAGGGTATGGACATACCCAACCACAAGGGAGAATTTGTTCAATATGCAGCTGACAACGTCGACCACAACATTAGAACCTTAGACGGACACAACACCTTCCATGGCATGGGGATAATAGCCATGATTACCCCTGGAACAACACAAGGACATCCGATTCCTAGAGCTCAGGTCACTGCCAGCGACATAGAAACAACTGGAAGAATCCAGATACAGTACCATAGAGCTGACGACCAGGCACTTGCAACCTTGACTTATGGGAGCGTGCCTATCATGAGAGCCCATGATCCCACAGCCAACCTTGATGTACTGTGGAAGACGTCACTGCTGTTCAAGATACCAAGACCTGCATGGTCCGGGATGATGCAACTCTTACATCGTGGTGTCCAGCATTCAAAATCGTCTGTCCTGTTTCTCCCAATGATTGATTTGAGCTCGAGCGACACTACATGCATCTACTCCACTCTCAACTACATTGCGCAACATGCTAAACAACATGATGTACCTACCATCATCACCTTTGATCAGCCACTATGGTGGAAGGCATTGTCGATCATTCTCTCGGAGCCAGATGGAAGCCCCATGCGACGTATTGTGGTAAGGCTAGGTGCCTTTCATATGGAAATGAGCTTCCTTGGCAGCATAGGGCACCTCATGGGTGGTTCTGGGTTGAAGGAGCTGCTAGAACTCATATACGCACCAAATGCAGTGGATCACATCCTAACAGGAAAAGCAATTTCCAGGGCTGTACGGGCACACATCCTCCTGGATGCTGTCCTGAATGCACTCCTCCTGTCTGATCCTCTTGGAGGAACACAATACAGAACTGCAGAAGACTTGCCAGTTCGGGATGAAGATGCAATGAGTGGCTTGGCCGATGATGATGTGATTCATCCAGATGTGAGTAAAGCAAGGACCCTGTATGATGCGTTGATGAAAGGCACACGCTCTTCCAACGATGTAGCAAGTGATCCAATCCTTGACAAGATCAGCAAAGTCTTTCAAACACAGACAGAATCATTGACCAAAGACCGAACAGCGAAACTGTGGTTACAGTATATGGATATGGTGAAGATCTTAAGAAAATTCATCAAAGCCGAGCGTATGGGAAACTGGTCCCTGCACCTCGAAGCTGTATCTGATATGTTACCATATGTAGCAGCCTCAGGTCATTCACTCTATGCTAAGTCTGCCAGGATTTACCTGCAAATAATGCACAGCTTAGAACAGGACTATCCAGATGTGCACCGTAAGTTTACTCAGGGCTTCCATGTCGCCCGAAGAAGTAGTAGAGCTTGGGCTGGAATTTCCTCAGACCTGATGATTGAGCAAGTACTCATGAGAAGTATGAAGACCAGCGGGGGGTTAACAAGAGGAAGAGGAATGACAGAGCAACAACGGTTAACGTGGCTTTTGTCCATGCCGGCTTGTTCGGAGACGAACAGATCGATGCAAGAGCTCATTGGAGTGAAGTACAGCACAGGTGAACAGAACAAAGAGATGGGCAAAACCAGGCAGCATCGCGACATGCAAGATACAAGTACACTACAGGTCGCTCTAGTTGACAGAAATCCTTTCAAGTGTCATCCATCCCTCAGGAACATAATGACTGGTGTCAACGCTGGCAGTAAGGTTGATGTCGACAATGCCAAGCTCATTGGAGACAAGATCATGCACTCCATGACAAATCAGTCAGTTGTCCACTACACGTTCAAGCGCAAAGACCAAGCCACCACATTTCTGAAGGCCAGATCATCTGTGCGAGTTGGTAAAGACCAGGTACAGATAGACCCAGAACTGCTATTCCAGCGTCTCATCATCATCTCAAAATCTGCTGAAGATAAGGAAGAGATGTTTCGCTTTGAGTTATGCCCTCATCCACCTGCGCTGTTTGATGAAAAGCTGATGCTACGTGAAGCCCAGAAGTCCGTACTCGGAGATGCTATCTGGTCTAAACTTGAACCAGGTACCATAGAGTCAATCAGCGAAATCCAGTATGTCTTGGATGGTGGAAGTCTGCTGCACCGTATACCATGGCCACGTGGTTCACCAACATATCGAGAGATCTGCATGCTCCACTGTGACTATGTTACAAGAAAGTACGGAAAGGCCATCGTAATATTTGATGGATATCTTGGTCAATCAACCAAGCACATGACCCACCAGAGGCGAGCAGCAGGTAGAGGTGGACCAGAAGTGACTTTCACTGATGACATGAAGTTGACCATGAAGAAAGACATCTTCCTGGGAAACCTCAACAACAAACAGAACTTCATCAACATGTTGAGCAGATACCTCCGGCTTTCTGGATGCCAGACCCATCATTCCCAGGAAGATGCTGACCTGCTAATCGTCCAGGCCGCAGTCAGTTCGGCGAACATGAGGAACACAGCCCTTATAGGAGAAGACACAGATCTGATCGTCCTACTCTGCTTCTACGCAAACCTAGAAGCACACGACTTGTTTATGTATAGTCAGGCAAAATCCACTACAAAACCAAACCACATCTGGAATGTGAAGTCCATGAAACGTCAGCTAGGTGCAGCTGTGTGTGAAAGCATCCTATTCATACACGCAGTATTGGGATGTGACACGACGTCTCGACTGTACGGCCTTGGCAAAGGAGCGTCACTGAAGAAATTCATGATGAGCACACTCTTCCAAACTCAATCCCAACAGTTCTTGGCTGAGGATGCATCACCAGATGTGGTCGAGGCTGCAGGAGAGATAGCACTCGTGTGTCTCTACAAGGGTAAACCTGATGAAAGTTTGGATTCCCTCAGGTACAAGCGGTTTTGTGAACAGGTCGCAGTCAAGACTTCGAAGATACTCCCACAGACCTTACCGCCCACATCTGCTGCAGCGAGATATCACAGCAGACGGGTGTATCTGCAAATACAGCAGTGGAAAGGAAACAACAGCCTACAACCAGTGGATTGGGGCTGGAGAATGAGCGACGGCAATCTTGTTCCTGTTATGACCGACCTCCCTCCAGCACCTCAGGATTTGTTGAATGTTATCCGGTGCAACTGTTCGACCGATTGTGGTTCCGCACGGTGTACATGCCGCAAGAACAACTTGGAGTGTTCTCCTGCTTGTGGTCAGTGCCGTGGATCTGGCTGCACCAACTCCGTCCTGGACAGTTTCAGCGACGACGATGACGAGGAAAATGATGATTAGGTAGTGGACTGTTGTTAGACTGTTACATGCAGCTGAATTAGTTAATTGTGGACATTTTTTTACTTTTAAGCGAATCCTTGACTTCCGACAGTATTTTATGAGTCAGTATTATTAGTTTCTCTATATGTGATTTTATTATGAGTTTGTGATTTTAATCAACAAAATGTGCCATAATTCTGAAACGGTCATGACAAGTGATTCATGTATTTGCATATCAGTGATCAGTATTTAGCTATTGGGAATTTTGTTTACGTGCTTATTTTTTTGTTCCGTACAGGCCGTACTGGGGCTGTAACATGCTGTAATTCCTGATATTAAAAGTATAATTATATACCATGTGCTCGGAATGTATCGCAAAATGTGAACAAATCGTACCGCAAAAGGATGAAAAGGGGGGTCCATGTACCAGTGATTTTGACAGACACCCCATATTTTTAGAGCTTTAGACTTTTGATATGTTATCTGGTATATATTACTGCATACAATTTCGCACTGATATGTAGTGTTGCAGTTTTTTCCTATCTGGCCCCATATTTGGGCTAAATGGCTTGGACTATTATTGAAAAACTTCACGTAGGTGAATTCTGATGGATATAATTTCTTCATTAAAGGAGATCATACGATTATCTTGATCAGTTCTCCTCAAATTTACTCTGTATATGGTTTTTCCTGACACAGGTAAATAGAAAATATTTTTTGGTTCCGTATTAAATTTATAACCAATCGGGGTTGAGTATGCACTGAATGAAAATATTGTATTTGTTCTTATTCCATCGTTATAAGCACCATCAATCAAATCACAATGAATTAATACCGAATTTATACCAGAGGATATTTGAATGACATTATCACTGTAAAACGTCCCGTTAGTTTCAATCTTTTTTGAAGAGAACCCCAATAGCTCTCTGAACGAATTTTCAATCGTGAAATCAACTTTATAATTATTTTTAAGTTTAATAGTTGATTTTGAAGTGTGTTTTTGAATATCTATTACAATAATTTTTGGTTCATCACCTTGTTCTTTCATAAGGCGAGAGACTTCAGAAGATATTTGAGATATCTCGTAAGCTCCGGGTGAAACTGTTATAGTTTTATATCCACTTCCTGAATTATAACTAAACTTGTTGTTTTTCTCTGTGATATTAAACAAGGTATTATAAGTTTCCATTGACAATAAAGATGCCTCATATTCTTTTGTGGGGTCAAGTTGTAGTGGGTAAGGGAATGAAGCTGTGTAATCACTCGTTGTGAAATTAAAACGAAGAATTGTGCTTCTCATCTTATTTAATATCTAATAAAATATCTTTGTATTGACATTTATTAATTATTTTCATATTCATCAACTGATCTAAAATGGCGGATGCTTCATTAAAACAATTGTTGTTTCCAGCCTTCTTACTACCTAACAACAATAATAGCCTATTAACTAATTGTGATGGGTCATTTGGAAAAAAGCTAACACCCGAACCAAGCTTACTTAAAGCATCAATAATGTTTCTCCTCATTCTTCTTACCTTTACCAGCAACAGAAACTCCATAATCAAGTGAGTTTAGTAAATCAATATATACCCTATCTTCCGCGTTTTCCATATCAAGCGGTTCCTCAAAATAAGGTGAATTAAGCCTATTACTTGTTGCTCGTTTTCCATCTTTTGTTAGAAGAAACATTAATCTTGGAGTTAATTCAACATTTGGTTGAGCAGAACTTAAGAAGACCAATTTATCATTAAATATCAATACCTTTTCTTTCACAAGATAGAACTGTGCTGGTTCTTCTGTTGGAATGAGACCTGCTCTGGTATTTGAATCCGCTGAATATTCATTGTTTTGAAGAGCTTCCACAACATAATTAGGGGGTTGATTTACTTCCTCAAGTTTCCGAAATAATCCTTCATCATCATATTCTAATTCTCCAAGTTCTTGTTCTGTCACTTGACTAAAATCTTTGAGCATTTGAAGTTTTTTCGGAGTAAATTCTATTGTGGGAACTGTAGGCGAAATCATTTGTTGAGTTTTTAAAAGTGGTTTAAAAAATTTCTCTTGTTTTCTTTCAAACGCTTCTTCACCCATCAGTTTCTGTCTCCTTTTCTTCTTTATGTCTTCCTGTTGATTTACAACTTTTGAAACCAACTCTTGATGTTCTTTAAACTTTCTTGCTCTTTCTTCGGTATTCATTTTCTGTATTTATTTATTGAAAAATATCATTTACTGAATTGTAAAGGTCAATCGGAAAATTTTCCTTTTCTTTATCATTAAAGTAAATCTGTTGAAATAAATCCTTTTCTTTAAATATTTTATGAAATTCTTTATTAACATTAATACGAGTTGTTATTTCTTCTTCACTAATACTTGAATCTCTCTGCTTTTCTCTGCTCTCTCTGCTCTCTCTGCTTTTCTTTTCTCTTTCTGTATCTCTGCTTTTCATACGTTTGCGTTGAGTCTCCTCATCGATATCAAAACCGAATGATAAAATCTTAACTCCATCACCACGCAAATGTTTAATAATTTGTCTCATTCCTTCAGGATTAGTTTCTAAAATCCTAAGACCGTTAGATTTTAGTTTATTTAACTCACTCTTACAATATGAATATTTTGTTGTACCAAGAGAGACCTCCTCAAATATTTGACCTTCGTTCCTCAATCGCATATGTTCCTCCATTGAAATGTAGTAATAATCTTCACCTTCTACTTCTCCTGGTCGCATTGCTCTGGTTTTAGTACCTACAACACGAATCACAGGGTGTTAAAAAAAAAAAAAGTTACAATCTTTTCATTTTTACTATTCAAGAGTTTAGATTTATGAAAGCTCTTTCCTGAAGCAGATTTACCCACAAGATTAATAATAATAGTTGTCATTTATGTGTGTAAAATATCAGTTAGTATCTCATCTTGTTTCACAACAATATATTTATATTTTCCAATCGTGTGTTTCATATAATTTTCAAATTCTTTTTTACTACATAACGTAGAGCAATTATCTCTCCAAAAATTATTTACATCTATTGAATTTAACTTAAATAAAATAAAAGTATTAGCATTGTTTCTTATTGAGTGCCGAGGGAGTTGAAAATATGACTGACTAAGATAAATACAATTACAAGAAGAATGTCTCCCTCTTGTATAGTAGCTGTCCATTACTGTTTGGTTTCTCTCATTAACACAATCATCAAAGATAACAAGATTCTTTTTTGATTTATCTAAATCTTGGGGTGAAGGTATATCATCCGTATTATCACTAAGAATACAAGTTATGGGTTTTGGTTTCGGTTTTGATTTCTGTGTATCACAAAATAATTGTATTATATCTTCAATATTATAATCATTTAGTTTGTTTTGAAGTTTAAATAAACCGATAATGTTTTCCTTTTTAAGACCCGCATTAAAACCCTGTGAGAGTAGTTGATACTCCGGTTGAAAACTTGACTTTGTAAAAATTATGAAATGATCATAATCTAAAAAATTAGGGCCAAGGAGCATCTTTAAAAGCAAACAGGTTTTTCCACATCCGCTTGAACCAACTATTAGACATCTCAATGAATTTGGAAGATTTTTATGGTTATTAAATTTTAACTTATTTTCCCAAACGGGTAAAAAAATCATTCATTTATATATTTTGAAAAAAGAAGATCGAACTTTTTTTGAGCTTTTTTAGAAACTCTATATTTTATCCTGAGTTCAGGTTTAATTTCAAAATAATCCATTATTTTATTTATATAGTATCTTGTATTAACATTTCCATTAAAAATATTTTGAATAATAAATATCATTAAACCCTTATACATTTCCTCAATACAAATAGTCTCTTCCCTTGTAAGAAATGGTGTATTATCATCATAATACCTAACATTCATCTCTCTTATTAATCTTGCAAAGTAATTCATTTTTGGTTCTAATTTAAAAGAGTTATATATATTTTTATATTTTTTATTATCATTAATTAAAATTAAATCACAGAAAATACATTGTTTATATGAACCCTCATTATTAAGCCCTATTCTATCACAACGGCAGCAGATTTCTAAATTATCATATGGAGAGTCTGGAAATTCTAAATCTCCTTCATAATTTATCATATTTAAACAGTAAATTTTTACTTAAACTAAACGCAAGTTTATTAGTTAATAAATACAATGTTTCAAAGCACAAAAGACAAATTTCAATCAATCTCTACTTCGGTGGAAGGTATATAGAAAAATATGTCAAAGATGTTAAATTGAACAAAGATAAATATGGACATTTTTGGGTAAAACCAGTTATGGAAAATAACATGAGCCCCTCTATTTCATTTAAAGGAAGAGCTCTAACTATACCTGGAAAGACATCCATTAAAGTAAATCGAACAAAAGTTTCTCCTCTACTCCTGGCAATTTATTCAAAGCTTGAAAAAGTGATCGATTGCGATACTTTGAAAAAGAATGATAAGACCATCAACAATACTCGTGGAGAAATTTGTATTTACTTTAATAATCCAAAGGGTGTAGATGTAAGTAAAATGAATGATGTTAATATTTCTGGTGAAATGTCATTTCGTTCTATGATTGTTAGAGATTATTTAAAGATAACTTTTGATATTAAAAATGTAGAGATTGAATCTGTTAATGAAAGAAAGTATATTGGTATAGATGGAAAGGTTTTTTTTCTGCTAATTAAATATGAGTCAATACAATAGTGAAGATTTTACTATTTCATTGTGTGATAGTGATTCATTGAGTGATAGTATTCCAATGGACTCAGAAGATTTTACTATTTCATTGGGTGATAGTGATTCATTGAGTGATAATGATTCAGTGTGTTCAAATGATAGTTATGACAGAAGCTTTATTGATGATGATTTTATTGTTGAGTTTTGTGATGGTAGCTTTATTGATGATGATTTTATTGTTAAATTTTGTGATAGTGATGATGATGATTTTAGTGTTGAATTTAGTGATTAAAGAGCACTTTACTTTTAGTATACCTGTAAAAAGGTGTTTTACTTTAAGTATAGTTTCATATATAAAAAGCCTGTAAAAAGGCACTTTCTTCTAAGCACAGTTTCTTCGATAAGTGTTTTACTTTAAGCACAGTTTCAACTTTAAAAAAAAGTCTCTAAAAAGGTGTTTTACTTTAAGTATAATTTTTCTATATAAATATGGTTTATTGCGACGTTTGTGAACAAGAATATAAACAATACAAAAGACACCTTAAAACTAACACACATTTAATCTACTTCACCTACTAGCTCCTATTCAGAAGGAAACAAAACACTTCTGTCTGTATTAAAAAATATCCTCAAGAAAGGCTTCGAAATACATCTTAAAACAAATCTACATTTATCAAATTTTATCACAACTAAAAACTCTGATGGCGCTTTCAAAGGACATATTAAAATTAGAGTCTTTGACTTCAAACCTCCCGAACCAAAGTCTATAGTTGATGCTGTAGAAATAGTCAAACCTGCTGTTCAAACGTTGATTGAAAAAACACTAAAAGAAATGAAACCACTTAAATTTTATATGGGAGTAAAATTAGAAATGTCAAAAGATGGAGGAGTTATAGATACACCATACATGAGAACTGAGCCATACTTTATATCATCATATCAAGATTTTAAAACAACGGGAGTCTATGATGAACTTATTAAACAAGAGCAAGATGTGGATAATTCAATCGTAGGAAGTGGATTCAATATAGGAAAAATTCTTTTCATTGACATTCATATTCTTAAATCAGATCCTCTAAAAGCTTCTTCTTACATTGATTTACCCAGTGTTATCAAAAATAGAAAAGCAGTTATCAATATCAAAAATAAAGACAATAAATGTTTTCTCTGGTCTATTCTAGCACATCTACATCCACAAGATAGTCATGTTGAAAGAGTATCTCATTATAAAAAATATGAGAATACGTTGAATACAAAAGATCTAATTTATCCAATGACATTAAATGATATTCCTAAATTTGAAAAGATGAATAATTTATTAGTTAATGTTTATGGCCTAACAGAAACAAACAACGTTCTGGTTTTAAAACTTTCTGAAAATTATAAAAAAGATCAAACTCATATTAATCTTCTATATTTTAATTCAGAGGAAAATTCACATTATACATACATCAAAGATATTACAAAATTAATAAAACCACAAGTATGTCAAAGAACAAATAAAATATATATTTATATGCATTGTCATAACTTCTTCAATACACAAGAAAGATTATTAAATCGGGGGAAGGGAGACCCTTATTATTAGATTATTAATTATTAATTAATTAGATTATTTAGACTTAAAGACTATTATTTAGACTATTAATTAGACTTAATATTAGATTATTAAGAAGATTATTAAATCGGGGGAAGAACAACCAATTTTATATGGGAGTAAAATTAGAAATGTCAAAAGATGGAGGAGTTATAGATACACCATACATGAGAACTGAGCCATACTTTATATCATCATATCAAGATTTTAAAACAACGGGAGTCTATGATAAACTTATTAAACAAGAGCAAGATGTGGATAATTCAATCGTAGGAAGTGGATTCAATATAGGAAAAATTATTTTCATTGACATTCATATTCTTAAATCAGATCCTCTAAAAGCTTCTTCTTACATTGATTTACCCAGTGTTATCAAAAATAGAAAAGCAGTTATCAATATCAAAAATAAAGACAATAAATGTTTTCTCTGGTCTATTCTAGCACATCTACATCCACAAGATAGTCATGTTGAAAGAGTATCTCATTATAAAAAATATGAGAATACGTTGAATACAAAAGATCTAATTTTTCCAATGACATTAAATGATATTCCTAAATTTGAAAAGATGAATAATTTATCAGTTAATGTTTATGGCCTAACAGAAACAAACAACGTTCTGGTTTTAAAACTTTCTGAAAATTATAAAAAAGATCAAACTCATATTAATCTTTTATATTTTAATTCAGAGGAAAATTCACATTATACATACATCAAAGATATTACAAAATTAATAAAACCACAAGTATGTCAAAGAACAAATAAAATATATATTTATATGCGTTGTCTTAACTTCTTCAATACACAAGAAAGATTAGATAAACATTCAAATTATTGTGGTGATCATAAATAAACGGTAATCAATATGCCTAAAGAAGGCTCAAAGATCACATTCAAAGATGAAAAGAAAACGATCAAACATCCGTTTGTAATATATGCTGATTTTGAAAGTATTCTGGAAAAAATTGATACTGCTTCTCCAGATCCAAAAGAATCATACACAAATAAATATCAAAAACATACTCCTTGTGGTTTTTGTTATTATATCAAATCATCCGTTGTGATGAATATAACGAGTTAGAGGAGTATAGAGGCTCAAATGCCCCAGAGGAGTTTGTGAAACAACTAGAAAAAGACTGTGTTCGATTAACCAAGATAATGAGAGAAACCAATAAACCAATGTCCTTGACGAGTGAAGAGAAAAGGGAATTTAGAAAAAACAATGTCTGTCATACTTGTGAGGAGAAAATTGGTGAAGACCTAAAGGTTAGAGATCATTGTCATCTCACTGGTAAATATAGAGGTCTGGCTCATCAAAGTTGTAATATTAATTATAAACTCCCCTCTTTCATTCCTGTCTTTCTTCATAACAACGCTCATTATGATACACATCTATTTATTAATGAACTTTCAAAGACATCTGGAGACATTTCAGCAATTCCTAACACAGATCAGAAAAACATTTCATTCACAAAAAACAATTCATACATCTCCTATAACTCAGATCAGATTTCTTGATACATTTAAATTCATGGCAAGTCCATTGGCTAACTTGGTTCAAAATCTAAAAGAGTTCCCATGTCTTTCCGAGTATTTTTCAGATAAAGATTTACTAACGCAAAAGGGAATTTACCCCTATGATTATATGGACTCATTTGAGAGATTCAATGAAACACCAACTTCCTTCAAAAGAAAATTTCTATAACAAATTAAATAACAGTCATTCGTTTTTTCACATTTCAGCGAGGAACATTGCCATTCACACCACATAGGTTTTTTTTTCTTTCATCTTTACGAGATCCCATATTTTTTATTCATATTTACCTCAGCGCATTTCAGCGAGGAATATTATACACGGAATCTGAGCAGGTGCAGAGCAGCGCGCTGATTCGCTCAGAGTGATCACGTGATGTTCCTTGCCGCCATAAACTCACAGTTACGCGTTCGCACGTAATTCACACGTTCAAAACAAACGAGATCCGCGAAGCGAGTTGGTCGAGTCGTGCGAACCAAGATGGCGACACGGCGGCTTCACTTTTCACGGAGTATGAGCGTCCTATATATTTTCAATTCAGTGCGCCCGACTCGCTCACGTACTTGATTTGTGGCATAGCCATGGCCATTGGGCCTTCACGGTGTAATTTGTGCGAGGCTTTTGTCCGAGTGAGCTTGAGTTGAGAGGGCGAATGTACGGGTTGGGAATGTACGGGTCTCCCTTCCCCTGCCCGGCAACGCCGGTACTGGAGGGTGTCACAGTATCGGCGAGTCTCCAAAATCCGCTTCGTGCTGTTGCGAAGATGCAGGACGATGTCGCGATTGTTGTGGTGCTCTCCGACCATGAGAACTGCAACGTCATTGTTGACTGGCCCTCCCCCTTCCCTCCCCCCTCCGTCCTCCCCTCCCCCTCCCTTCCCCCTCCACCCTACCCCTCCCCCTCCCCCTCTTCTCCCCTCCCCCTCTCCTCCCCTCCCCCCCTCCTCCCCTCCCCCTCTTCTCTCCTCCCCCCTCTCCTCCCCCTCCCCCCCTCTCCTCCCCTCCCCCCATACCCCTCCCCTCCCCTTCCCCCTCCCTCTCCCCCCTCCCATCCCCCTCCCTTCCCCCTCCACCCTACCCCCTCCCCTTCTCCCCTCCCCCTCCCTTTTCCCCCTCCCCCTCCCTTTTCCCCCCTCCCTTTACCCCCTCCCCCTCCCCTCCACCCTCTCCCTCCCCTCCCCACCGCCCTCTCCCCCTCCGTCCTCCCCTCCCCCTCCAGCCTCCCCTTCCCCCCCTTCCCCTCCCCCCTCTCCCTCCCCTCCCCCCCCCTTCACCCTCCCCTCCCCCCTCCATCCTCCCCTTCCCCCCCTTCCCCTTCCCCTCCCTTCCCCCTCCACCCTACCCCCTCCCTTCCCCCTACACCCTACCCCCTCCCCTTTCCCCTACACCCTACCCCCTCCCCTTTCCCACTCCCCTTCCCCCCTCACCCTCCCCCCTCCCCCCTTCCCCCCTCCCCCCTCCCCCTTGGGAACCTTGGGAACATCTTGGGAACAAGCATCAAAATTGATTAATAGACAGAGTTTTACTAGAGCTGAGGTCTTTACTGAGGAACTTTTGTGCGATCCATTTGGTTAAAGAGAGTATTGAAATGGACAAACCTATTTATATTGGAACATCAATTTTTATTTATCAAGGTCATTAATGTATGATTACTTTTACAATAACTTGAGGAAGAAATATCAAAATGATGTTAATCTACTTTAATCTAGCCTTCGTGTGAGAACTGCATTAAGAGAACTGGCATGCACACGACGGTTTCGAGCCTTGATTACGACGCGCATTGTTCGCGCTAATTGAACTATTATGAAGTATTCGCTTATTACGTACGTGGCTGAGCCGCAAGTGTAACCGCCAAAGCCAGCCTACCGTCCGCCCTATAATAATCCCGTGCGCGCCAAACGACACGTGAAGAGCTCCTGGCCGCTGGGTTCATCTACTTTGCGGTGCAAGTTGGGGACCCGAGAGCGAGCTGCCTGGACGCCATCCCTGGACCATCGACCTGTTCGTCTGCAACCCCGTGTGAGTGTGTCTGAGTGTGACGGGCCCGTTTGTCCATGGGATAAGTATAAGACTGTTTAAGGCTGCACTGTGTATTGTTTTTCTTCTTCTTGTACAAAGTGTAAATAAATTCTGTTATTCCTTTCTTCCCAAATTCGACCGTTTCCGTGATTTCTCCATTGGGTAAGCGTGGCACGATTAAGAACCGCTCGGATCGGGATCTAGTCCTTGATAACGGCTCGGGTCACGGGTCGCTACCGCTCGGCGTTTCCACAAACACCCGTGATTCGGGCGGGGCTTATTTCCTCGTTTCCGGTCAGCGTTAGTACTTAGGTAATAGCGAATTCTTAGTCCTAAAACCCTATTCAACGCTGTCCGGGAAGGACGTCATAGGTCCCGGGTCCCGTTGGCTAGTAAAAGACAAGGGGACTAATCCCCCCTTGGTAAGGGGAAAGGCTGGCGCTGAGATCCGCAACAATATATATATATATATATACATATATATATATATATATATATATATATATATATATATATATATACATATATATATATATATATATATACATATATATATATATATATATATATATATATACTGTATACATCTATATATATATATATATATATATATATATATATATATATATATATATATATATATATATCGATATATAAAGGAGGAGTGTCTGTGTGTGTGTGTGTGTTGTGTGTGTGTGTGTGGGTGTCTGTCTGGATGTCCGCTTATAACTCAAGAACTACACATCGGAGAAAAGTTTTAGACACAGATTCGGAATCAGCATAAAATCCCGGTGGTTTTAGGCTACGTTTTATTTTAATATCAATGGTTTAAAAAACCCGCGCCAGCTGCAATTCCATGGTGTAGTTTGTGGCGGCGCTAGACGTTCGGGGTGTATTGCAATGGTTTGTCGGGTTTGGCTGTGGGTCCAGAATAGCTCCCATTTCCTTATGTTCTTCCACTTTTATTTTGAATCTTCTGTTACAACGCCTTCCTTATCTACCTTATATCCCCCCGACGAGGCCTCTACATAATTTCATGTGGCAGAATTTCGTGCATTTTGAGTGAAAGAAGTGAGACGAAGTTGTAGGAGGAAGAAGAGGACGCCATCCTGTGGTGGCCTCGATCGTGAGTGGAAATGGCGGGAATTGCGTTTGTATCGCAATGTAAAGGATCTGCATTCATTTCTTAACTTGCATTGGTGGATTGTTATACATCTGCATTATTTTTCATAAAAAAACCTTATGTTGAACTTGAAGGCTCCAAGCACGGACTATATATATAGCCCTCATTGAGGTAAAAAGAAAAGCAAAAAGCCTGCTATCGCTTGCCAAGCTAGCCGTTCCCAACTCCCCCTCCCCTCCCCTCCCCCCTCATCTCCCCCCTCCCCTCCCCCCCTCACCCCCTCCACCTCCCCCCCTCCCTCCCCCTCCCCCCTTCCCCTCCACTCCCCCCCTCCCATCCCCCTCCCCCCTCCCCTCCCCCTCCCCTCCCCCTCCCCCCTCTCCCCCCTCACCTCCCCCCCTCCCCTCTCCTCCTCCCTCCTCTTCTCCCCTCTCCTCCTCCCCCTCCCTCCTCTTATCCCCTCCCCCCTCCCATCCCCCTCCCCCCTCACCTCCCCTCCCCCCTCACCTCCCCTCCCCCCTCATCTCCCCACTCCCCTCCCTCCTCACCCCTTCCGCTCCAGTCCCTCCTCCCATCCCCTCCCCCCTCACCTCCCCCTCCCCTCCCCCTCCCCTCTCCTCCTCCCTCCTCTTCTCCCCTCTCCTCCTCCCCCTCCCTCCTCTTCTCCCCTCCCCCCTCACCCCCCTCCACCTCCCCCCCTCCCTCCCCCTCCCCCCTTCCCCTCCACTCCCCCTCCCATCCCCCTCCCCCCTCACCTCCCCCTCACCTCCCCCCCTCCCCTCCCCCTCCCCTCCCCCCTCCCCGCCCCTCCCCTCCCCCTCCCCCCTCCACTCCCCCTCCCCCTCCCCCCTCCCCCCTCACCTCCCCCCCTCCCCCTCCCCTCTCCTCCTCCCTCCTCTTCTCCCCTCTCCTCCTCCCCCTCCCCTCCTCTTCTCCCCTCCCCCTCCCCCCTCACCTCCCCCCTCCACCCCCCCCTCCTCCCATCCTCTTCTCCCCTCTCCTCCTCCCCCTCCCTCCTCTTCTACCCTCCCCCCCTCTTCTCCCCTCCCCCCCTCTTCTCCCCTCCCCACCCTCTCTTCCCCTCCCTCCCCGTTCCCCTCCCCTCCCCTTCCTCCTCCCCTTCCCTTCCCCCACCCGGCAATGCCGGGTACTTCCCATGGCCAGCTGTACGTGGGCTGCTCGAGGGTTGGAAAACCAAGCAATCTTTATGTCTTGGCACCAAGTAAGAAAACCAGAAATGTTGTATACAAGAGGTTTTGAGAAATTGAAAATTGACAAAACGTCATGTAGGAAATGTACTGTGATATTGCTCTAAAATATACATGTTCTTTTCATCATATATTTGTATTATTCTTATTCAACCCGGGCGAAGCCGGGTACCTCAGCTAGTATATATATATATATATATACATATATATATATATATATATATATATATATATATATATATATATATATATATATATATATATATATATATATATATATGTACAGACTTGGCATTTAATATGGAATATTTTTTTTTTTCTTGACTTGGGTTTACTTTCTTAACTCAGTATATCAATCTGGTGAGTTTCTTTTACACTTTGGTGATTTATTTGTTAAAAGAACCATGTCACTGATTGTCTGTCCGCAGCAAGAAGTCAACAACAGGATTATATCACAGGTGGTGTGGCAAAATGTACGGACAGGTGCATTTGATGATTGGCTTCACAGTCGGGTATACAAGGGTTGTTGCGTTCTGTATTAGTGGAAAACAACTGCTGCACGTCTCCAAAAGTTATTGCCGCTTCCTCTGGAGATGGTCCGTCAACTCGACAATGCTGTTTGTCATGGAGTGGTGGCTTTACGAAATTACGGCATGAAACAGCGTGCTATTGCTCGGCAGTATGGCATCACTCAAGGTCAGGTGTCAAAGATCCTGAAACGAAATGCTCAGAGGGGTGTCCCTACTCCAATACCGAGGCCAGGACGTCCCCGCAGAACCACAAGGAGGGATGACCGCCAACTGCACCGGTTAGTCCGCAATGGCCGTACCAAGTCAGCTAATCGGCTTGGGGCTGAGTGGCAGCAACTGACAAATGTGCCTGTATCCAGAAGGCTAGTCAACCAACGACTGGTTCAAGCAGGCTATCATGCCAGGCGTCCCCTGAGAAAGCCACGCCTGACCAGACAACACCGCCAGCGCCGATTGCAGTGGGCCAGAGAGCATCGTCAATGGCAGCCAGGACACTGGAATCACGTGATCTTCAGTGACGAGTCTAGATTTCTGGTCTATCATCAAGATGGCCATGTCTGAGTGCGCAGACAAGTGTTTCTCTACAGACTACTTTCTCAACAATCCTCTCCAAGAAGTCTGTCACTCAAGCTTTTGGGTCTCACTATCTGCCATGATCTTTCTTGGGAAAACCATATTTCCAAGCTGGCCTCCAAAGCCAGTCACCGACTGGGCATCCTCCATCGTGCGAAGTCCTTCCTAGGCACACCTGAGCTCCTCACCACATACAAGGCTTTCATCCGCAGCTCAATGGAATACTGTTCCCCCCCTATGGGCTGAATACTGTTCTCCCCTATCCTGCCTCACACCTGGCTCGGCTTCACGCTGTTGAATCCAAAGCTTTCAGAATCATTGGAATCTCCCGCGATGAAGCTATCTCTGAGGGCCTTTCACTCACTCACCACAGGCAGGTAGGTGGTCTTTCTGTCTTCTACCGACTCCTCTCTGGCCTTGCTCCCCCAGCTCTCTCTGTGCTCTGTCCCCCAAATATTCCTACAGGTTGCACAAGATCTGCCAGCCACCATCTGATGGTTAAACTGCCGAAATCTCGGCTCTCTGCTCACCTTCACTCTTTCATTCCTCTTTTCTCCCGCCTCTGGAACAAACTCCAACACTCACTTCAATCACACTCCTCCCTCCAGGTCTTTAAAACAGCTGTTCACCACCATCTCTTATCTTCCCCCATCCAAAACCTTGATCTTTTCTACCCCCACTAATTCACCCCAGATCCACCTTGTTTGAAATTCCAACTTCTTTCCTGGAAGTCCTGGCAGTGTCCATATGTTTTATACCTCTCCCACCCCCCCCCCCTTCCCATGCCTCCCCCCCAAAGCCCTCTCCCTCCCACAGTTCTCTCGATGTCTCCATGTCTCTCGGTCCCTGCTCTCAAATGTTGTGTTTGTGTCGTTCCCCCTCTCTCCCCATCTTGTCTACTGCTCCCGATGTTATTTGTTTTATGTGTCTGTTTGTCTTTCTGTGTGATTAATGTTCGCTCTTTCACGAGCCTCGATCTTGTCTACAAAAAAAAAAGAAAAAAAAAGTGCATGAAGCCTAAAACAAAGATTGTATAGTGCCAAGAGTCCAAGCTGGAGGTGGTGGGGTGACCGTTTGGGCTGCTTTTCATGCAGGGGCAAAACTGACCTGGTTGTTCTGAATAGAAACCTGGACCAGTTCAAGTACAGGGCCATTCTGGAAGAAACATTGCTTCCATTTGCTCGTGCAGCCTTTCGAGGAAACTTTGTCTTCCAAGACGACAATGCACGGCCTCATCGTGCTCGCATTATCCAACACTTTCTTGCTGAGCGTGGTGTAGAGCATATGGAGTGGCCTGCCATGTCCCCGGATATGAATCCGATAGAGAACTTGTGGGCAGAATTAACGCGTCAAATCGACCACGTGGACCAGCAGCCGACCTCTGTGCGTGAATTGCAGCAGGCTGTTGTCACTGCATGGCAAGCGATTCCTGTCCAAACCTTGGCAAATCTCGTGAACAGCATGCCTCAACGTGTACATGCTCTCCTGAATGCTCGTGGGGGTTACACGAAGTACTGAACTGTAATTTTACTGTCCGTAATCCCAGTCATAATTTAGCTTTTGTTTTTGTTAAAAAAATTTTTGGCTAATGTGCAAAATAAAGAGATACTTCTGGAAAACGTACAGAAGTTTAACACAGTACTGTTCATGAATTGAGTTCGATATTAGTTTACATCACTTTCAAGGATCAATTTATTTGTTTCGAAATGTCAAATGTGGTTTTTGTTTCTTTTAAAGGTCACATTAACAAAATCTGGAATAATTTCAACATCATTCCAATGAACTTTTGGTTCTAAGACATCTTGAAAAGTAAGTTCACCCCCACAAAAAAAATATTCCATATTAAATGCCAAGTCTGTATTTTATATATATATATATATATATATATATATATATATATATATATATATATATATATATATATATATATATATATATATATATATATATATATATATACAGACTTGGCATTTAATATGGAATATTTTTTTTTTCTTGACTTGGGTTTACTTTCTGAACTCAGTATATCAATCTGGTGAGTTGCTTTTACCCTTCGGTGATGTCTTTGTTGAAAGAACCATGTCACTGATTGTCTTTCGCAGCAAGAAGTCAATAACAGGATTATATCACAGGTGGCGTGACAAAATGTAAGGACAGGTACATTTGACGATTGGCTTCAAAATCGGGTATATAAGGGTTGTTGCGTTCTGTATTCGTGGAAAACAACTGCTGCATGTCTACAAAAGTTATTGCCGCTTCCTCTGGAGATGGTCCGTCAACTTGACAATGCTGTTTGTCATGGAGTGGTGGCTTTACGAAATTCTGGCATGAAACAGCGTGCTATTGCTCGGCAGTATGGCATCACTCAAGGTCAGGTGTCAAAGATCCTGAAACGAAATGCTCAGAGGGGTGTCCCTAGTCCAATACCAAGGCCAGGACGTCCACGCAGAACCACAAGGAGAGATGATCGCCAGCTGCACCGGTTAGTCTGCAATGGCTGTACCAAGTCAGCTAATCGGCTTAGGGCTGAGTGGCAGCAACTGACAAATGTGCCTGTATCCAGAAGGCTAGTCAACCAACGACTGGTTCAAGCAGGCTATCGTGCCAGGCGTCCCTTGAGAAAGCCACGGCCTGACCAGACAACACAGCCAGCGCCGATAGCAGTGGGCCAGAGAGCACCGTCAATGGCAGCCAGGACATTGGAATCACGTGACCTTCAGTGACGAGTCTAGATTTCTGGTCTATCGTCAAGATGGCCGCGTCCGAGTGTGCAGACAAGTGCATGAAGCCCACAATGAAGATTGTTTAGTGCCAAGAGTCCAAGCTGGAGGTGGTGGGGTGACCGTTTGGGCTGCTTTTCATGCAGGGGGCAAAGCTGACCTGGTTGTTCTGAATGGAAACCTGAACCAGTTCAAGTACAGGGTCATTCTGGAAGAAACATTGCTTCCCTTTTGCTCGTGCAGCCTTTCAAGGAAACTTTGTCTCCAAGATGACAATGCACGGCCTCATCGTGCTCGCATGATCCAACACTTTCTTGCTGACCGTGGTGTAGAGCATATGGAGTGGCCTGCCATGTCCCTGGATATGAATCCGATAGAGAACTTGTGGCAGAATTAACGTGTCAAATCGACAACTTGGACCAGCAGCCGACCTCTGTGCGTGAATTGCAGCAGACTATTGTCACTGCATGGCAAGCGATTCTTGTCCAAACCTTGGCAAATCTCGTGAACAGCATGCCTCGACGTGTACGTGCTCTCCTGAATGCCCGTGGGGGTTACACGAAGTACTGAACTGTAATTTTACTGTCCGTAATCCCAGTCATGATTTAGCTTTTGTTTTTGTTGAAAATTTTTTGGCTAATGTGAAAAATAAAGAGATACTTCTGGAAAACGTACAGAAGTTTAACACAGTACTGTCCGTGAATTGAGTTCGATATCAGTTTACATCACTTTCAAGGATCAATTTATTTGCTTTGAAATGTCAAATGTGGTTTTTGTTTCTTTTAAAGGTCACATTAACAAAATCTAGAATAATTTCAACATAATTCCAATGAACTTTTGGTTCTAAGTCATCTTGAAAAGTAAGTTCACCCCCACAAAAAAAATATTCCATATTAAATGCCAAGTCTGTATATATATATATGTCTAATAGGCACTATATATATATATATATATGTATATATATGTATATATATATATATATATATATATATATATATATATATATATATATATATATATATATATATATATATATATACAGTATATATATATATATATATATATACAGTATATATATATATATATATATATATATATATATATATATATATATATACATATATATATATATATATATATATATATATATATATATGTATATATATATATATGTATATATATATATATATATATATATATATATATATATATATATCTATATATATCTATATATATATATATATATATATATTGTTGCGGTTATGAGGATTGCATTTTTTTGATTGTGTTGTATTATATTGGAAATGGTGATGAACATTGTTGAATATGGCCCCTGCTGCCTCCGGAGTTGTGTAAAGGTAAAAAGGGCGTCCCGGTAGTTATTCCATGAAACACCACATTGAAGGACACGATAAAACCCTTGTTCAGTAGCTTATATCTTATTATGTGTTTTAGGGTAAGGCCTTGTCTTCCATTAAAAGAATACTCCATTGCACCGAATCAATTAAGAATAGCTCCCCTTCAATAATGCCATTTCCCAGCCAAACTCTCCATCTGTGGGTAAAGCAGTTCACAAGCGTGGGGTGCACGCCCTCTCATTTCGCTGCGATAGTGAATATGTGCTCCGTGCTCTGTTTGAACAGGAGGGGCGGGGTCGCCAGGGAGAGGCAAGCCCGGGGCGCGCCACGAAGGGCGGGGCTGTTCAGCCCCATGCCCAAATAAGGAAACAAGCCCATGGTTCGCCACGAGAGGCGTGCCATCGGCGCCATGCCCAAATAAGGAGACAAGCCCGTGGGATTACCATACAAGGTCACGAAACAGAGCACGGGGGGGGGGGGGGGGGGGGGGGCGGTACCGAAACCGAAGAGGGCGTGTCAGACCCGCGCTGAAGGTATGACAGAAGGGTGCGACGATCGCTGGGACAAGCTACACGAGAGATACGGCAGAGGAGTCCAGCCCCGTTTCAACCAGCGAGTGACCCTGCCGGCGTGCGCTGTAAAGCCGAATACAAGGAGCTGCCGGCATGCGCTGTAAAGCCGAATACAAGGAGCTGCCGGCTCCTCGCTTCCCGCCCGGAGTGGACCTGCTCGCTGTGCCCTTTGATCCCGCCTGCTCATCCCTCCAAGTCCAAACGATTCCTACCCTTCCATCCATTTGCGGACGTGAGTTTGTTCTGTTCGTGCTGTCCTGGGTAGTAAACTAAGTCAGTATAAGCTAGTAATTTGCACTGTGTTACCTGCTTTTTCATGTCCGCTATAAATACCCATGACTGCTCTTTTTGCTCATGTGTGTGTAAATAATAATAAACCCCGTTACTCTTCTGTACGTCTTCTTCTTCTTCCTCTTTGCATTCGTCGTCTTAGTCTTTTCCCCATTGAATATCTGTGGCGCGATACGGCCAACGTTTGGGTGAATCGGGTTTAGTCGGGGAACAACTGTTCGGTCGCGGAGCCTCCGCTCGGCAAACATACCATCCTTAACCGCGGACCGTAACAATTGGTAGTCAGGAGTTGGGATTCGAACCTGGGACTATATTTATTTAGCCCAAATTTTGGAACACCAATTGTACTATTGGCGTAACAATTGGTGTCAGAAGTGTGGGATCGGACCCGAAGCGCGCTTAACGCGCTCAAAATTACAAGCTGCTGGAAATTGTTTTGTTTTTAAAGAAAAACCCGAATTTTGAAATCGCGCCATGGCTGGTCAAGGCGACGGGAAGCAGGTGGGTGAGCTAGAGGAGGGGTTAGGAGTAACCCAGGACCTCGGGGTATGTATATGGAGGAGGTGGTTGAGGGGGTATCAGGCGCACAAAATGGCTTCCTCGCGCACGTGGGTGTAGCGGCACCAAATTTAGCCACGCCCGTGGTCGCGGCAGCCGAGCCAGAGATGCCAATGAATTTGGACCTGTTTATGAAACAGATGATGGCCTTTATGGTAAAAACAGACGATAATTTCAAAGGGATGGAAAACAGGATAGGGGGCCAAATGGGACAAATGGGGAACCGGATGAATGCTCAGAGTGAGCAATTGGGGGTAATGAGGGACGAAGCGAGGGGTACCGGTGAGGGATTAGACAAGAAATTTGGGAAGTTAGACGACAAATTTGAGGGGTTAGACAACGGAATAAAAGAGGTAAAGAATGGGCTAACGGGGGTGGAAAATAGAATGGCTGCCCAGGAGAATCAGATAGAGGGGGTGAAAAATGGGTTAATGGGGTTAGAAAATAGGATGGAAGGCAAATTGCGGGAGATAGGGGAGCAATCCGCCCGAGAAATTAAACAAATGGGAGAGCAGATAGAGGAGGTGAAAATCGGGGTAGAAACCAAACTGGATGCCCAGAGGGATGAATTGGGACAGATGAGGGCGGCATCTACAAAAGAGAGGGTGGAGATGAAGGAGGAGATACGACGAGGTGTAAGTGAGGAGGTCTCGGGTTTACGCGAGGAGGTAAAGCGAGGTGAAAAGCGTATAGAGAAAGAGGTGAGAAATGGGACGGCAAAGTTACAAGGGGGCATAGAGGACCTGACGGAGGAGGTGGAACAGCTGACGGAGGGACAGAAAGAACTAACGGAGCAGGTTCAAAGGAATACTGCGGTACTCGGAGGTTTAAAAGCGACACAAAACGACATAAAAAAGGACTTGATAGCGACACAGAGGCAATGTCAGATGGTACGTGAGGGACTGACAATGAGGATGGAGGAGGTGACAGAGGTAATGGAGACGAAGGACCGGCAGGTGAGGACGCACATAGAGACGGTCAAGATAGCCTTAGAGGACGAACTTGAGGAGACGTACCGGGAAATAAAAGAGGTGAAGCAAAAATTAGAGGAAGTGGAAGAAGAGGTGAGTGAAATTAAGAAGGGACGGACAGAAACTAAGAGGGAGATAAAGGAGGAAGTGATGGAATATGTACAAGGTCGGTGCTCAAATCGTGATGGTGTGCTCACTAACCAAATAAAGAGTTTGCAGGTGGCGAAGGAGGTGCGGAGACGAGGTGCCAAGGTGAGTGGCGATATATTCGGAAATGCATATGATGTGAGGAAAGCTTCAGTCGGCTTGGGGGTTGATTTGGATCCGGGTGTTCGTGAGAGGCCGTTGGTGAAGTGTGCGACAGGTCTGGTGTGCGAAAGAGGAGGTGTGCGAGAATGTCCGACTCTGGGGTGTGTGAGGAAAAAGTACGCGCCGAGGAGTGAGTGTGCTGTCGAGACTGAGTCGGTCGTAGCGCGTGTGCGAGGGAGCACATGGAAGCGCGTAGTGAGGAGTGTTACAGAGGATGTAACAAGAAAGTGTACACCTGTGGTGAGTGTTACGGAGGAAGTAACGAGAGAGTGTGCGCAAGAGGATGCGCGGGGAAGGTGTGTAACGGACGGGTGCATGAGGAAAGAGTGCGCTGTCAAAAGTAAGGGAGAATGCACACCTGTGGTGAGTGTTACAGAGGGTGTAATGGGAGAGTGTGCGCAAGAGTGTGCGCGAGAAAGGTGTGTAACGGACAGGTGCATGAGGAAAGAGTGCGCTGTCGAGAGTAAGGGTGAGTGCGCTGTCAAGAGTGGTGGTTAAAGTAGTAAGAGTGACACGGAGCGTGAGTTGGTTGTGGCAGGTGAGAGAGGATGTACACCTGGAATGGAAGGATGTACACCTGGAATGGAAGGATGCACACCTGGAATGGTAGAGCGTGTGTGGGAATGCACACTTGAGTTAGTAGTGAGGCACGTGGTTAGGTGTGCAAGTGAGAGCACACCTGTGGTTGTCACAGAGGAGGTGACCGAGGAGGGGGCGCGAAGAGGTGTGTTGGTGAGGTGTGCGAACGACGAGTGTATGCAAAGGTGTTCGGTGGTCAGGTGTGTTACCAAGTCTGTGAGCGGAATGAGTGTACCTGGGTGTGTAAGAGAAGGTGCAATGACAAGGAGCATGGGAACAGCTGGATGTATGAGCAAGGAACGGGCTGCGGGGTGTAAGCATGCAGGTGAGGCATCGACGGTAACCGGGTTAGAGGTTAGAGCGACTTATAGCCGAATCGGGCCCTCGGTGCATGCCGGGTTTCGCGTGCCGCGAGGACCAGCGGGGATCCGAACCACGGCGGGTTCGAAAGGACCGCCGTACGTGATCCACGCTGGGCCGCGCGTGGAACGGCCGCGTCCGTGCTCCACTAGGCGGAGCGGGCAGCCCGATAGGAAGGGTCGTCATGGCGACCCCTTTTTGTTGAGGCGTTCCGGCAGGTCGAGATCGGGCCATGGGATGGCTCCGTGCCGAGGTGGTGCGTGGGATCTCGGCCCGGGTAAGCGTCCTTCCCTGCACCGAGTGTCGGACGCACCCAGCCGCCGGCACCAAAGAACCCGCATTCATTGCTCGGCTTTACGAAGCCGGGCTTTGGAAGTGAATTGGCGCACCGAGAGGCACTAGTGAGAAGACTGATGACGAGAATAGTGTTTTGGCCCCGAAATTAGAAAAACAAAATTTGAAGATTGGCAAAGGATTGGCAGAGTGATGATTGGTAATGGTACAGTGATTGGCAGATGATTGGCAAATTTTTGATTTGTGGAAATTGGACGAGCAAACTTTATAGTAAAAGATGCCCCATGTGATGGGATGGCCAATCCACCATCCCTCACAGCGGGGGGCAAAGGAGCACTAGTTTTATGGGGTTTATGGCAGTGAAAACTAGCCCGGGTGGGTTAGGATATATCGTGTGTAGGGATCTAGAGAGATGACCTTAGGTAACGGTAAGATTAGTTAGTGACAAGGATACCTGTAGTGGGGACGCAGGTAGATTAGAGTGGATGATAATGACGAGGGAGCGCAATAGTTTAAAGGGGTGACTGGGAAGCGCAAGTTTCAGAGGGGAGTAGTTAGATGAGATGATGCCGTGTGTTTGAGGATTGGAAGTGTATGGTGAACAGGTGTGATTGAACAGGTGTGATTGCACAGGTGTGCAACTGAACAGGTGAATGGAGCAGTGTTTGAGTGATGGTGATGGTGAGGTGTGTTGTGTTGACCAACTGGTCCAGGAAGAGGAGGAGGGTGCAGGTGGCACCAGGTGTGAGTGCACAGGTGTGCAACAACAGGT